>NC_059125.1:153490995-153812623 GCF_020740685.1 Jaculus jaculus
TCCACCTAAGCCTGCAGCACCCGCGCACAGGACACAGGTGTGACTTTTGGGATTTGAATGAAGTCACCAGTGAGCAAGGTGACGCGGGACTAGCAACCACCAATCAGAACCAAACCTCATACATGTCTATTTGCACAGCCTAAAAATATTCAAGGATATCTGAAGCTTTCTGAAAATGATACTAAAGTGACACTTAAGCAGAGCCTCAGGTAATGCTGACTTTTTTATGGCAAAGCATTCCAGAATTCTAGTAACTTCTGTGGGAATGTATGATGAGAACTGCAGGAAGCTAGGCACTCTTTTTCTGCATTTACAAAGAAGTGTCAGGCAAAATATGTTAGCAATAAAAAGTGCACAGAAGTGTGTCTAAAGACACTTGGGTTTGTCAGAAAGGCAGTGAAACAGACACATGCATGCCATACTCCCCAGATAAAGCCACTTCCAAAAAGTTTTCATTTTTTAAAAAGGTAAAATTCGCACTGATGTTTATGGTTTTCTAAACTAAAAAGAAGTGTTATAAAGGCAAAGGTCTTCTTTTCATTCTATTAAGAAAAGTTACTTATATTATCTGGGCTTATCCAGAAGCAAAAATTTTAGGAAAAAATATTTAGGGTAATTTCATGCATTTCTGAGGTGCAAGAGACTAAGAATCATGATAGTGAGAACTGAAAGAGAGCAAAGGTCCTTGATTCACTTCAATAGTATTATATGGTGTCACAGAAGCACTATCCACAGAGAGAGGGGGGAGGGGAGGGAGGAAGAACAGTTTAAATTTATTTTCCAAGCCCAAAGGCCAGAAAAGCCTGTTTGTCCTTTGAGAGATGTAAAGGGAATACACTTTCAGAGTCTTTCGGTGGCAAAGAAAACATTTCTCTTAAGTCCTCTGCCCAGCCCTGTATCTCTTTTCAAGACCTTATAATAACTTCACATGCATGTTTCATGATTGAATCTGTTGAATCCCACTCATAGTATCATGGTACAGTTTCACTGTGTTTCTACCTTTCACAGAGCACAACTAATATCATTGGGTACCTGTCCCATACATAATAATAGAAAAGGTCTCCCATTTATGTGGCTATTATGAGGTAAAGGAAATATAAAATATAGTTTGGGAGGTTAGAGCTTTCAAAGTAAGACTTTCCAGAGAAACCTAGATGCCAGTCATATGATATGTAATAGGAAGAAGCCACAAATGAAGAATGAATAAAACTAAACCAAGCTTTTTAAAGATAATATTCTGAATCTGTTTTTCCCCCCTTAGCAATGTTTTTGTCTCTCTCCTAAAAGCAAAGTAGGAAAAACAAACTTTTGAAGACTCAAAAAAAAAAAAAAAAACAGTCTCAAACTAGATGGGGGTTAGGGGTAGGGTAATCCCAGTATGCCAGAGGATGAGGCAGGAAGAGCTCAAGCTGCTCCAAGCCAGCCTAGCCTATATAGCAATTTTGAGACCAGTCTGGTCTACCTAGAGAGTTCAAGACCAGCAGCTACATAGGGAGATCCTGTCTCAAAACAAGGAATGGTCTCATTTTGTAAATAATTTTAGTTACTTTACCCATATATTCCCTGAGTGGTTCTGACACTTGACTACCTTACGTGGACCTTTTTCATATGGATGTGTTCTATAAATTTAAATTATCTATGGTGGAACACTTTTTCCTTAACCAGATCCCATTTTTTCTAATGGTAACACCATTTTCTTATGAGTTAACTTGCATTTCTTCCTCTCATTTAGTTCTACATCCTCTCTGCCATCAATTCCAGCAAACAGCACCACTATCACTATTCAAAACAAAACTTCTTCGAAATAGCTGGCTGATTTCAAGCTCTATATGCTTGTTCTTCCTTTTCACTTACTTAAATGCCTAAGTCTGTATTTTTGAAAGCCATTTTTCCATACAGCAGTTCTGCCTCTCCTTTTCTAGAGCTTTACAAACAAAAGCTCCATGAATGATAAAATGTAAAAAAAAAATTAAAAAGATAAAGCCAGGTTTTTAATTCCAGCACTCCAGAGGCTGAGGTAGGAGGATCACTATGAGTTCAAGGCCAGCAAGACCCTACTTTGAAAAATGAAAATAATAATAGTGTAGATTTCTGAGCACAAAAAGACATAATTTTGGCTAGTCTTTTAAAATAGAAGACAAGTGTTATAGGTTTCAGGGCCGTCAACTTCATAGATAGGTCCTTGCAACAACCAATATTGTTTTTGAATGAAAACAAAACTTTGAGCTGGGTGTGGTAGCACAAGCCTCTAAACCCAGCACTAGGGAGGCAGAGGTAGGATGATTGCCATTATTTGTTGGCACCCTGAGACTACATAGTGAATTCCAGGTCAGCCTGGGCCACAGTGAAACCCTACCTTGAAAAATAAAAAAAAAAAAAGAACTTTATTGGTTATACTGACATAAAAGGGAAAATGCCAGTGGAAGAGAAAGCAAATGGATTAGAAGAGATGGTGTGAAAGAGTCACTACAAAAAATTCTCAGAGGAAAGAAAGTGTAATGGGCTGTTGTGGCTTCCCCAGGTTAACATGCTGAGCATTTGCAAGATGAACCTGGGAACAGCCCTCAGGACATTAGTCTGGACTTGTGTGTGCTACCTTTCAGAGCATGATGGCCCAGAAAAAGGCACTACAGTGATCAAAGGACAGATAAGCCATCACAGAATCATAAACCATTAGCACCCTCAGTAGAAAAACGCAAAAGCTGAGCAAGAGACATTCAGATTATATGTAGTAATGGTACAGCATTTCCATAAATGTGAATCTTAGAATGCTCCCAACATTTTCCTTGGCCAAATAAGTTTGGGAATCTTGAAAAGACATGAAACAGTATAAGTTCCAACCAAGTTATAAGTTATGCAATATAAACTTTAACATTTCCCAAATTTATTTGACTAGAGAGCAGTTTTGGCATATGGCACTTGTTTACAAAATTCAGGATTCCTTGAACTAAAATGGATGTCTTAAAACCCAAAGATAACTGGGTGTGGTGGTGCATGCCTTTAATCCCAGCACTCAGGAGGTAGAAGTAGGAAGACTGTTGTGACTTCAAGGCCAGCCTGAGACAACAGAGTGAGTTCCAGGTTAGATAAATTTAGGTACAAGATACAACACAATACCTGGAACATACACATTGTAAACCAATGCAATTGAACTATCAGTTGCAAATACAAATGGATTCCAAAATATGTTTAGATAACATTACAGCTATCATATACTATAAGGTATCTTCCCCGAAGAGGTTGCCTTGATGCCAGAAGTCATATATCACTCTAGACAGATGGTTACAATTTAAGTAAAGCCCTTTTTTTTCTTTATAGACTGAAGTGTTTTACATCTTTTTAAAGTGTTTACTTTATTTATTAGAGAGAGAGAACGAGAATGAGCACTCTAGGGCCTCTAGCCATTGCAAGTGAACTCCAGGTGCATGTGCCACCATGTGCACCTGACTTATGGGGGTTCTGGGCAATCAAACCTGGGTCCTTAGGCTTTGCAGGCAAGCCCCTTAACTGCTAAGCCATCTCTCTGGCCCTTTTGTACCTTTTAAGAGTATACTTTGCTTTAATTTTGAGCTACTTGAGTAGTTTTTAAACAATGATAATGTGAGTATGCTTATTTTATTTGAAGTTATTTAATAAACATCAATTGTAAGGGGTGAAATTAACCAACACAGGTCTTGGAATCAGCCTGGCCTGTGAATGAATCCTGTTTGTGACACTTAAAACCTTTGTGACCTCAGACAAGTTAGTCTCTTATGACCTCAGTTTCTCTGGGGTATAAAATGAAAATTAAGGAACATGTTGCTTATAATAATACTTATTTAACAGTTTTTACATGTTTTATTATGTGCACATACACTGATCCTTTTGATCTTCACAATTTTCACAGGGTGCTATATAAGGTGGGCATTTGTATTATCTCCACTTCAAGATTAAGAAAGTAAGGCATAAAGTTGTTAGATAACTTGCCCAAGATCACATAGCTAGAAAGTCAGACAGCTTGATTCCAATTGGGGCTGTTCAGACACACTAGGTATGTAAATGCTTAGTTGAGTATTTAATAGCACATAACAAGCTTGCTATAAATGCTAATAGTTAATTTTCCCACTCCAATTAAATGTTTGGAGCTTTAAACTGTAGCATGACCATTATAAAGTCAGAGTCATTCTGGAATATGATATTGACTAAAAACAACAAACAAAAGGTGTTTTTCTTTTTGAAGATACCTAAAACAACTTCATAAATTCAAAATGTGCTATTAGTAAACATAATAATGAGATGAGCAGTCCATCCTGCTCCAGCAGGTCAGGATATACTAGTTATGAATGGTTAACTGAAAATAATATATTACATAAAATTAAAACTTAAAGAGAAAATGTAGATAGGTCCAATATAATTGTACCCTTACAATTTTTTCCAACTTCATAAAACATAATCATGGAAAGATGCATCATGTGATCCATATGCATTAAGTAAAAACGGAGGTTGCTGGCTTATATATTATACAACAATGTCACTGGATTTGGGACAGTATTTGCGGGGAGTGTTGGGTTGGAACTGACTTGGGAGAAAAGAGCAAAGCATCAACACTTCTTCAAGAAAAACTTTGAATAAGTTCCCTTTCCAGTACTGTCAGATCTACCAGAACTGTACAAAGAATAAAAAATCAAATTGAAACTAATGCTAGTGGGTCGTGGAGGCAGCATAGCATATATTTTTCTTTTAGTATCACTACGAAAATCCTCGTGTAATTGGTAAACTTGCCAATTGGAAGATTTGTACTTTTAACCCGTGGCTCCCTAGTACACTTTAAAATAAACTCCTTTTACATATAACAGTTTACCATGTCTTACACCATCAAGGAAATCAAAGCAAACTTGTATTCTAGATATTGATGTGGCATATTCAAACGAATAAAAACGGAGTCCCTCAATTCACTTGTCCTGAATCAAACACAAACTTAAAGGCCTTTGTAGAAAGCAGCAGCAGGCAGGTTGAGGAGTGATACTTTTCAGATACACTTTCTGTAAAAGGTTACTCACATGAATATAATGTTTCTTGAGCTAATTACTCCGCCTCCAGAACAGCTAGGCTAAAACTTCCAGATTCCCCACCCCAGGCCAATCAAGCTGGGATCACGACGTGAGCCCAGGGCTAGCCAAGGGGCATCCCAGGCCGAGGTCACTAGAACCGAAGTTAGGAGGCGCAGGCCAGCAACCGGAAGTGGTCCAGAGAGATTCAGGGGGCTGTGGCTTGGAAATAAAACAAAATAAAATCTTAACTGTTTTCGGACCGACTTTCAAAAGAGCGTCCCCGGGCTCAAGAGGCCGGTGTTCGCGCCGATGTCGCCTCAAAGGGCTGTCCCTGACGCATGTAGGCCGCGCAGGGATCACTGCGGGCGGGCAAAATGGGCGCCGGCACTAGGGAGGCGCCTGCCCGGGCGCCCCAGCGCTGCTCACAGCCCACGTCCGCCCCAGCTGGACAACACCGTCTCCCAGACGCCCCTGCCGCCCGGCCAGACTCCCAGACCCGGCTGGCCACCACCCTCTGTCCCTCTGCCACGCCTGCCCCAACCGACCGGGCGTCTCCCAGGTGCTGCTAAAGTGGCCCCGCCCCCACGCCCCACGCCCCGCCCCCGTGGCACCCGCACCGCCAGGCCCCGCCTGGGCGGAGCGCTGGGTGCTGGGGAGGCTGCGCCTGAGCACTGGGTTGGCCAGGCTGGAGAGGGCCTAAAGCGGACGTGAGGGGAGCGGAGCAAGATGGCGGTGCAGGTGGTGCAGGCGGTTCATCTTGAGTCTGACGCTTTCCTAGTTTGTCTCAACCACGCTCTGAGCACAGAAAAGGAGGAGGTGATGGGTCTATGTATAGGGGAGGTGAGTAGGTTGGTCTGCCTGGCTGAAATCCTGCTAGGCAATCTCCAGTGGTCCCCGAGGTGGCTGGGAGGGCACAGTAACCCTTGACTTAAACCCTTGAGTTCTGCTGGATAGCGCAGTCGCCGGGGCATTTTCAAAGGTGGCTGTGTAACCCTTGCTTATTTTCCTGCAAGTCCTCAGCAGCCTGTATAAGCCCACGCGGGTGGGGGTTTGCCTCCGAGCCTATTACACCAGTGACCAAAACTGCAAGTCAGGCCAGAAACACATTGTACTATAAGGAGAACATCCAGGTATTAGGAAGCAAGCAGCCTGTGGCTACAGCCTCTCTCCTCGCCTCCAGTCCTCCTTACAGGAAGCAGAGGTATCAATTAAAACAATTAAATAAAAGCCTAGCAAAGAACCTAAGACAGAAGTGTTTAATGGACTCGAGTTTCTGCTGTGTCTAAATGTTGCAAAGGGTTGAAAGTAAATGAGAAGATACAGTTTAGCTATATATATAGTCAGAACTAATTCTCCACTCTTTCATGCTGGTGTGTAACTAATTTTCATAAAAAGATGCATCCCTTTGCTAGGCATAGTGGTGCACAACTTTAATTCCAGCACTTAGGAGGCTGAAGTAGGAGGATCTCCATGAATTTGAAGCCAGTCTGAGCTACAGAGTAAATTCCAGGTCTGCCTGGGCTACAATAAGACCCAGCTTCAAGAAAAACAAAACAAAAATTGTATACCCGTAATCATAGAAACATGTTAATGGTGTTTTCTGCTCTTTCCCACTCTAGTTGAATGATGACACAAGGTAAGACTATTTCTTTACTTATATCTTATAATCTCTTAAGTCATTCTTAACTCAGAATTATGAGATTAATAATATTGTGTGTAGATTGTATCTTAAGTTACCATTGAGGGCATGGCACACCAACAATACAATCTGAGTTACACCCAACTTTACATCTTAGCATGATTTTTATTTTACATAAATATACATTTTTGTTATACACACACACACGTGTGTGTCCCTATGTGGAAAAATCTGGCTGAAGGAACCAACATCATAAGTGAACCTGTGAAATAAAGTTTTGTTGGTGCACTATTCACCAAATGAGTTGGTGATTGATAGTTGTATAAATAGAATATTATTGTGAAATAAACAACATAGAAAAAGGATTTCCTGGACTGGAGAGATGGTTCAGAGGTTAAGGCATCTGACTGCAAAGCCTAATGAATGACCCAGGTTCGATTCTCCAGTACCCATGTAAAGCCAGATGCACAAAGTGGCACATGCATCTGGAGTTTTTTGCAGCAGTTAGAGGCCCTGGTGTGCCCATTCTCTCTCTCATCTTTGCTTGCAAATAAATAAAGTTTTAGGAAGAGGATTTCCAATATACTTAACACGTGGTATTATTAATTTCTTTTAAAAATATTTTTATTTATTTGTGTGTGAAAGAGAGTGAGTATGGGCATGCCAGGGCCTCTTGCCATTGTGAATGAACTCCAGATTTGGCTTATATGGGCAGCTTGGGAGTCACTGAGCCCTCTTCCCAGCCCCATGGTGTTAGCACTTTCCATTTTCTTGTTTTATGTATTTTACATTTTATCTCCCTTTTATTAGATAACATCTTGTGGCACATTCACAGACTTTTTCCTGTTGACCCATGTATATTATCAGTAGAAATCTACCTTCCCCCTTAGTGAACCCTACAACAATCCTAGAGCTTCTCAGTGCCTTGAAAGCTTAAGATGTTGAAACCTTTGGGTACCTATGATTTAAACTTTAAAGCTCATCTTCTTAATATCCAGAAGTCCAGTCTACATGCTCTAGCTTTAGTCACCTTTCCTACTCTTTTGTTTCTGCTAAGGTTGCATTATAAACTGTTGATCCTATTATTTTTTCTTTAACTCCTTTTTCTATTCCAAACCCTATCCTCCCCCCTTTTGTTCTAATCTGTCCCCAATAGGAGCAACTCCAAATTTACCTGCACTGGAGCTGAAATGCGCACAGTTGCTGAAAAGGTATGTAAACTAAAATTTTGCATGATAGAAATTTGCAGTTGAGAAGGGATTTCTGTAGTTTGATAACCTTAAAATATCAGTCCACTTTGTGATTGGGTACAGTGTTCTTTCTATTAAAATCAGATAAAAATAAACTTACTCATTAGGAATGGGACCTAATTTTTGTTCTTCATAGCATTTTTGTAATAAGCAATAAGTAATCCCTATCAGTATCACCCTGCTCCTCCTCTCTTCCTTGCTGTCACTGCCTGTTTTCTGACCTTTCTTCTGCTTTCTTCAAGACTTTGGCATTTGGCTCTTATTCTTGTTACCTCTTTAAGCACTATTCTCTGGTTTCTTCTCAGAGGTTTACTAGTGCTTTTTTTTTGTCATTTTCTAACCTAATCTAGTATAAGATCAGTGAGCTTTCCATCTAATATATCACAGCCCAATGCTGTAAAACAATTCCACTTATTGTCTTTCTACTTTACTTTCTTCAACCTAGCCATTTAAATCTCCTTTCTTACTATATTTGGGCTTTATACAGGAAGAGAACTAATTGAATCAAGATCTCTCGATCTCTTTCTCTCTCCCTCTCTCTCTCTTTCTCTTTCCCTCCCTCCCTGTGTGTGTGTATTTTTCTGCCCTACCCCATCTCTTTCACACGTGTGCACACTCTCTGTATCCCTTCTCTCTCCCTTTGATATTTGTTACCAAAGTATATTTATTAGATTGGCTTACAAGACTGGAGGCTAGGTAGTCCAAAAATGGCTTTCTGTATTCTGGAGAGGCAGGGAATTTGGTAGATGCTCATTCCAAGAAGGGCACAGTCTCAGCGTTAGAGAGACAAATGATGTAGCCACAACCCAAGCCTGGAAGCTCCCCAGAGGGCCACTACTGTACATCTTCAGAAAAAGGCTGAAGAAGGTAGAGTCAAATGACAGTGGGTGATGGAGGCAACCATAGACAATCTAGAGCAGGAATAATGGAGCTAGCCTGCCCTGGCTGGCTCTCTTTCCTCCCACTTTAATTCCATCATATTCCACAGCCTATTGCATGGAGTATCTGCATTCAAGGAGGGTCACTCCCCTGTCCAACAGGTCAGTTCTCTCTGAAAATGTACACACAAACTCACACATACACACTCCAGACGTAAGCTTTTCTATTCTTGCCCTAGGCATCCCTCAATCCAGTCTTGTTGACAATCCATAAACCATCACATATCAAAAAAGGCTTCTCTTCCTTTGTAAAGCTGCAGCTTACTTACAGACTTTGTGAACTCTGTCTTTTGGACCACAAACTGTTTGCTGTTACATTGCTCTTTTCTCTGAGCACATTAGTATATAGATGCTATATTTAAATTACTCTAATTTTCAGAAAGGAGTGAAAAACTACCTCTCATTTCTGTACCTTCCTTTAGTTACTACTCGTAAATGCTTCCTTTTATACCCAAAGTCCTTAATAGGCTAAAGTCACTTCTTTACCTTCCCTAGTCAAACCTACTGAGGTCTTAATGTTTATAATATTTTTTTTTAAAATTTTATTTATTTATTTGAGAGCGATAGACACAGAGAGAAAGACAGATAGAGGGAGAGAGAGAGAATGGGCGTGCCAGGGCTTCCAGCCTCTGCAAACGAACTCCAGACGCGTGCGCCCCCTTGTGCATCTGGCTAACGTGGGACCTGGGGAACTGAGCCTCGAACCGGGGTCCTTAGGCTTCACAGGCAAGCGCTTAACTGCTAAGCCATCTCTCCAGCCCTGTTTATAATATTTTTGAGAATTTATGTCCTCATCTTGAATTTCATGTAAGCTTGCATTGTCTTAGTTAGATGTTAAAATTCATGAGTTCAGTAACTTTTCTTATTGGCAAGGTATACATATGTACTTTTTTAATTTTATTTTTTTAAATTTTTTTGTTTATTTTTATTTATTTATTTGAGAGCGACAGACAGGGAGAGAGACAGAGAGAAAGGAGAGAATGGGCGCACCAGGGCCTCCAGCCACTGCAAACGAACTCCAGACACGTGCGCCCCCTTGTGCATCTGGCTAACGTGGGTCCTAGGGAATCGAGGCTCAAACCAGGGTCCTTAGGCTTCACAGGCAGGTGCTTAACCGCTAAGCCATCTCTCCAGCCCACATATGTACTTTTGATTTTAGCCTTGCTGTGTAATAATATTTAAAGTATGTCTCTTGTTAACAGCATATAGTTACCATCCTTTTGCTTTCTATTTAATTCACCTTTCTCTTCTATATTTTTCTCATTTCTTGCTTTCTTTTAAATTAATCAAATATATTTTATTCTACTTTGACCATCCACTTATTAGGTATAATAGTCGTTTACTCTCCTTTTAGTGATTATCCCACATACTACAATATGCATTTTTTTGGTATGTGGTAGGATCTCACTCTAGCCGAGTTTGACCTGGAACTCACTATGTAGTCTCAGACTGGTCTCAAATGTGCAGCCATCCTCCTACGTGGCCTTCCAAGTGTTGGAATTAAAGGTTGCACCACTACACACAGCTACAATATGCGTTCTTGATTTGTTAACAGTTTTATCATTTCCCCAGTAATACAAATGTGACTTGGCTTACAAATTTTTTATATCCTGTTGAGCTCATTGTAAGTTTGGCAACCAAGCACCCTATGTATGTATGTATGTATGTATGTTTTTTCCTCTTATGATTGTATAGTTATCTCAAACTAAAGTTTAGCATTTCATAAGTGTGCCATACTACATACACCAGTGCAAGAAAAGATTAAAATTCAAAGCAAACAGTATACTGCTTTGACATCAGTTCTTAGTTCAGTGATTATAAATTGAGTGCCTATAACAGAACCTTAAAGTATTTTTTAAAATTTTCATTTGCATTGTCCCACCTTTGGGCTTACTGTTGTTATTCAGTTCAATTATATGGATATTTTAAGCTTCATAACATTTTTATTAGTGTTTTATATAGTTTATATTCATTTACAAATAGCTTTATGACACTTGTCCCTTCATTTCTGGGACTTTTTTGTTTGTTTTATTTTGAAGTAGGATCTTGCTCTAGCCCAGGCTGACCTGGAATTCACTATGTAGTCTCAAGTGGGCTTAAACTCATTGATACTGCTACCTCTGCCTCCCAAGTACTGGAATTAAAGGTGTGGACCACCACACCCAGCTGAATTTCCTTTCTGTCTAAAAAACTTTCTCTAGTATTTCAGTGCTTCATAGCAGATTCTTTCCACTGGGTATTGAAAATATTTTTATTTTATCTTCAGTTTAAAGGACATATTCTTTGATTATAGAATTATTTGGTCCATAGACATCTTCTTTTAGCATCCTAAGATGTAATCTTTGAGATTTCATATTTTATGTTAAAAAGTCAATTGTTTTATCTCATTACTCTTTCAGAAGTTATGTATCTTTGCATCTCTGCCCCTAATTTTATTTATTGTGCTTGAGCTTATAACACACTGTACTAGTTGCTGAGGAGAAAAAACAAATAAAATATGGTCCTTGATCTTGAGAAGCATATATTCAAGTATGAGAGAAAAAGGTGAAAATAAACAGAATACTGCATGAAAGAAGTCAAGCATGGGAGAAAAATGTGAAAATAAATAGCACACAGTATGACAGAAATCAAGTACAGGAAAAATGATTAGATATTTATAGTATGATCAGCAGTAATATAAAATATAAAATATAAAAGAGCTTATCAGTGGAAAAAAAACTTATGCAGAAAGGATGGTGTGAAAAGGGACAGAACCATTGAATAGGTTCACATCGTGTATAGGAACAGTAAGTAAGTACCTGAATAATTAAAAAAATCTTCTGAGATTCTGTATAGAGCTACACATGCTATCTTTTCATCAAGTTATAAAGCCAGATATAGTGGCTCACACCTGTAGTCCCAACACTCAGGAGGCTGAGGCCACAATTAGAAACTGAATTGCTGCTCTGGTTAGGAAACTTTTTCTTTTTTCTTTTTTTTCCTTGAAAAAAGTTCAGGTAGCAAACAGAAGTTAAACAGAAAATAGTTTAAAAATTTTTTTGAAGTAGGTGAGTCACAAATGTGGGCTATATAATAATTTTTTAAATTTCTGGTAACTATAGTAAAAAGGTAAAAAGAAGTAGATGTAGTAATTTTAAGGTTATACTGTATTTAGCCCAATATCTGTGGTATTATTTCAATATGTAGTTAATATTAAGAAACATTGAGCTGGGTGTGGTGGCACATGCTTTTGATCCCAGTACTTGGGAGGCAGAGGTAGAAGAATCACTGTGAGTTGAAAGCAAACCTGGGACTACAGAATGAATGCCAGATCAGCCTGGGCTAGAGTAAGATCCTACCAAACAAAGAAAAAAAAAAAAAGAAATGTTGAGCTATTTTACATTTTCTTTTTGTCTCTTTTTAGTATTAAGCCTTTGAATTCAGTGTATATCATAATTGGGACACATTTTAAATCACACTTGCCACATTTCAAGGACTTAGTTATATGTGCCTAATGGCTTTTGTGTTGCATAGTGTGCAGATTAATCTACTTCAAATCATTCCTTTCAGATTTCTTCCTTGTCCTTTCAACTCTGGCATTTCAAAGCAATCCTTTCCCTTGAAACTGTTGGGCCATTTTACTACTCCTTTTGCCAACCTTTCTTTCTTCCTTTTACTCGATCTATTCATAATGTGGTCACCTCTCTTGATTCAGGCACAGAACCTTTGATCCCTCTCTCCATACCTTTTTTTGTCCATTCATAAAGTTTTGTTGATTTTTCCACTGATTCTGTTTAAACCTAAGTTATAATCCTCCCTGCCTGCTATACATTTGGATGACACCCTATCTTGTACATAGTTGTTAATCAGTTATTAGTTGGTCATTCAAAAATTACTTTACTTCTTGCTGGCTGTGGTGGCGACACTTTTAATCCCAGTACTCAGGAAGCAGAGGTAGGAGGATCACTGTGATTTAGAGGTCAGCCTGGGACTACAGAGTGAGTTCCAGGTCATCCTGGGCTACAGTGAGACCCTACCTTGGGAAAAAAGTACTTTGTTGATCTAAATAATCTGGGTGAGATGTGTTGCATTTCAATTTTTTGTATTTCAATAAGGGCTGAGGTATGGTGGTATACGCCTTTAGTCCTAGTACTCAGGAGGCCAAGGTAGGAGGATTGCCATGAGTTTGAGGCCTTTCTGAGAGTACATAGTAAATTCTAGGTATGCCTGGGCTAGAGTGAGACCCTACCTCCAACAACAAACAAAAATACATTTCAAGCCAGATGTGGTGGCACATGCCTTTAATCCCAGCACTCAGGAGACAGAAGTAAGAGGAACACCATGAGTTCAAGACCACCCTGAGACTACATAGTGAATTCCAGGTCCGCCTGAGCTAGAGTGAGACTCTACCTCGTAAAACAAAAAAAAACAAAAATGTTTTTTCATTAGCTGCACATGGCAATTTACATGTGTAATCCTAGCATTGGGAGATTAAGGCAGAATGATCAAGAATTCAAGGCTAGCCTCAGCTAAATAGCAAGTTTGAGACCAGCCTGGGCTCCATACAACTTACCTCAGACTAGCAAAAACAAACAAACAAACAAATAAGCATAAAATACTTCATTATTGATAAGAAAAGTATCAGTTTTCTAAAATGAAATCTTATTGTGGAAATAAAATGCAATTCTGTAATTGATAAGTATTTGTTTAGAGAAGTGTTATTGTCCAAAGATAGAAGTAAACATTTCTGTGGCTTTTTCTTCAGGTTGATACCATCAGAATTGTTCACATTCATTCTGTCATCATCTTGCGGCGTTCTGATAAGAGGAAAGACCGAGTAGAAATTTCTCCAGAGCAGCTGTCTGCAGCTTCAACAGAGGCAGAAATATCCTTACTGATGAATAAGATGCTTTACACACTGTGGGGGTTTGGGGAAACATTGATATGATTTCTATAGTCATCTTTAAGTGGTTTCACAAATTTTCTTTCCCAGTTTTCAGATTTACATCTTACTTAGATCTAATTATTTGGTTAATCAGGATTTCTATTTCACCTTTCTATTTCTTACATTTCTGCTTATGAATAGCAAAAGGGCCCAGGATCAAATACCATAACAATAAGTCCCATAGTTCTTACTCATTCTCTCTCCATACCTTTCTGCCACTCCTTCTAGTTTTTCTAATTTTTATATTAATCACTCTCTAGATTAACCATTGTCCTTTGAAGACATATACTTAAAAATCTTAATGCCAAGAACTGAATGTGTTCCTATTAAATATAAAAAAAAATCAAATGGAACATTCTTTTCTTATGATCCTCCTACTTCAACCTACTTAGTACTGAAATTTTAGGTACACCCAGCTACTTTTTGTATATTTTAAAGTTTATACTAAGCATATATACTGCGTGTGTGTGTGTGTGTGTGTGTGTGTGTGTGTGTGTGTGTGTATTGGTTTTTGAGGGAGGGTCACTCTAGTCTAGGCTAATCTGCAATGCACTATATAGTCTTAGGGTGGCCTCGAATTCATGACAGTCCTCCTACCTTTGCCTCCCAAGTGCTGGGATTAAAGGTGTGTGCCACCATGCCTGGCACTACCTATATTTAAAAATTACTTTTTAAACATGTTTAGGTTTAGTTTGTTATGTTAACATTGAATTTAATATCCTTGGATACTAACTATCCATTAGAAACTAGTCATTATTACAAAGAAACCAGTCATTATTACAAAAACGTCTATTCTTTTTAATCAGAGCATAGTCCCCAAGTCATATCCATTATTTTCATTTCCCCATGCCTAAGATTTTAGAACTCAAAAAGTTTCAGCATGTTTAGAATACTGCTTGTTTATGTCTCATTTTTCTCTGACAAATTTTATATTTTATAATATTTCCTTTGAAATATGAGAAAGACATGAAGTATTCAGTGTTATATACAGTCTTTAAAAAGATCTTATCTTAATCCAGATGTGGTGGTACACGCCTTTAATCCCAGTACTCGGGAGGCTGAGGTAGGAGGATTGCCATGAGTTTGAGGCTACCTTGAGACTACATAGTGAATTCCAGGTCAGCCTGAGCTAGAGACCCTACCTTGAAAAACCAAAACAAAACCAAACAGATCTTATCTTAAATATGGATTAATTATGGATCTAAAATACATGCCTAGTCACATAATTCTTCAAGCAATATTAAAGCATATTTGTGCTTTCTGTATTAATATAACTTTAGAACAAAGTTTAGCTTTCAATAAAACTTTACAAAGATTTCTCAAATATTTAATTAATGAAACAATCATTATGAAAATGTCAATTGCTACTATATCTTTTTTTTTTTTTTTTTTGGTTTTTCAAGGTAGGGTCTCATTCTAGCCCAGACTGACCTGGAATTCTCTATGTAGTCTCCGGGTAGCCTCAAACTCATGGAAATCCTCCTACTTCTGCCTTCCCACAGCTGAGATTAAAGGCATGTGCCACCATGCCTGGCAACTATGGCTTTTTGATCTTTCATTTTATGTATTTGGTGTCAACCATGCAGTTTCCTGTTCCTGTAAGACATTGATAGATTTGTACTTACTTCAACAGAGTATAGATTTATTTAATTTTAGGTGATATTTGTCATGTAGCAATCTTGTCACTAGAAAGTGCAAGCTCTGATAATCAAAATCCTGTATTTGTATGGAGGAGTTAAATTTTCTCCTAACATAGCTTACATGATTTCCTCTTTCCTACTTTTCAAATATTTCATAGTCTGTCCTTCCTTCCTTCCTTCCTTTCTTTCTTTTTCTTTTTCTTTTTTTTTTTTTTTGAGGTAGGATCTCACTCTAGCCCAGGCTGACTTGGAATTCACTATGGAGTCTCAGGGTGGCCTTGAACTCATGGCGATCTACCTCTGCCTCCCGAGTGCTGGGATTAAAGGCATGTGCCACCACGCCCGGCTTTCATAGTTATTTCTTAAATAAATGAATTCAAGAAATTCTTCATTAGATAAACTATCACAAGGCTTTATCCTCATGTACAGATGGAGCCTAGATGACATGACATCCCTGTTCCCAAATGCTATGTCTTGCATGATTCTCCTTTGTTTTCAAAATTTTTATTGTTGTTACACTGTTCAGCAAACAGAGTCACACAAAATGTGGTGGCACATGCCTGTAATTGCAGTTCTTAGGAAGTGGAGGTAGTGGGATCACGTGTTTGAGGCCAGCCTGGACTACATACATCTGTTTCAAAAAAATTACATGCTATTTCTTACAGTTTTAATTTGTATTTTTCTTATACGTAATCTTAGCTTTTCATTTTTAAGAGGTATTTGAATTTTTTGAATTACCTGGTACTTCGTTGTCTATTTTTCTATTAGTTTGATAATAGTTTCCTTAATAATTTATACATATTTTATATATGAGGAAAATTAGGTGAGCTAGAGAGATTGCTCAGTAGTTAAAGGCACTTGCTTACAAAACCTGTTGGCTCAGGTTTGATTACCCATCTGCATGAAGCTAGATGAAAAAGTGGTGCTTGTGTCTGAAGTTTATTTGTAGTAGCAGGAAGCCCTCGCTTGCTGTCTCGTACACTCTCCCTCCTTTCCTCTCTCGCTCATAAATGAATGATTTTTTAAGCTTTTATTTATTTAAGAGAGAGAGACAGAGAGGAAGAGGCAGAAAGAAGAGAGAATGGGTGCTCCAGGGCCTCCAGCCACTGTAAATGAACTTTAGACACATGTGCCCCTTTGTGCATCTGGCTTATGTGGGTCCTAGGGAATTGAACCAAGGTCCTTAGGCCTCACAGGCAAACACCTTAATTGCTAAGCCATTTCTCCAGACCCTAATTAGATGTATATATTTTGTTTATTTGTTTATTTGTTTGTTTTAAATATTTTTTGTTCATTTATTTATTTATTTGAGAGCGACAGACAGAGAGAGAAAGACAGATAGAGGGAGAGAGAGAGAATGGGCGCGCCAGGGCTTCCAGCCACTGCAGATGAACTCCAGATGTGTGCGCCCCCTTGTGTATCTGGCTAATGTGGGACCTGGGGAACCGAGCCTCGAACCGGGGTCCTTAGGCTTCATAGGCAAGCACTTAACCGCTCAGCCATCTCTCCAGCCCTGTTTGTTTGTTTTTTGAGGTAGGGTCTCACTCTGATCCAGGCTGACCTGGAATTAACTATGTAGTCTCAGGGTGGCCTTGAACTCAGTGATCCTCCTACCTCTGCTTCTCAAGTTCTGGGATTAAAGGTGTGCGCCACCATGCCCAGCTTCCAAATAAAAGTGATGGCACATGCCTTGAATCCCATCACTTGGGAGGCAGAGGTAGGAGGATCAATGAGAGTTTGAGGACAGTCCGGGTCTATAGAGTGAGTTCCAGGTCAGCCTAGGTTAGAATGAGACCCTTCCTTGAAAAAGTAGAAAGGAAGGAAGGAAGGAATAGATGGAGGGAAAGAAAAGGAAAGGAAAAGAGAGGAGAAAAGAAAATTAGCATTTTGTAATAAAGATAGTAATTTCCTCCCTCAGTTTATTCATAGTATATGTGTGAGTTTTCCCTGATATAGTTGTTGTTACCTTTAAATGTTATATTTGTCTATCTCAATCTCTAACTCTACCATTTGCATCTTTTTCTAAGCTCTTTTTTAAAAATAATTAAAATCTGAGCTGGAGAGATGGCTTAGTTATTAAGACACTTGCCTGCAAAGCCAAAGGACACAGGTTCTATTCCCCAATACTCACATAAAGTCAGATGCACAAGGTGACACATGTATCTAAAGTTCATTTGCAGTGGCTGGAGGCCCTTGCATAAACATTCTCTATCTGCCTCTCTCTCTCTCAAATAAATAAAATATAAATAATAATAATAATTAAAATCTGTCTCCTTAGCACAATAGGCAGCACATTAGTTTCATAAAAATAATTAAAGATTTTCTGGGTGTGGTGGTGCACGCCTTTAATCCCAGCACTCAGGAAGAGGTAGGACGATCACTGTGAGTTTGAGGCCACCCTGAGAATACGTAGTGAATTCCAGGTCAGCCTGAGCTAGTGTGAGACGCTACCTTGAAAACCCAAAAAATAAGATAAAATGAAATGAAATAAAAATTCATGGGTTTGGCAAAATAAGTTTAAGAAAATCTCTGTAGCCTTAACCCGGTTTTACTTATAGGTTCTATTCTTTTCTCTTTTTCTTCTTCCCTCTCTCCCTCCCTTCCTTTCTTTCTGTGGGAATATGTTTGATGTGTGTTAATGTATGTATAGGCACTTGCATGCCATAGCATGCATGTGGGGTCTGAGGACAACTTTAGAGTATTCTTCTCTTTCTTCTTTCTTTTGAGGTAGGATCTCATTGTTTTGCTGCTGAATGCAACAGTCTAGGTGACCTGTGAGTTTTTATTCTCCTGGCTCTGCCTCCTCTTCTCATAGGCATGTTTGAATTACATGGTGGTGTACCACTTTGTGTTCAGCTTTTAATGAGGGCTGGGGTATCAAACTTGGGTCAGGAGGCTTGCAAACAATCTCCTTTCACTGCTAGGCCATCTCTCCAGTCCCTTATAGATCATATCTTAAAAAATTATAATGCAATGAAGAAACCAGGAAATTCACTTTGACAGAATATTTGTAATTCTACACTTTTTTATAAGTGTTTTTTTATTATTTACTTATTTGTAAGCAGAGAGAGACTGTTGTATTCAGGTTCACATTGCTGGCAGAAATCACCTGACCAAGAGCAGCTTGTGGGATAAAAGGTTTATTTTGGCTTACAGAGTCGAGCGAAAGCTCCATGATGGCAGGGGAAAATGGCAGCATGAGCAGAGGGTGGACATCACCTCCTGACCAACATCAGGTGGACAACATCAGCAAGAATGTGCCAAACACTAGTGAGGGAGAGCTGGCTATAACAGCCATAAACCACCCTCAACAATACACTGCCTCCAGAAGGTGTTAATTCCAAAATCTCCATCAGCTGGGGAACTAACATTCAGAGCACCTAAGTTTATGGGGGACACCTGAATCAAACCACCACATTCCAGCCCTGGCTCCATAAACTGATAACCATACATGATGTAAAATATAATGCATTCATCCAACTTTAAAAGTCCTCATAGGTGGGCTGGAGAGATGGCTTAGCGGTTAAGCGCTTGCCTGTGAAGCCTAAGGACCCCGGTTCGAGGCTCGGTTCCCCAGGTCCCACGTTAGCCAGATGCACAAGGGGGCGCACGCGTCTGGAGTTCGTTTGCAGAGGCTGGAAGCCCTGATGCGCCCATTCTCTCTCTCTCCCTCTCTCTGTCTTTCTCTCTGTGTCTGTCGCTCTCAAATAAATATATAAAAAAAAAAAAAAAAAAAAAAAAAAAAAAAAAAAAGTCCTCATAGGTTTTATCAATCCTATTGTTCAAACATTCCCATAGTCCGAGATCTTTCAACTGAGCCATAATACCAAAAAAATCCAAAAAACCCATAATGGCTCAGAATAAACATTCATATTGCAAAAGATGGCATTGGATATAGCAAAGAAATGTTCAACAAATACAAGATTTAAACTAGGCAAACATCAAACTCTGTAGCTCCAAGTCCAACAACTCTAGTCAATGACAAGTCTCTAAGTCCTGTAACTAACCAGCAATAAGTCTTTGGAGTTCCAATTCTGCCCTTCCAGCTAGGCTACTCACAGTCCTGGAAAACTTCATCTGAGGCTGGCAGCTCTCCTTAGGAGTTTTCTTGTGGTCCCAGCATCTCCACTGGGTTTCCACTACAATCTGTGGTCCATCCTCGCAGCTCCATCAGGTCTCCATGCAGGCATCCAGCAAACCTGCTTCACACTACCCATGGCCGTTTCCAAAACACAAGACCATGTTGCAAATTCAATGACCCCCTTTCCTGCATTTCTTATACTCCATAATACCAGGTAGAGTTCCATTTGTTAATCGAGGTGGGCAGGGGGATAAAGCAGACTTTGAAGAACAGGATACTCCTTCAGCATTCAGACCCCTTCAAAAGACTGTATTCCTTCTGTGGTCCCTTTGCAGGTCAGCTGGCCCAATCACAGTGGTTGTAATCTGTCATACAATTGCAGCTGAATAGACAGCAGTTTTTGCCTAAAGATTCCACTTTTTCTGTGCCATATCCCTCTGCTCACATTAGTCTGTTTCTACACAAATCAACACTCACAAGTTCTCAGGACACAGGCATAACAGCAAGCCTCTCACACAAACTGCTTCTAGCCCAGTCCAGGCAAAGCCCTTTTTCTCATACACATGCCAAACCTCACAGTCCATAGTTCTTACTGCATTCAGGTCTTTCAACTCTGACCAGAATCAAGCTGAACTTATAGCACTGTAAGGCATCTCTTAGGTCAAGGTTTCAAATCCTTCCACATTCCTCTTGAAAATCATCTCCAAAAGGCCAAAACCACATAGTCTAGCCACAATCCCACTCCTGTGGTACCAAATTTACTGTTATAGTCAGGTTTCCATTGCTGGAAGAAATCACCCAACCAAGAGCACCTTGTGGGGGGGACGTTTATTTTGGCTTACAGACTTGAGGGGAGGCTCCATGATGGCAGGGGAAAACAATGGTATGAGCAGAGGGTGGACATCTCCCAACCAACATCAGGTGGACAATATCAGCAGGAGAGTGTGCCAAACACTAGCAAGGGGGAGCTGGCTATAACAATTCATAAGCCTGCTCCCAACAATACCCTACCTCCAGGAGGTGTTAATTCTCAAATCTCCATCAGCTGGGAAGCTAGTATTCAGAACACCTAAATTTATGCGGGACACCTGAATCAAGTCACCATGGAGACAGAGACTGAGAATGGGCATTCCAGGACCATCACCCACTGCAAACGAACTCTAGATGCATGTGCCACTTTGTGCATCTGGCTTTATTTGGGTACCGGGGAATCAAACATGGGTCATTAGACCTTGCAGGCAAGTGACCTAACTGCTAAACCATCTCTCCAGCCCCTGCAAGTGTTTTGGTAAATTGACAACTTTTGTACTTACAGATAATAAACCATAATTCACTCTTCTCCCCTTTGAAACTCCACTCCATCATATCTCCTCCCTCTCTCCATCAGTCTCTCTTTTATTTTTATGTTGTCATCTTTTCCTCCTATTATGAGGGTCTTGTGAAGGTAATGCTAGGCACTACAAGGTCATGGATATCGAGGCCAATTTCTGTTTGGACAATTGCATTTTAAGCAGTCCGACCCTTCCTTTTGCTCTTACATTCTTTCTGCCACCTCTTCTGCAATGAATCCTGAGCCTTGGAGGATGTAATAGAGATGTTTCAGTGCTGGACACTCCTCCATAATTTCTTCTAAGCACTGTGGTGCCTTTTGGGTCATCCCAGTGGTCACCATCATCTGAAAAGAAAAACATCTTTAAGCAAAAGTAACATTAATATAAGAGTATGAATGTTAAATAAAGTACTTACAGAACAGTTTGGTGAGCATAATATATGCATTTAGCCAGACAAGAGCAGGAATTACACTCCTAAGGCTCATGACCTCTCCCACCATGGGCTTTTGATTAGGTTTTCAGTACCAGGCATGTATTCCCTCCCAAATACTGGGCCTCCAGTACAATTAGAGAGCAGTTGTTTTCCCCCTTAACATATATGCTACTCTTGCAGCCGTTCAGTCCTTTGGCCTGGCTGGCCAAACTTGAGGCCTGCAGTGTCCACTATTCACCACTGAGGACTTTTGGGTTGGATGTCATGCCCTGTCTGTTCCTTGCCCCTTGGGTGTTTCTGTATTCCTATGTAAACCCATGGGCTGTGTTCTAGAATGCTATTGAGTGCCCTGGAGAGTATCTTATCCTTTTGCAGGTGAGCTGTATAGGAATAGAGCAGCTTAGTATAGGGGAGGGATTTCCTTGCTACTGAGGCCTGGCCCTTCTGAATACCCTGCCTGTTGCCTCTCAAGCCCTGAGCCTCCTATCCTGGTGGGTGGAGGACAGACAGCCGTTGGTTTTGATCCTGCTTCATGGGAAGAGTTAATCAGTACCCTCAAGAGGAATAAGTCCTTTCCTTTGTCTCAGTTCCTTCCCTGACATGCTTGTGCTCCCTGTGCTATGTGGAGTATGCAAGTGGGGCCCAATGGACACATTTAGAGTTCTCTCCCTCTGAAGCTCTCTTCTCTGGTGCACTGTACTGAAAGTGGCAGCCATACTGACTGCTCAAAGCAGTCTCATGTACAAAACAATGGGCTCTGCCATTAAATCAATCAAATTTTTGCCTAGCATGCCTAAAGCCTGGATTTTATCCCAGCATCTCTCTCTCTCTCTCTCTCTCTCTCTCTCTCTCTCTCTCTCTCTCTCTCTCTCTCTCTCTCTCGATTCCTTTTCCAAAGATGGGGGTAGATTGGAGCTAGACTGAGAAAATTCTCAAGTTGAAAGTGACTAAAGATTTAGATAAGCTTATTTGTAGGCTAACAGTAATAAGATTTTGCTTGTCCAATTGAAGTAAGAAGATATAAGTATATTTCAGTTCTGGACAGTAACCTTATTTCATTTCAGTACTCTATTTTTTTTTAATTTAATGTTTTTGAAGATTATACTTTTTTATCCCCTCTCCTCTGCCCGCATTCTACTGAGGACCCTCATCAGTGGGGTTATTGGTTGCTGTAGTCAACTCCATGTTGCTGGACAAACATCCAACCAGACACAGTTTATGGGAGGAAGGAATTTATTTCAAGCTTACAGATCCAGGGGAAGTTCCATCAGTGTTAAAAGAAGCTGGCTCCCTTTCACAAGCAAGCACAGAGAAACCATCAACCAGCCAGCACCATAAGCAAGCATGAAACCACCAGAACTCAAACTGCTCTCTCCTTAACTTTGGCTAGAATTCAGATCTACCCCCAAATACACCTTAGAGCTAGACTCCAGGATTCACCTCCAGGAACACATCCCCTCTAGCAGGGATCTGCCTGCTAGGTGCCAAACTTGCAAGCTCAATTTTAATTATACACCTGAGTCTTTGGGGCCATATGTTTACACTATTACATTCAAACTACCACATTACTTCATTACTTTTTAAATTAAATTTTATTTTTAAAGGGTTATACTCATATTCCTTCTTACCTGCCCACATTCCACTGAGGAACCTCCTCAGTGGGATTATTGGTATTCACTCTTTGGTCATAAATCATGAAGGCCTTGATCAGTCTCTGTGGTTGGGGGGCAGGGCGTGGCTCTGTATATTCCTATCCATCCTGTGGCTCTTATCTTTCTGTCCCATCTTTCACAATGTTCCCTGAGCCTTAGTGGACATGTCAAAAATGTGATTTATTGTTGAGTTCTCTGTAGCCTCTAGATTTCTGCTTAATGAGTTTTGAGTGACCACAGTGTCTGTCACCATCTCCCTGAAACTGTGTCAGTACTCTTTTTGAACCTTTATTATAGTGTCAAAATAACCCCCCCACACACATATATAAAATACCTTGACAAACATACAGGTTAGCTGAACTAACAGGTCGCCCTATGAGAGTTGTGGGCTGGTATCATTCCCACCCTCATATAACTGTTTGGCCTTCACATGTTGGTAAGTGTTTTGAAGTTGAAATGTTTACTGTCTTCAAATGAGTATTGTTCCTCCTTTATTACTGAGGTCATGTTTATTTTAAAAAACAAAATGGCCATCTTTAAGCAGGTGTCATTATTTTGAATATCATTTTGCTAGTTTTTTTTTTTTTTTTTTGAGGTAGGGTCCCATTGTAGGCCAGGCTGACCTGGAATTCACTATGGAGTCTCAGGGTGGCCTCGAACTCACAGCAATTCTCCTACCTCTGCCTCCCGAGTGCTGAGGTTAAAGGCATGTGCCACCACGCCCAGCCCTCATTTTGCCATTTTTAAATAATTTCTAGTAGAGAAAATTTCAATTCTCAATTTTAACTATATCCAGGAAATAAAAACTAACCAAAGCAACCGAAAATTACTGACTGATAAATACTACTAACTGTTTAGTATATTCCCATTCTGAAGACTCAAAGATGTAATGGGTGAAATTTTCCAAACTGAATTTTACACTCTGCTTATACATTATCCATTGTATCTATTAGGCCGCTTGCCTATATTCTCACCCCTTCTCTAATCAGTGTAATGTAACTAAATTGTTTTTTTTTTTTTTCTCTTTTTGCCCTTTATTAAGGATCATGCTTGATTTTCTTTCTTTCTTTTTTCTTTTTCTTTTTTTTTTTTTTTTTGTCTCTAACTGCTTCTCTAGAAAATTGAACTACTAAGGTAGGGATAGTGAATTCACATTCATGAGCCCTGACAGTTAACAAATGCTTTCTCTTCTAATCCTTATAGTAACCTGAGGGTTAAAGATCTTCCCCATTATATGGAGAAATAAGCAGGCTCAGGTGGGTTCAGTAGTGGCAAATTGAGGTTTGAACCTGTATTTTTATATATGTTGCTAAGCACATCTTTAGTTCAAGTTTTTTTTTTCTTAAGTCTTTCTGGATATAGTACATTAATGTACATTCTAGCTCAAGCTTTTTATCTCTTTGTGAACAGGTAGCAAACAGTTCACAGACCTGCTATTCTAAATCTCTGAGTAGCAAGAACTGTTTTCAGACAACCAAATCTTGGGTGTTAAAAAGGCCGTTGGATATATGGCTCTGGCATTTTAAAGTTTCTTGGGCATGGGTTAGTATTGACAAGTGAAGAGATAAGATGTAAAGTCATAGGATAGGGTGAAATCCCCCAGGAGTGACAATAATTAGATTAAAGGACTAGGAGTTGTCTCTGGCCATGCTAATTTTTCTAGTGGGAACATAAGAGTCCAGCACAAAAAATATATATATATTAGAAAAGATCAGGCAAGAAGTAAAAGGCCAAGTAAAGACTGTTTCATGGGGCAGTGATCAGGTAAGACATAAATAGAGGATTAGGTGACCTTGACAAAGAAAGTTTGTGTGTTATGATAGACATGGTAATTGTTTTCAGTGGTTGGAGTTGAAAAGGCTATTTATTTCCTCTGCCAGGAATGATCTTCCTCACCCTCAATAAATCCACAAGACTTGTTTCTTCACCTTCTTTGGGTCCTGACTCAACCCTACTCATTGAAAACTCCTATGGCTATCCTATTAAAATTGCAAAAAGACAGCCAGGAGGGCCCCCTAGCCCTTACCGTCCATGTGAGTTCTTTATCTCCTCCAGCTCCCTAAGTGGCAGGATATCCTTGAACTTTCTTTTCTCTTTTCTTTCCATGCTTTTCCCCCCAGATCCCTATTTGTTCACATGGACTTCTGAGCTACACATGGCCCACATGGGCTTTTGGGCTCCACGTGGTGTACTTCTCTCCACTTTGTTTCCCCTTACCTCTCAGCTTTTCTCTTTCTGCACTCCTTTTTAAAATCTGAATAAAATGTGGTATTTTAAAAATAAAAAAAATTGCAAAAAGATTTTTCTCTACTCTCTGTACAAACACACACAGAAGGAGAGATTGAGAGGGAGGGAGGAGCTGTTTAGGAAGTACGCCTGATAAGCTTTCTAAGAAATCTTAAAGTTTTAAAAGACAGGACTCTGAATGAAGTGATAAGAAAATAAGCTTAGAGGTATTAAGAATTTTGCCAAGGCCAGCTGCTCATAATGGCTCATACTTTCTATTCTTGTGTAGCAAGTATAATATATTCACTTCCCTAGAAACAGTCTGTCAAGATTTTTCTTCTGAGTAATATTTTTACAAGAGTATGTTTATTGACTAAATTAGCCCTAAAAATGAAATAGAATAATTTACAAAAACATGGAATGCTTCACAAATTTGCGTGTCATCCTTGCATAGGGGCCATGGTAATCTCTGTATCATTCCAATTTTAGTATGCGTGCTGCCAAAGTGAGCACCTAAGTAATATTTTTATTACTTTCCAAAGACTCTTCAATCTCCATGGAGAAAATATTCAAGTTTTTGGGCTAGTTGTTAAATTTCTTTTTTATGTTATATTTCATACCAGAGCCACTCTTGGATTAAGCTGTCTAGGGTTATTACTTCATAGTATATTTCCTTAACCTAGCAAAATGTATGCACTTTGATACCACCAATATCTTTAAGTCAAGTTTGAAATACAAGTTATTGACAGAATATTTTTATTTTCAGATGTTCGAACGCAAGCCATGTACCAAATGATGGATCAAGGCTTTGTAGGACTTATTTTTTCATGTTTCATAGAAGATAAAAACACAAAGGTATTGTACATATATTGTATTGCATGTATGTGTGTGTATGTGTGTGTTTGTATACAGAGTAGAGAAAAAATCTCTTTGCAATTTTAATAGGATGGCCAGGGAAGTTTTCAATGAGAAGGGTTATTGAGTCAGGACCCGAAGAAGGTGAGGGAGCAAGTCTTGTGGATTTCTTGGGGGAAGATCATCCCAGGCAGAGGAAATAGCCAGTGCAAAGACCCTAAGGTGAGTGGGACATGTTCAGGGAACACTGAGGGAGTTGGTGTGGCTGTAGCAGAGTGAGCAACATTGTAATCATACATTTCAGTTTTTCTGCAAGGGCTTCATTTTTATACTGCAATCCCAGTGTCCTATTTAATTAGCCTTTCTCTCTTGGAAGTGTTTTAGTTTGGATAATGCCTCATTTGGTCATCCTAAATGAGGCCTGAGAGGTAATGGGAACTAGCTCTTCTAAGGCCTTGGCTTTGCCTCTGAGTTGGAAAGCCAGTAGAGGGTGACTTTATTTATTTATTTATTTATTTATATTTTTACTTCTTTATTTGAGAGAGACAGAAAGAGGGAGAGAGAGAGCAAGAGAGAGAGTATGGACACTCTGGCCACTCTAAATGAACTCCAAATGCATGCATCACTTTGTGCATAAAGATATGGGCACTGGGAAGTCGAACCGGGGCCATCAGGCTTTGCAAGAGAGCACCTTTAACTGCTAAGCCATATCTCCAGCCTGACTTTATGTTTTAATGAGTGTACTGTGTCCTGGGTATTGGTAACAGACTGTACAGTGAGGGTGGAAAGAGGGAGGTAGACTGGTGGAATCAATGTTATCAGTGAAACCAGTTAGGAAAATATTGCTAGTGATTGCCAGATGATGGGGGTTTGACCATTGTGGAAGGAGTGAGAATGAAGATAAGTGATCAGATTAATTATATTCTCGGAATTTGTACTGATAAAGAATATTCTCATGCCTTTAATTCTATCACTCAGAGGGTGAGGTAGAAGGATTGTTGTGAGTTCAAGTCTAGCCTTGGCTACAGAGTGAGTTTCAGTTCAGCCTTGACTAGAGTGAGACTGCCTTAAAAAAGAATATTCTTCATAAATTCAGTATTTTCCAGAAATATTAGCATTTAATATATTTTTAAATATTTATTTATTTATTTGAGAGAGAGTGAGAAAGAGGCAGTTAGAGAATGAGCATGCCAGGGCCTCCAAACACTGCACATAAACTTCATATGCATGTGCCACCTTGTGCATCTGGTTTATGTGGGTACTGGGGAATCAAAGCCTGGTCCTTAGGGCTTCACAGACAAGTGCCTTAACTGCTGAACTATCTCTCCAGTGCAGCATTCAGTATCTTAAACTTTATTTTATTTGAAATGCTTTTGGCTATATCATCATAAATTTGCTTATTATCATCATAAATAGTTGAATGAATTTGATAGCTTTCAACACAGCAGCCCATTTATTTATAGATAGATAGATAGATAGATAGAGATAAATAGATATATATTTTTTTACTTTCTTGGTTCTCATTAGTAATTTGGTCACATGACCTGAATAGGTACTTTGTTTTGTTTTGTTTGTTTTTTTAAGGTAGGGTCTCACTCTAGTCCAGGCTGACCTGGAATTCACTATGTATTCTCAGGCTGGCCTCAAACTCATGGCTATCCTCCTACCTCTGCCTCCTCAGGGCTGGGATTAAAGGCATGTGCCACCACACCTGGCTGTGAATAGGTATTTGTGACTTATTTTGACTGTGTATATGACCCTTCTCACAGAGATTCATTTATGGCATGTTGTCTTTGGGATGTCTTTTTGTTTGTTTGCTTGTTTGTTTTGAGGTAGGATCTCACTCTAGCTTAGGCTGACCTGGAATTTACTATAGTCTCACAGTGCCCTCGAACTCATGGCAATCCTCCTACCTCTGCCTCCCAAGTGCTGGAATTAAAGGCATGTGCCACTACACCTGGCTTTTGGAATATTTTTTAACCTTTCATCTCCAGAAGGGCCTTTGTGATTTAGGGTTATAGTCTATTAAAATTGCTATGAAATTACCAATAGAAAAAAAGTCATTAATGGTTGAAGGTAGAAGATGTTTATTATATTGATTTAATTATATTGTATCTCAAGAAAACATAGTAAAACAACAAAATGAATCTTTTTATCTGTGACGTTTTTCTCTCTCCCTCTCTCTCTCTCTCTCTCTCTCTCTCTCTCTCTTTTTAATAGACTGGTCGGGTACTGTACACTTGCTTCCAATCGATACAGGCCCAGAAGAGCTCGGAGTAAGTATAACAGAGAATTATTGATGGGAATTGGTCATTCTGTTTTGTTTAATGTTTCTCATTGGTAAGTCATTACTATTGTTATATTTCTACTTATACTCACTAAAAGCTCTTACAAGAATTAGAATCTCGTTAGCAAGTTGAGTATTGTGAGGGTCTAGAAAGCTACGGTCATATAAGTAGTCTTGTCTATTATAACTACATTACAACAGTCTTGTTCCATATTTCCAAAACTGTTGCAGTGTTAGTTTTCCTATCTCTAGTGAATTGTAAAACAAAGACTGAATGTGTAGAATGCTATCAGTTTTTATCGATTATTCCCTTTGCTGTGCCATATTTTTTGTGGAACTGAGGGCCTCACAAATAATAGACAAAGATAAATTTACTTTCAGAGTTACAATATTTCATTTAAATGCTTGCATAGGTTGGTTTTTTTTTATTAAAAGTTAATTCAACATAAATTAGCAAATGTTCATTGGGTACCTACTATATTCCATCCACTCTCATTAGGTACTGAGTATACAGAGAAGAAAGACAAGTTTATTTTCTAATTGGGACATTGAAACAGACTAGATGTATTTTTTCTTGTAATATTTGTTAATTTATTATAGCACTGTTTGAAATTAACAAAGAACTGGGAATAATCTTTAGGTGTTTATCAGTATGGAACTGAAAAAAAAATTATCATGTAACTACATAATAGAATGATGTACATCCTGAAAAAACAACTATGAAGAATCATTTAAAAATTTATTTATTTATTTATTTATTTATAAGCAAAGACAGATATAAGACAGGTGGACAGAGAGAATGAGCTGGCCAGGACCTCCAGCTACTGCAAATACTCCAGATGCATGCACCACTTTGTGTATCTGGCTTTATATGGGTACTGGGGAATTGAACTTGGATTGTTAGGCTCTTCAAGCTAGCACCTTAACTGCTGAGCCATCTCTTCAGCCCCTATGAGTAACCTTAATAGTGTGGAAAAAGACAAGTATTACCTAATCAAGGAACATTATTTTTAAAAAAAATTCACCAAATTAATTGATGTACATGTGTCAAAATATCAAATGGGGCCAGATGTGGTGGCATGTGCCTTTAATCCTAGCACTTGGGAGGCAAAGGTAGGTGGATTGCTGTGAATTAGAGGCCACTCTGAGACTACATAGTGAATTCTAGGTAAGCCTGGGCTAGAGCAAGACCCTACCTTGAAAGACCAAAAAAAAAAAAAAAAATCAAATGGGTTTGGGAAGATGGCTCAGCAGTTAAAGGCACCTGCTTACAAAGCCTGCCAACCCAGCTTCAATACCCTAGTACCCACATAAATCCAGTGCACAAAGTGGTCCATGTGTCTGGAGTTAAATTGCAGCAGCAAAAGACCCTGGAATACGCATAGTGTGCTCTCTCTCTCTCTCTCTTTCTCTCAAATAAAAAAAAAAAAATTCCAGCACTCAGGAAACAGAACTTGAAAAACAAACAAAAAAAAAAGTAGGAAGCAAATGATTGTTTTTAAAGAGTCAGACTAGTCCAGTCCAATCTATACCATTTGAGATATATGTATATAAATTTTTTGTTTGTCTGCTTTGTTTTTTGAGGTAGGATCTCATTTTAGCCCAGGCTGACCTACAATTCACTAAGTAGTCTCAGGGTGACCTTAATCTCACGGCCATCCTCCTACCTCTGCTTCCCGAGTGCTGGGATTAAAGGAATGCACCACCACACCTGGCTAATTTTTGCTTCCTTTGATATTGACTTTGGTATATCTAAACAGCAGACATATTCTTTCTTGATTTACCAGATATAGATGGTATCTATTTTTATTATTGTTGTGTTAGCTTGAAGGTAAATTTTACTGACCCCCTACCCTCCATTCTCTATAGTATAGTTACTACTTTTAATTCTTCTGCTGGTTACTTTTATAATCTTAAATTAAGTTTGCCTCCTTTTTGTTTTTGTGCTTCGAGACAGGGTCTATACTATGTAGTATAGGCTGGCCTGGAACCTCCTGCTTCTGCTTTCCCTGTACTGGGCTTATAGGTATGTGCTTCCACACCCAGCTTAAAGTTTTCCTCTTTATGCTATTAACAATTAACAATAGACAATAGCTACTCACTATTGATTATATTTTTTCCAAATTTTCATAGTTGTGAACATCTATGTTCTGGGTTAGAACTATAGTTTATTTCCTGTAATTTATTTATTGATTAATTCTAAGAGTAGAAAATAAATTCTACCATACTTATGATTAGGTAAATATTATTCTTTATACAACTAGGCAGTGTAAACTGGTGTATTATGATTCTACTTCCTTTCTTGTACAGGTTTTTTTTTTTTTTTTTTGGTTGGGTTTGTTTTTTGTTTGTTTGATTGATTGATTTTGACTTTTTTTTTTTTTTTTTTTGGCTTTTTGAGATAGGGTCTCACTAGCTCAGGCTGACCTGGAATTCTGGAATTCATTATGTAGTCTCAGGGTGGCTTTGAACTCAAGGCGATCCTCCTACCTCTGCCTCCCTCTGCCTCCTGAGTGCTGTGATTAAAGGCGTGCACCACCATGCCTGGACATTTTTTTTTTCAAGGTAGAGTCTTGCTACAGCCCAGGCTGATCTGGAATTCACTACATAGTCTCTGGGTGATCTCCAACTCACAGCTCTCCTCCTACCTCTTCTTCCCTAGTGCTAGGATTAAAGGTGTGTGCCACCACGCCCAGCCTACATGGAATTTTGAAGAGATTTTTCCCTCTTAATGTTTCTTATATTACTTCCTTAGCTTCAAACTCTTAGAAATAATATAAAAATGTTTTTAATATTTTATTTATTTGAGAGAAAGAAAGAAGTAGAAGGAGAGAGAGAGAGAGAATGGGTGCACCAGGGCTTCTAGCCACTGCAAAGGAACTCCAGATGCATATACCTTGTGCATCTGGCTTGCTTGAGTACTGAGGAATTGAATCTGGGTTCTTAGACTTCACAGGCAAGTGTTGAGCCACTAAGCTATCTCTCCAGCCCAAAAATGTTTTCCTTACTCTGTTATAGAGACAAAATTGTTCATTCCTTTAATTCTCTTATTCCCATGTTCAACTGAAAGGTTTAAGGAGATGACTTTAGTGAATGTATGCTGTAAATAAAGGAGGTTTCCTTATCTCATTTTAGTTATGGGCAGAAGTTTTGTACTCATGGTTAGCATTCTCCTTAATCATTACATTCCTCTCTTGTGGATTTGAAGTAGGGACATTGCTAGTTTCTTATAGCGCTCTCTCTCTCTCTCTCTCTCTCTCTCTCTTCCTCATGATTAAGACAAATATGTCAAATCCTTTTTCTCCAGTCCTTCATATTTTCTCCCTTTTACTTTATAGAACATTTATGAGCTATTAAAGCTGCTAGACTGGGGCTAAAGAGATGGTTCAGTGGTTAAAGTTGCTTGCTTTCAGAGCCTGAGGCCTGAGTTCAATTCCCCAATACCCATGTAAAGCTAGAGGCACAAAGTACCACATGCATTTGGAATGTGCTTACAATGGCAAGAGGCCCTGGGGCATCCAATCTTCCTGTTTCTCTCTTTTCTTTCTTTAATAAATAAATATTTAAACAAGATTTTTTAAAAATCTGGTAGGTTGACATTAATAACACTTATTACTCATTTTGTGCCTATTTTGTCCTTATCTTCTATTCCTTTCATTGAATTTCTTTTTTATTTTTGTGATATTGTATTTTTAAGTTCTAAGAGTTTTTTTTCCTTGTTTAGTGGTAGTCTTATATTACAATATCCTGTTATTATTCTATTGATATGATGTTGAAATATAAAATTTTTAAGTATGTTTAATAATTTTTTACTTCTTTCTTTATTTTGGGAAGAGAGAGAATGGGCATGCCAGATCCTCCAACCACTGCAGATGAACTCCAGAAGCATGCGCCACCTTGTAAAATCATTTTTGCAGATATTATGATCCTACATATACAAACAGTCTGAAGAATCCCCCAGAAGCTACTAAGAAGAGAACTAAGAAGGGAAATTTTATGACTCAATATCAATATACAAAATTAGTTGTTTCTATACACCAGTAATGCACAATCCAAAAAGGAAGTTAAAAAAAACTATATTTCCAATAGTCTCCAAATTTATAATGTCTCTCAAAGATATCTAGAATCACTGCCATGCTCATTATAATTTTAAAGGCTTTTCTTGTTACAAACAAGGAAAAGATGATTCTAAAACTAATATATAAATCAAGGGGCTCAGAATAACCAATATTGATAAAAAGAAAAGAAAACTGGGGAAATAAGGTTTAAAACTTATTATGATGCTTATTATGTGAAACTGGCATAAATATATACCAATGGAGAAGCCATAAATAAGTCTATATGTCTGTGGGAAAATTGGCTTCTGGAAATGGTGCCAATGTCATTTAATGATCAAAGAATATTTTTTTCCTGAAGTAGTGCTTTGACAGTTGGATATCCCTAATACAAAAGAGTGAAATTGAACTCCTGTCTCACTCCATATACAAAAATTAGATAAAAACAAACCAGTGGGCCTGGAGAGATGGCTTAGCGGTTAAGCGCTTGCCTGTGAAGCCTAAGGACCCTGGTCCAAGGCTCGGTTCCCCAGGTCCCACGTTAGCCAGATGCACAAGGGGGTGCACACGTCTGGAGTTTGTTTGCAGTGGCTGGAAGCCCTGGTGTGCCCATTCTCTCTCTCTCTCCCTCTATCTGTCTTTCTCCCTATGTCTGTCACTCTCAAATAAATAAATAAGAAATGAACAAAAAAAATATTAAAAAAAAAAACAAAAACCAGTGAACTAAATGTAAGAAGTAAAACCATGAGCACTTAGAAGAAACTAGGGTAAAGCTTCAGGACATTGGATCTGACAATGGTTTTAATGATGTGACTTCATGAATAACAGAAGAAAATAGATAAGTTCATGAAATATAAAACATGTATATCAGAAGATATTAAGAAAGTGAGGACAACCTATAAAATTGAAAATATTTTCAAAATTAAGTAACTGATAACAGTATAATAAAAAATCTAACCAATAAAATGATAAGTTATTGATAGAAGGTAGAGAGCTTTGAACCCTTGCACAGTGTTGATGAGAATGGTTGTACATCAAAACATTAAGAAGAGAGGGGTAGGGAGATGACTCAGTAGATAAAGTTCTTGTTGCATAACTCTGAGTAGCTGAGTTTGGATCCCTAGTTCCTACATAAAAGCCAGAAGTTGTGGTGAGCTTTGTAAGCCCATTGTACCTATGGTGAAAAGAGAAGCAGAGACAGAAGAATTCCTAGAATCTCACAAATGGAGTGGTAAGCATTGTGAGACATTTCCTCAAAGATGAGGCAGAAGGTCAGGATCAACCCGAAGGTTTTCCTCTGAGCTCCACATATGCTGTGGCATAGCATGTCTGCATGTGCACGTGTACACACACACAATGAATAAATGTTACCATATATCTGTATATATACCCCAAAGAATTGAAAATAGCTTTTAATAGATACGTAAATCCAAGTTCATAGGAGCATTATTTATAGTAGTTAAAACATGGAAACAAGAGCCGAGCGTGGTGGCGCACACCTTTAATCCCAGCACTCGGGAGGCAGAGGTAGAAGGATCGCCATGAGTTCAAGGCCACCCTGAGACTACAGAGTTAATTCCAGGTCAGCCTGGACCAGAGTGAGACCCTACCTTGAAAAACAAAACAAAACAACAACAACAAAAAAACGTGTAAACAAACCAAGTGTCCTTTAACAGATAAATGAATAACAAAATGTGATACATGCTCATCATGAAATATAACTCAGCCTTGAAAATTAAGGGAATTTTGTCATATGCTACTCCATGGATTTTGAGGACATTATGCGAAGCAAAATAAAGCAGTCATGGGGCTGGAGGGATATCTTAGTGGTTAAGGTATTTGCTTGCAAAGCAAAAGGAGCCAGGTTCGATTCTTCAGGACCCATGTTAGCCAGATGCCCAAGGGGGCACACACATCTGGAGTTCATTTGCAGTGGCTGGATGCCTTGGTATACCCATTCTCTCTCCTCTTCATCCTTCTCCTTCTTCTTTCTCTCTCTCCCTTCCTCTCTCTCCCTCTCTCTCTCTCTCTCTGTCAAATAAATAAATAAAAATAAGACTTAAAATAAAAATAAAAATTAAAAAATAAATAAAGGAGTCACAAAAAGACAAATATAGGGGATATTTAAGATAGTCTAATTTACAGAAAAACAGAATGGTAGTTTCTAGGGAGTCCAGGAAAAGGAAACATGCCATTAGTGTTTAATAAATACAAAGAAGTGTCTGTTTTTCAAGATAAAATGAGTTACAGAGATACAAAGTAGTAATGGCTAGATAACATATATTTAGTATTGCTAAGTTATACACTTTAAATGGTTAAACTGTTACATTTTGTGTCATGTATATTTGGCCACAATAAAATAACTGAGACAAAAAACCCATAGTTAAATTTTATATAGATAGATAGAAGCTCACCATAGCTTTCAGCTTTTATGTGGGATTTAGGGATCCAAACTCATGGATAGGTGATTGAGACAAAGTCTTACAATGTAGCCTAGACTGGTCTGTAACTTGTTATATAGCTTAGGTTGGCTTCCACTGTGCAGTTCTCTATCTTCCACTTCCTGAGTGTTGTCATTACAGGTATGAATCACCATGACTGGTAAAATGAAAATCTTTACTGGTACTCCAAATAATATAAGCAATTGGGTATTATGGCGGCTTGTGCTTCTAATCCTCAAACTCAGGATAGTGAGATAGGTGGGTCATCATGACTTCAAGGCCAGCCTGGGATACTGAAACTCTGCCTTGAAAATATAGAATAGGAAAATGAAAGAAAGAAAGAGAGCCGGGTATGGTGGCAGATGCTTTTAATCCCAGCACTTAGGAGGCCAAGGTAGGAGCATCACTGTGAATTTGAGGCTACCCTGAGACTACATAGTTAATTCTAGGTCAGCCTAAGCTAGAGCAAGACCCTACCTCAAAAAAAAAGAAAAAGAAAAACTGAGTTGACCAACTTTTAATTTTCTTTTGTGTTTTTTTTTATATTGATCCTATTGCTATTCTAAATAAATAAAATGAAAATGTCTTTTTTTGACAACTTCCATAATTATAGTCATGGTTTTTCATAATTCCCTCCCCCCACTTTCCCCTTCTCAATCAGTCTTTTATTTTGATTTTAACTTCATTTTATTTTCCTCTTATTATGAAAGTCCTGTGTAAGCAGTGCCAGGCACTGCATGGTCATGGGTATCCAGGACATTTTTTTTTTGTCTGGAAGATTGCATTGTAAGGAGTCCTACCCTTCCTTTTGCTCTTACATTCTTTCTGTTGCCTCTCCTGCAATGGACCCTGAACCTTGAAAGGTGTGATAGAGATGTTTCAGTACTGAGCACTCCTCTGTCACTTCTTCTCAGTATTATGGTCCCTTTTGAGTCCTCCCAGAGGTCACCACCATCTGAAAAGAGAAGGTTCTCTAACCAACAGTGAGAGTAGCATTAACAAATGAGTATGAACATTAAAAAAAGTGCTTACTGGGCAGTTTGGTAAACATAGATATATGCATTTAGCCAGACACCAGCAGGTGTTACACCTGTAGGGCTCATGGCTTCCCCTGTCAAAAGTTTTCAAAAGATGTCTTCTTCTAGTCTAGTACATTTCAGTTACAAATTTTCCTCCTCACTTTGACTATTGGATTTTGATGATATGCAATAGTAGTTCCAATATTTGTTTGCTCAGTTATAAATCATGTATTTTCCATTTTCATACATGTCCTGTCTGACCCATGACAAATTTGGAAATAAAATGTTAAAAATCCCAGGTGTATTGATTGGATGGGATTTCTATTATGTTACTGAACACTCTAATATAATAACTGATTGTGACCTGTGTGATTTCAGCCTTAGAGGATGTATAGATGTGTGTGAGTGTTTTTCCCTTTGTTACCAACCACTGGCTCCTGAAAACTAGCCTGTCAGCCAGATTGACCTGAGGTCTATATTAATAAATTCTTGGGGCTGGAGAGGTGGCTTAGCAGTTAAGGCACTTGCCTGCAAAGCCAAAGGACCCAGGTTCAACTCCCCAGTACCCACATAAAGCAGATGCACATAGTGGCACATATGTCTGGAGTTCATTTGCAGTGGCTGGAGGCCCTGATGCACCAATTCCCTCTCTATCTGCCTCTCTTTCTCCCTCCCTCCCTCTCTCTCTTAAATAAACAAAATAAAATAAATTCTTGTATTGGAATGTTTGTTTGAGAAAAAGAAAAAGAGAATGGGCACACTAGGGCCTCCAGGCACTGCAAATGAACTCTGGACATATATGCCACCTGTGCTTTTGTGGCTTATATGGGTACTGGGGAATCAAACCTGCATCTTTAGGCTTCATAGGAAAATGCCTTGACCATTAAGCCATCTCTCCAGTCCCTGTGAGTTTTTTTAATGTGTGATTTCTTTTGAGTACAAGTTCTTTGTATCCCTGTTAGAATAAATTAATGTTGTATTATACCAATCCTTATAGCCTTCCTTACTGGTTTTGGACTTGGTTTTGATTTTGACTATAGATATCTGAGAGGCATGTATATCAACCTCCTATCTCAACTAGATTTGGCCACTTTTTAAAAAATATTTTTTTATGTATTTGAAAGAAAGGCAGAGATAGAGAGAGGGTGCACCAGGGCCTCTAGCCACTGTGAATGAACTCCAGACATATGTGCCACCCTGAACACCTGGCTTTATGTGGGTACTGGGGAATCAAACCTGGGTCATTAGGCTTTGCAGGCAAGCATCTTAACAGCTGAGCCATCTCTCTAGCCCTAGATTTGACCACTTTTGATATCTTGGTCAGAGTTAGTTTTATGTCTTTTGAAGCTGTTTTTAGTGCTTAAGTGTGTATAAAGGTCATAAGTACTATGTCTTTCTGATGTTTTTCCTTCATAGAATATAGAGTAGCCTCTGTGTCCTATGTTTATGCCTTATATTGTTTCACTCTAACAAATATTATTATTCCTATTAGGGTTAGATTGTACAGTATATATTAGCAGAAGTTTAAGAAATAAAATTAAATCAGAAAGAGATTTTTTTGTGTGGGGGGGGGGTGAAAGTGATATTCCATGGCTCTGCAGGATCATCACAGGCCCAGGCTTTTCTCTTCTGCTTCACCATTTGGTATATGGTTTCCATCCTAAGGTCCCTTCATGGTCCACACGACTTCTGGAGCTCCAGCCAGCACATCTCCATTGAGGGCCAGAAGGAAGAGGAAAGGTAGGAAGGCAAAAAGGTGCCCATCTAATAAGTAGCCTTGCCAGAAGTTCCAGAAACATTTCTACTTCCATTTCATTGGCAGAACTTACTCAATCAAGTAGCCATACTTAAGCTACTAGAGAAGTTGGAAAATCTAGTCTTCATTTCAGGTGGCTGTTGACTGAAAATGGGCATTGTGTTCCAGGAGGAAAGTAAATAGGCCTATTGTAGGTCTTGTGAATAGCATTTGCTTGTTATAAGTTTTCCCAATGCATATTCAGACTTTCTTAGTTATTTTGTTTTAGGTAGATTTCTTATATAATATAGCAAAATATCAACAACACAGTGAGATCACATCTCAAAGACAACAAATCCCAAAGGTACATCAGAACTCGAAAAGCTGAGACAGGACAGTTCATGGTCAGTCTATACTAAATAGCAAGACTGTATGTCAGAACCAACTCCCTCCCTTCACCTAAACAACAACAAAAACACACTGCAGGCTTACCTATCATGCATGAGGTCCTTCCTGGGTTCCATACCTAGCACCACACAAAAAAGTTGTATGTATTAATACTGTACCACGTAACGTTTTGATACATGGATACATTATATAATGATTAAATGGGGTTAAACATATCTACTCAAACATCTATTATTCATAGTGAAAATATTCTATGTCCTTCTAGTTTTGACATAGACAGTATATAATTTTTACCAATAGTCACTCTACTGTGCCATAGCATACCAGAACTACTTACTCCTATCTAACTACAACTTAGTACCTAGTGATCAACCTTTTCCCATTTCTCCCTTCCCCCTACTCTCTCCAGCCACTGGTAACCAGATGTTTTGCCCTCAATGCCTGTACTTCTATGATTTCATATGAGTGAGATCAGGCAGTTATTGTCTTCTCAGAATATCTTATTTCATTTGCTTATCCACGTAGCCATAAATGATAGGATTTTACCCATTTTATGGCTAAATAATATTCCATTTATAAGTATCCATTCATATGTTGATTAGATTGACTCCTGTCTTAGCTTTTGTAAATAGTGCTGCAGCAAGCTTGGGTGCCTAAGTATCTCTGTAATGCTGACTTGCTGTCTTTTGGTTGTATTTCATTGGAGTGGTATAGCTGGTAGGTCTATTTTATTTATTTATATATTTTTTGAGGAATGTCATACTGATCCCCATAGCAGCTGCACCAGTTTACATTCCCACCAGCAATGTGTGAATGCTCCTTTGTCCTCAAGTCCTTGTCCTTTTATTTTCCTCTTTTCTGAGTGGGTTGAAATGTATTTGTATTTTCCTGATTTGAAAGTGTGCCCTTGTCTTTGTGATATTAATGTGTTTCAAAACTGAAGGCCAGTTTCAGAAAATGTCTCTCATGTTAGATTTGCTCATGGTTTTGGGGGGGGGGGATGGGAAGGATTTATTTTGGCTTACAGACTTGAGGGGAAGCTCCACAATGCCAGGGAAAACAACAATATGAGCAGAGGGTGGATATCACCCCCTCGCCAACATAAGGTGGACTACAGCAATAGGAGAGTGTGCCAAACACTGGCAAGGGGCCACTGGCTACAGTACCCTTAAGCCCACCCCCAACAATACACTGCCTCCAGGAGGTGTTAATTTCCAAATCTCCATCAGCTGGGAACCTAGCATTCAGAACACCTAGGTTTATGGGGGACACCTGATCAAACCACCACATTCTGCCTCTGGCCCCATAAACTGGTAACCATACATGATGTAAAATGCAATGAATTCAGTCCAAGTTTAAAAGTTCTCACAGTTTTTATCACTCCCAATGATGTTCTGAGATCTTTTAACTGAGCCATAATACCAAAACAACCTAAAAAATAATAACCCATAATAGCTCAGAATAAACATTCACATTGCAAAAGATGGCATTGGGTATAGCAAAAAAATATTCAACCAATACAAGATCTAAAACAACCAGGGCAAACATCACACTCTGTAGCTCCAAGTCCAACAACTAGCAACTGACAAATCTCCAAGTCCATTAATTCTAACCAGCAACAAGTCTCTGGAGTTCCAATTCTGCCCCTTCAGCTAGGCTACTTATAGTCTTGGAAAACTTCATCTGAGCCTGGCAGTTCTCCTTAGCAGTCATTTGTGGTCCTGGCTTCTCCACTGGATTTCTACTGCAACCCATGGTCCATCCTCACAGCTCCATTATGTCCCGGTGCTGGCAATCCAGCAAACCTGCTACACACTGCCCATCGCAATTTCCAAAACACACGACTGTGTTGCTAATTCAGTGATCCTCTCGTCTGCATTTCTTTTCTTTTCCTTTTTTATTTTTTTTTTCATTTGTTTTTTTGAGGTAGGGTCTTACTCTAGCCCAGGCTGACCTGGAATTCACTATGGATTCTCAGGGTGGCCTCAAACTCACGGCGATCCTCCTACCTCTCCCTCCCAAGTGCTGGGATTGAAGGCATGTACCACCATGCCCTGCTCTATCTTCTGCATTTCTTATACACCATAATACCAGGTGGGTTGCCAATTTGTTAATCCAGTACATTCCAAAAAGGATCACACTTGATAAACTGGTAGTCTCCAGGATGTTAGCTCAGACACAGAGGTGGGCAATGAATGGCTATTGAGGTTGCTAAAGGTAGCCCAAGGTAATTTGCCTGTCATCTCTAGAGGAGATCTATAAACCCATTCATCCTTATCTGAGGCAGAAGGAACACTTTCAGGAAACTTCAGTTCACAGTTCCCCTGTTGGCCAAGCATCACAATTTGTGCATATAGAGGCCATTTTTTTTTCAAGGTAGGTTCTTGCTATAGCCTAGGCTAACCTGGACTTCACTATGTATTCTCAGGGTGGTCTTGAACTCATGGTGATCCTCCTTCCTCTGCCTCCCGAGTACTGGGATTAAAGGTGTGTGCCCCCACACCTAGCTTCTAGAGGCCAGATATTACTTAATGTCCCACATTTCTAGGAAGGATCATCCCTAGGATCTGGTGTTGATGAGGCAGGGAAGTGGTATTTATAAGAGAGGAACTTCTGGTAGAACCATTAAGAAAGAAGCTCCTGGATCATATCAAAAATTTTTAAAAAGCTTTTTGACAGCTTCCATAAACATAGACAATATTCCATGATCATAATCTCTTCCCACTACACTTTCTTTTCCCCATCACAACCCCCCCAACTGAATCCCTTCTTCTTTCCAAAGAGTCTCTTCTGTTTTTTAAACTTGTTTTTAAATTTTTATTATTATTAATATCATCATATTTCATATGGATACATCATGTGTTGGCACTCTCTTTTCCCTCCTCTCTGCCCCCATTCCACTGGGGACCCTCCTCAGTGGGGTTGCAGGTAATCCCTGTGGAGTTGAGGGTTATGCGTTGTGGGAACAGCAGACAGTTATTTTTTTGCGGGGGAGGGAATGCCTCTGGGCCTGATGTCTCAACCTGTGGCTCTTATAATCTTTCCACTCCCTCTTCTGCAAAATTTCCTGCTCTGTGGTAGGTGAGTTTTAAGTCTACTTCAGTGATGAGCTCTATATCAAATTTTTTAGCCCTCATGATTGGATATGATCATTTCTTTTGTCCTCTGTGTCTGAAACATGTACATGTGACATATAATAGGAATGTTGTATTTAAGATTAAATAATATATCTGGCTTAACAAGTTAAGGCAATAGATGAGGGAAGCAGGAATTTTAACCAAGTAAACACATATATTTGAAATTAGATTCCCCTTGTGTTTACAGTTATTTGTATTTTATGAAATGCTGCATTTGATTTGAAGTTTATAACACTTAAAGTAATTTATTATCTTTTAATTCTAGCTTTCTTTTGGCCAGCTTTTTTGTTTGTTGGTTTTGTTTTATTTTTAGAGGAAGGGTCTCACTCTAGCTCAAGATGACCTGGAATTGACTATGTAGTCTCAGGTGGCCTCGAACTCATGGTGATCCTCCTACCTCTACCTTCCGTGTATGGGGATTAAAGGTGTGTGTCACCATGCCCAGCATGGCTAGCTTGTTTTTATATCTATAACCTCTTGTAGAGTAGCTAGCTCTTACTTGATAATCACTTGACTACATTATTACCTTAGTATTGTACCAGGTCTCCATGTGGGGAAGTAAAGAGCAGTCATGTTACAGAAGAAATCACAGCACAATACAATATCTTACAACAAATTGTCTTTTTTTAGAACAAATATTTCAGTGACTTGGATAGAAATAAAAGATATGTTATAAATTAGGATTTGTAGGTTTTGTGGACATAACTAAATGTTATTTATTATTTTAGATCCATAAAGGAAAATGGGACTCTAGTAGGAGTTAACCTTATTAGAATGAGTATTGTTTCAGTAAGTTTTTAATTTCAGTTGACTGTACTATAGGATACCTTAAATATTCACGTAAGAAATAGCAGCTCTCTTGGGCTGGAGAGATGGCTTAGCGGTTAGGCATTTGCCTGTGAAGCCTAAGGACCCAGTTTGAGTCTTAATTCCCCAGGACCCACGTTAGCCAGATGCTCAAGGGGGCCCACGCATCTGGAGTTCCTTTGCAGTGGCTGGAGGCCCTGGTGTGCCCATTCTCTCTCTATCTGCCTCTTTTTTTCTCTGTCACTCTCAAATAAATAAATAAAAATAACAAAAAAATTTTAAAAAAGAATAGCAGCTCTCAAGCTATAAGGCACCATTTATAATGTTATTGTTAGAGATTGATGTCTTTTGTATAATTTGGATATGAAGAGTTGACCCAAATCTTTGAGTATTTCTAAGAGTAAATGAAGATAAATTACATTAATGTTGTCAGAAGTTTGAATAGGCCATAGGACTTCTTACAACCTTTAATTAGTTCTCTCTTAACATTTGTAAACATAGTAATCTGATTGGTTGGATGCAAATAATGCATATTTGGACTATATGTAGAAACATGACTATTAATTTTTTCTAAGAATTTGGATTCAAAAACAGAATGGGGCTCTTCTAGATGGATAAAATAAATTTTTGTTAATTTAAAGGCAAATGTTTGTTTTGCATCCATATTACCTTGAATAATGAAAACAACTTTAAATATGAACCTTTAAACAACCTTTAAATATGAAATCTTGGTTCAAGTAAGGTAGCAGTTTGGATAAGCAAACGGACATAACAAAAACATGATTAATGAAAGAACATAATATCATCTTTATTTGTAGCTTAACAGTGTTTAAATATAAAAGGATTTATAAAATATAAAAATAAGAGTTAGAGGACTGGAGAGGTGGCTTAGAAGTTAAAGCAGTTGGCTGCAAAGTCAAAGGACCCAGGTTCAATTCCCCAATATGTAAGCGAAATGCACAAGGTGGCGCATGTGTCTGGAGTATACTTGCAGCCGCTAGAGGCCCTGGAGTTCCCTTTCTCTCTATATATATACCTCTTTCTCTCTATCTCTCAAATAACTAACTAAATAAAAATTTGTATTTACTTGGAGATGCAATTGAACATGAGTATCACCCATCATTTTTCAAGTCCATGCGGATGTGTGTTCAGATGTTTGAAGAGGGAAATATGAATCTGTGAGTTTATCCCTTGAAATTCTGTAGCATGGGTTGGTTAGAAGTACTTACTCTGTAGGCAGAAGTCTTTGATGTTATATCTTTTCTTCTTCTTTAAAAATTAATATTATTTATTTATTTGACAAAGGGGGGGGGAGAGAAAGAGAGGGAGGGAGGGAGAAAATAGGCAAGCCATGGCCTCTACCCACTGCAAATGAGCTCCAGATATGTGTACCACTTTGTGCATGTGGCTTTATGTGAGTACTGGGGAATCGAACCCAGGTCCTTTAGCATTGCAGGCAAGTGCCTTAACCACTGAGCCATCTCTCCAGCCCTGTCTGTTCTTTTTTATCTCCCAGTAGGTCATTGTGGAAAGACTTTAAACAATTTTCAATTTTTAGTTATTATTTTAAAATCCCTTTTAAATTTTCTTTAATGGAGATGGCATATAGGTATAAAATATATTCATATATATATGTACTTAAAGTTGATAGGGCGCTCAGTATTTATTTTACAAGAAGGTAATGGGTGTTTTCTCTTTTTTATTTTCTAAAAGTGTATTATCTTAGATTTAGAAGAATTAAATGGTAGTGTCTTAAGGAAACCATATATTGTGGTAAGTTTTGACAAGCTATCAATGTTATTTATGTACTTAACCAGTACTCTTAAGGATTAAATTAAAAAATAGGTTGCATGCTACAGAATTTCAAGGGATGAACTCACAAATTCATATTTCCCTCTTCAAGCATCTGAGCACACATCCACATGGACTTGAAAAATGCTGGGTGATACTCATGTTCAATTGTATCTCCAAGTAAATACACATCTCTAACTCTTATTTTTTAAATTTTTATTTATCTATCTCTCTATCTCTCAAATAATTAAATAAAAATATTATATTTTTTAAAGACTACCTTTCACAGTGGTTAAGGAACTTGCCTGCAAACCTAATGACCTGGGTTCAATTCCCCAGTACCTACATAAAGCCAGATGCACAAAGTGGTGCCTATATCTGGAAGTTGTTTGCAGAGGATAGAGGCTGTGGCTTGCCTATTCTCTCTCTCTTTCTCTCCTTGCAAATAAATACATGTTTTTTTTTTTTTTAAGGAGAAGCTTTAAAATGGCCATTCTTTTTTAAAAAAATAATTTATTTGACAGAGAAAGAGGGAGAGAGAGAGAGAATGAGAATGGGCGTGCCAGGGCTTCTAGCCACTGCAAAGGAACTGCAGACGCTTGCGTCCCCTTGTGCATCTGGCTAATGTGGATCCTAGGAAATCGAACATGGGTCCTTTGGCTTTGCAGGCAAATGCCTTAATTGCTAAGCCATCCCTCCTTCCCTAAAATGACCGTTCTTTTTAACTTAGATAAGATAAAAAAAAAAAACTTAAAAGAAAAAACCTTTGAAGAAGGAGAACACAAACAGGCATTCATCAAAAAATTATAAGAGGGCTGGAGAGATGGCTTAGCAGTTAAGGTGCTTGCCTGTGAGGCCTAAGGACCCATGTTCGATTTTTCTAGTACCTACTTAAGCCAGATACACAAGATGTCACATGCATCTGGAGTTTGTTTGCAGCGGCTGGATGTTCTGGTGTGCCCATTCTCTTTCTCCCTCCCTTTCTCCCTCTCTCCCTCTCTCGCCTCTGCCTTCTCTCCATTAAATAAATGAATAACTTAAAATATTTTTTTAAAAAATTGTAAGATATTAGTTTAAAATTTAGTAATATGGCCATCATCATTACACATAAATAGGCCTACCCAGATTCTGAATGCCATTTTTGGAGGGGACAATTGAATCTTCTATAATCTCTACTGTGAAAAGGAAAATTTAAAGATTCCTGATAAGCACATAAAATTAAAAATTTTATATTTGGCACTTATACATCAATCCTGAAAAAACATCCATTTTAATCATTCTATAAAAGGACTTTTAGTGTATCCTATAGAGATATTTTGATGTCTTAATTTTTATTGCCTTTGACCATCAAAAAACAGTGAATAGGGCTGGAGGGATGGCTTAGTGGTTAAGGAGTTTGCTTGCAAAGCCAAAGGACCCTGGTTCGATTCCTCAGAACCCACATTAGCCAGCTGCACAAGGGGACACATGTGTCTGGAGTTCGTTTGCAGTGGCTGGAGACCCTGGTGTGCCCATTCTCTCTCCCTCTCTCTCTCTCCCCCCTTTCTGTCAAATAAGTAAATAAATAAATAAAATATTTTTTTAAAAACCCAGTGAAATAGAATTGTAAAATCTGGTTTGGAAGGAAATTATCCAAATCTGTGCATCCAGTGCTAACCTACATAGCCTAATGAAACTTCTGTTTTAAGATTTTAATGAACATTATATCATCCAACAAGTAGCACTTAAGGTTTTGTGAACATTTAGGGAATCTAAAGATAACATTTTTACGGGTTTTAAGAAGTTAAAAGTACTTAAGTTTATGAATATGTACTCATAAGGCCTTTTTTAAAGATTTTACTTATTTATTAGAGACAGAGAAAGATGGAGTGAGAGAGAGAGAATGAGTGAGAATGGGCACACCAGGGCTTCTAGCCACTGCAAACAAGCTCCAGATACATGTGCCACTTTGTGCATCTGGCTTACATGGGACCTGGAGAATCGAACCTGGGTCCTTTGGCTTTGCAAGCAAGTGCCTTAACCGCTAAGCCATCTCTCCAGCCCTTATAAGGCCTTTTAATATATCATCATAACATTCACATTTATACTTTAATTTGGTATACCAAAAAATATATTAAAAGCAAAAATAAAAAACTAATAAAAAATTGTAATAAAAATAATAATAAAAATAGAATTCAGGAAACTATACCTTGATTAGATTTATGAATATAAAAAGGAGGAACAGTGACCTTTAGTTTACTCTACAGTGTTCCATTTTAGTTTCTAAAACTCAGAAGCAGCAGTCAATCAACAAATGGATCACTCTTTTCTCTTTGTCTGTCTGTCTGTCTGTCTCTCTCTCTCTCTCTTCCTCTCTTTTTGGCCTATTTGCTGAACACATTGAAAGCTTATGACACATACTAAAAATTTAAAATCAGCATAGCAGTCTTCATTTTCAAGTTATAAGAATACCTGAGGCATACTCATTTTGTTCATTTTATACAATATCGTGCTCTCAAGGAACAGGTGATCCATGGCTGTGGAGGACTGTGGAAACCCTAGGGAAAAAAAGCAAAAATAAAAATAATGAAAAATTGAATGGCATTGGGGACTTTATGTTCTCACTGTTTTTTTTGGACAAAACATACAAAACAAATATAAAAGATCTTAGGGGCTGGAGAGATGGCTTAGCGGTTAAGTGCTTGCCTGTGAAGCCTAAGGACCCTGGTTCAAGGCTTGGTTCCCCAGGTCCCACGTTAGCCAGATGCACAAGGGGGCACACGTGTCTGGAGTTCATTTGCAGTGGCTGGAAGCCCTGGCTCACCCATTCTCTCTCTCTCCCTCTATCTGTCTTTCTCTCTGTGTCGGTCATTCTCAAATAAATAAATTTTTAAAAAAACTTAAAAAAAAAGATCTTGGACACGCATGACACAAATACATAAATTCTAGGTGTACTGCAAGAAAGTAAAATTAAATGGAACTTTATATTCTGTCTCTTTGAGATGTAAGACAGTAACATAGAAGATCAAAAGTAAAGCTTGCCATGCAGATCTACACCAGATAATTAATTACCCTATTAGGTTTAACAAGCTAAAAAGTGGAGTGGGAGAAATTCTTTCAGATAGAAATGTCTCTTTCTTGTATTAAATTTATCTATGTTTGTGGGTCATGGTGCTATACACCTTTAATCCCAGCACTCAGGAGGCCAAGGTAGGAGGATGGCTGTGACTTCAAGGCCATCCTGAGACTACATAGTGAATTCAAGGTCAACCTGGGCTAGAGCAAGACACTACTTTGAAAAAGCAAGAAAAAATGGTTTTATGTGTGTGTGTGTGTGTGTGTGTGTGTGTTTGTGTATACACACATACACACACACACACATATATATTTATATTTATATATATATTGAAAAGCTAGGAAATTTTTCTTTAAAGTGTCATCTAGCAAAGATGTATATTTAAAGATAGATCAGACTCATAAGATTAGCTAGAAATACAAGTTCCTCTAAGTGAGGTTGAAAACCGATGGGTAGAGTAATATTTAGGGAGAGTCTCTGCTTAATGCTATCAGTTTCACAAAACAGGTAAGATAGGAGCAATGAGAAGGCAGGGAAAGGTTAGAGGCGAATTGGCCACTTTTCTCGTGTGTGTGTGTGTGTGTGTGTAGGATCTAGGGTATACTGCTTTTTAGGAGTAGTTTTCTCACTGTGTCTTGGCTTGCTCACTTGGGGGACAAGAAAGTGACTTAAGACATCTAGAAGATCAGCCCTTATGTGATCCATCTGATCCAGGAACAGGGGTAAAGGTGTCTAGGGAATTCTTTTCCTTGTGCATGGCACTCATTAACACTATATGAGTTTTTGGCCAGAAAATAGATCACAGCAAAGAAACTTCAGTTCACAGTTCTTTCTAAATTAATTTTTACTAAAATGGCAATGTTCTGGATTCACCATGCCTTCTATGTTTATTGGCATTCTATCCCAGGAAAGAACTTTCCCTTCTTCCTATTGAATTCATTTGTTTTTTGTTAGTATGTACATGTAGATTCTTATTTTATTCAATTCCTATCATTACTTACTTTGAGGCATACATTGTTTCAAATTCATCTCATGTAAGCGCATCTTGTACTCTTTTTAATATTTTATTTTTTATTTATTTATTTGAGAGAGATACATAAGTAGGCAGGTAGAGAGAAAGGGAGAATGGGTGTAACAGGGACTCCAGCCACTGCAAATGTTCTGGAGATGCATGCGCCCCCTTGTGCATCTGGCTAACATGGGTCCTGGAGAATCAAATCAGGATCCTTTGGCTTTGCAGGCAAGTGCCTTAACTGCTAAGCCATCTCTCCAGCCCTCATCTTGTATTCTTTTTTTTTTTCAACAGAGAGAAAGAAAGAAAGAGGCAGAGAGAGAGAAAGGGCGTGGCAGGGCTTCCAGCCACTGCAAACGAACTCCAGACGTATGCGCCCCCTTGTGCATCTGGCTAACGTGGGTCCTGGAGAATCGAGCCTCAAACCAGGGTTCTTAGGCTTTGTAGGCAGACGCTTAACCGCTAAGCTATCTTTCCAGCCCTCATCTTGTATTCTTTTAACATGTTCTTTGAGAAAAATATTTCCTGACATAAGAAAATATTCTAGATTTATGTCATTTTCCTGTAAAGAGTCTGGATTCAGTATTTTTCTAGGAGCCTTAGTTCCTTTAATTTTGTCATAGCTTTATTGAGATACAGCTCATAATGCTACACTATAGATGTTTAAAGTAATACAATTTGGGGCTGAGGATTACTCAGTGGTAGAGTGCTTATGTAGTATGCCTAATTGTTTGTATTCGGTCTCGAGCACCAAAAAAAAGAAAAAGAAAAAGAAAGTAGTTTAATAAGTTTGACCATGTTGCTATTTAAGCCCCAAACATTTACACTATTAATACTACTATATTTCAGTTATATACTGTCCATAGCTACCATGTAATGCAGTAGTTGATTTTTTAAAAAAATAATTTAAAAAATTATTTATTTATTTGCAAGCAGAGAGAGATAGAGAAGAGATACACACAGAGAGAATGGGCATGCCAGAGCCTCTAGCTGCTGGAAAGAACTCCAGTTGCATGCACCATTTTGGGCATCTGGCTTTACGTGGGTACTAGGGAATCGAACCCAGATTATTAGGCTTTGCAGGCAAGCATCTTAACTGCTGAGTCATCTTTCCAGCCCTCAAAAGTATGACTTAGTGCTTAAGGCATTTGCCTGCGAAGCCAAAGGACCCAAGTTTGATCCCTCAGGACCTATGTAATCCAGTTTGTAGAAGCTGAAGGCCCTGATGTGCCCATTCTCTATCTGCCTCTTTCTTTTTCTCATGGATGGATGGATGGATGGATGGATGGATGGATGTGTATGTATGTATCTATGTGTGTGTGTGTATATATATGTGTGTGTATGTGTGTATTTATTTATTTATTTATTTGCAAGCAGAGAGCGAATGGGCATGCCAGAGCAAAGGAACTTCAGATGCATGCACCACTCTGCTTCTGGCTTTACATGGATACTGGGGAATTGAACTGGCTTTACATGCAAGCATCTTTAACCATTCACCCATCTCTCCAGCCCCCAATTTATTTCTTTTTTTTAATTTTTTTTGTTTTATGTTTATTTATTTATTTGAAAGTGACAGACAGAGAAAGAGGCAGAGATAGAGAGAGAGAATGGGCACTCTAGGGCCTCCAGCCACTGCAAACAAACTCCAGATGCATGTGCCCTTTGTGCATCTGGCTAACGTGGGTCATGGGGAATCGAGCCTTGAACCAGGGTCCTTAGGCTTCACAGGCAAGCGCTTAACCGCTAAGCCATCTCTTCCCAATTTATTTTTATATTGACTTCCTATCCTGTCAACTTGCTAAATTCACTGGAAATTTTAACAGCTTTTTGTGGAACGTCTATTGATTATCTGCACATATCATCTGTGAATAAAGTCAGTTTTACCACTTCCCAAAGTTAATAACCTATTTATTTTTCTGGCCTTATTGTAGGAACTGTTAGTAATTGCAACTAATAAGAACATCCATGATAATTTTGTTTCTGATCTTTGTATAATACTGACAGTTTTAAAATTTTGTTACCTTTTTTTCAGTTTGCTTTCTTCTATTCCTGGTTTGCTGAGTTTTTTTTTTCCTAATTTATTTATTTATTAGAAAGAGAGAAAGAGGCAGAGAGAGAGAGAGAATGGATGCATCAGGGCCTCTAGCCTCTGCAAATGAACTCCAGATGCAGGCACAACCGTGTGCATCTGGTTGACATGGTTACTGGTTAATCAAACCTGGGTCCTTAGGCTTTGCAAGTGAGCACCTTAACCACTAAGCAATCTCTCCAACCCTGCTTAGTTTTTAAAATCAAAAATGTATTCTATTTTACTAAATGTCCATTCTATACCTATTGAGTTTATCATACAGCTTCTTTTCTTTTTTTTTTTTTAAGTTGCTAAACCAACCTTATATTCCTGAAATAAATCCAATTGGGTGAATTATCCATTTTATATATTGTTGGATTTGATTTGCTGATATATATATATATATATATATATATATATATATATATATATATTTATTTATTTTTTTCTCATGGCAAGGTCTCACTCTAGCCCAGACTGACCTGAAACTTACTCTGTAGCTCCAGGCTGGTCTTGAACTCACAGTGATCCTGCTACCTCAGCCTCCCAAGTACTGGGACTAATACCATGTCCCACCATGTCCAGCACTGATTTTTTTTTTAATTTTTTTTGTTTATTTTTATTTATTTATTTGACAGTGACAGAGAAAGAGGCAGAGAGAGAGAGAGAGAGAGAGAGAGAGAGAGAGAGAGAGAGAGAGAGGAGAGTGGGCACGCCAGGGCTTCTAGCCACTGCAAACGAACTCCAGATGCGTGCGCCCCCTTGTGCATCTGGCTAACGTGGGTCCCGGGGAATCAAGCCTCAAACCGGGGTCCTTAGGCTTCACAGGCAAGCGCTTAACTGCTAAGCCATCTCTCCAGCCCACTGATTTTGTTTTTTAAGGCAGGGTATCATTCTAGCCCAGGTTGATCTGGAATTGACTCTTAAACCTAGATTGACCTCAAATTGATGGCAGTCTTCCTACCTCAGCTTCCTGATTATAGTTGTGAGCCAACTATAACATTTATTAACAATTATGACATTTTAATAAAAAAGTTTATATTTATGAACACTAGGGGTATTTGTGGTGTTATTTTTTGTAATGTCTTTTTCTGGCATTGATATCAAAGAAATACTGGCTTTAAAAAATAGATTAGGTAGGGCTAAAGAGATTGCTCAGTGATTAAGTATGCTTCCTGTGCAAGCATGAGGGCCTGAGACCTCCTGATTTGAATCTCAGAACCTATGTCAAACAGTTGGGTAGGGCCACACACTCCTGTAACCCCAGTGTCATAGGAAAGCAGAGACCCAGGAATCGCCAGAGCTTGTAAAGAAAAAAAAAAGTTTGCAGAATTGACATTGTTTCCTCCTTATGTTTTTGGTATAATTCACCAGTGAAACCTTCTGTACATGCAGTCTTCTTTGTGAGAAACTTTTCAAGTTCAGGTGTGATTCATGAAATAGATATAAGCTTTCAGATTTGTTGTTGAGCAAACTTTAGATATGTGTCATGTGTTCGTGTTAGTCTCTGGATTTATGCTAGTTAGAAATTTTTTTCACCTTCTTGAGTTTATATTTCTCTTTTCTTAGATTTAAGAAGCTTTTCATCATATGTTTCCCAGTAGGCTCTTTGTATCTATCTCTCGCTTCCATCTTAAATTTCTAGAACGTATAAATAGGTTCACTTGATAGTGTCCATTGTTCTCCTAAACTTCTTCACATCATTCTTTTTTACTTTGTTCTCCATTTTGATTTCAAATGAACTGTGTTCAAGTTTGATAGTTCTTTCTGCTGTTGGATAAAGTCTGCTACTGACTTTAAAATGAGATTTTTTATTAAGTCAATTGTTTGTTTGTTTTCAAGGTGTCACTCTAGTTCAAGCTGACCTGGTATTCACTCTGTAATCCCAGGCTGGCCTCAAACTCACAGTGATCCTACTACCTCAGCCTCCCAAGTGCTGGAATTAAAGATGTGCTCTACCATGCCAAGCCAAGTTATTCTATTTTTCAATTCTGTAATTTAATTCCTTCTTACAGTTCTCAAATATTTGTTGATACTCTCATTTTTTAAAATTTCATTTAGTTGTCTGTGTTTTTACTTGATCTTCACTATCTTTATGATGGTTATTTTGAATTGCTTGTCAAGGAGCTCAAAAATCCATGTTTCTTAGGATTGGTTTCTAGAATTTTATTTTGTCCTTTGATTGGGTCATATTTAGGTTTTGTTGTATGTTTTGTCATTTTTTGTGATTGTTATTGTTAAGACTTTGGCATTTGGGGCAAAAAAAAAAAACAGCCATCTTTTCAAGTTTTTACAGACTGACTTTGGACAGGGAAATACCTCCACTAATGAATCCATCTGTAGATTCTGGCATCTCCCAAGTCTTTTCTGAAGACATGCATGTGTTTTTAGTCATCTCAAATTCCATGAACAGCTTGTAATTCATAACTATGTTGGAACTATCAACTTTATTCTGAGGTTACCTGGATCAGAAATGTGTTACTATTTCTGTTATTTTCTGATTTCCCTTTTTGCTGGGATTTGAGCACAGGGTGATATCTGTCCTGTGATTATCACATTTCCTACTCACTGGCATGAATTTTAGATTTAAGAAACAAGAAGTAATGAAGACCTTTCTGGTTTCTAGTTCATATCTCCATCTCCATGTACTTAGCAAATCCCATGGGTTAAAATTTAGCAGGATGGGAGAATTAACTCTATGTTTAAAACTTCTACAGACTTCATTCAGTCTGTCACATATATTCATATGATTACAAGCTCTACTGGTTTTCCTCTAGCCTTCTATGGGAAGCCCTGTCATATATTTCTGTTCCCTATACAAGAAAGATTTCCCTAGGAAGAGGAATGGCCACTGGTCTGTACTCATTGTTCCTCTCTAGAACATAGTTCTTTCAAAATTACCTTGATATTCATATATCACTGAAGTTTTTAAATAAATTTTACTTTATTTTATTTATATGAGAGAGAGAGAGAGAGATAAAGCTACACAGAAAGAGAGTAAGTATGGGCACACCAGGGCCTCTTGCCACTGCAAACAAACTCTAGCCACATGTACCACTTTGTGCATCTGTCTTTACATGAGTACTGGGGAATCGATCCCAGGTTGTCCAGCTTTCTGGCTTGGTAAACAAGCAAGTGCCTTTAACTGGTGAGCCATCTCTCCAGCCCACTGATATTTTTTATATTTTATTATCTTCTATCTTCTTGCTATGGTGAGAGAATGGGGTTTTGGTGACTTTCTACATTGTAACTAGTAGGAGAACTACCAGATGACCGTAATTTAATAAGAAATTGGGATGATTCAGAGTTGGGCTTCTAGTTCCTTTGCTTTTATTCCTAGTATGTTGACTGGTGATGTCACAATGCCTGGGGACAGTTTAAAGGTGGAGACCTTTGTGGGCCCTGAGCTATAATTTTGTCACCCTGGACTCATGGGCCTACTTCATGAGGCCTCTATGCTATACTATTTCATGAAATGTTCCCTGACTACTTAAACATGAAGATAGGAGGAGTAGTCATAATCCCCTATTGTTTATGTTCCATCTAAATTATATGGGCAAAGACACACTTTGCTGTCCTGTGCCCATGGGGCCTTACAGTGCTGAGGGATCTAACCCAACCTGAATTCTCCACTGAACCTACTGTTAGGTGAAGTTTAGGCATATTGTAAGTGAGAAGTGTGGGCAGATGGATTGGCTATAGAACAAGCCAACCATTTTCTCTAATTCTAGCATGCAAATGTAAGTATATATGAATGTTTTACCTATTTTTCTCTATAGGAGAAAATGAAAAGTGAGGCTGCTAGTAAACAATGAATTAGAACAAGTGAGCATTTAGATGAATAATCTCATCTATAAAATGAATCTGATGGAGTCACTGAAAAACTTTCATTTTCTCTTCCCCAGGTTTTGTGACCAATTTTATTCAACTTCATTGGCAAATTCCTTATTAAAAGCAGTATTAGTTAGCTATTTCTTTCTATGTTTTTTCCTTTTTTTTTTTTTGAGGTAGGGTCTCACTCTAGCTCAGGCTGACCTGGAATTCACTATGTAGTCTCAGGGTGGCCTCAAACTCATGGCAATCCGCCTACCTCTGCCTCTCAAGTGCTGGGATTAAAGGCGTGTGCCACCACTCCCAGCTAGCTATTTCTTTTGCTATATAAATGGACTTTCAATTTGCTCTCCAGGAAAGCCCACCTTGAGTTCTTTTCACTTTCAAATTTAGCCACTTACTGAATTGTAGTAATGTTTAATTTTGCAGCACTTTATATCCCCAAGTCTCAATTAAAACTCTAGAGAATTTATAACTGAGAATTAAAATCTGAAATAATTGATTGTCTTACAGGTATGAGAGAATTGAAATCCCTATCCATATTGTACCTCATGTCACCATTGGGAAAGTGTGCCTTGAGTCAGCAGTAGAGCTGCCCAAAATTCTGTGCCAGGAAGAACAGGATGCCTATAGAAGGATTCACAGGTAGAGACCTTTGTTTACTTCAGTGAAGACCTAGTCCCTTTAACAGTTCTACTCTTAAGCTTTCCTTTCCTCTGTGAGAAAGCTTTGCAGCAGCCTATAATCATGTTTCTCACAGTATATGATAATGATCTTTAACATTTGTTCTTTCTCACCTCATACTTTGGGTCCTCAAATGAAAACATACTTCCTTTTCTGCTTGTGAAAATCATATTACCTATTGTCAATTACTGAGTCTTGTCCAGTAAATATATGTTTTAAGGCCTTCAGTGAGAGATAGTAATTTCAAAATCATATCTTTGTATTGTCTTTTGAATTTTGAATAAAATCACGTCCCTTAAATTAATTTAAAAGGAACAATAGTGAAAAATTTAATTATTGCACTCATCTAATCCAATTAGCAAAGGTCTGATATAGTTTATTGTTTTGTTATGTACATAATCATTTTATTTTACCGCCAGTCATGCTGTGCTACTAACCTAAACTATTTTATCACTGTAGTCTTACACATCTGGACTCAGTAACCAAGATCCATAATGGCTCAGGTAAGATTTTTTTTCTTGAGTATAGGTAGTGATTGCTGAAACACTCATGTAACAGAAACAAATTTAGTTTACATTTAAATGATAGGTACAAGTTATCTTTGAGTTTCTTTTCCTAAAGAGTTTTATTGATCATGCTTGTAATATTTACATTGATTCTATGGATCCCTGAATTCTATAAATACAGTGTAGAGTAAGGTAAGAGTAAAGACTAGAAGAGCTTTATACTCGACCTGATCAGTGGTATACTGGTATGTTTATCAACTACCTCTCAGGGATTACCAGTTTCTATGGCATAAAACCCTTACCATGAAAGCTCAAAAACTTGCTGAATTTTATCAACATGCAATTGTCAGCTGGTTCGAACTGGTTCAGCACAACTGCCAGCCTGTTGAAAGACATGGGCAGCCAGATAAAAGTGAATACTTGAGAGAAAAATTTTAATATCAGTAAATAAATAAGGAATCATACACAGACAAGGAGCAAAAGGCTTAGTACAACATACATACTAATTCACATTTCCCAACATACCACAGCTGTACCTACTATCTGACTAACAACCCTGATTCTCCAGCCATTCTGTACAGCCTTTGCCCATTTACTAAGTCACCAGTGAAGAATAGAAGGCTTTCAAATGTGATAGTCAATTAATTTGTGAAGAAAGTAAGGAAAACATGGCTTGATCTTATCTATTCCATCATTTCGAGGGACAAAATGACAACATGTTAAGATTGGATATATATGGTGCATAGCCATATTCAGTATGGTCACAAAATTTTTATAGTTCATTTATTCATCAAAAACATGGAACTGCCTATTTCCTGCCAGGCACTCTTCTAGGCACCAGAGTATATAGGCAAACAACAGAGATATCCCTAACCTTCATGGATTTATACTTCTGTTCCCATTTGAGAATGGCATAAATTCCTATTTAATACACTACATAAGACATGTTCCAGATATGTTTGAGCTTTTACAAATAAATATGAGAAAATTGGCAGTTAAAATTGCCAAGTTTCCAACCAATTCTTCAGGGCGGATATGTAAAAAGAATTAAAAAGTGTTCAAATGTGCCTAGCAATATTGTTCACAATACCCATAATGTCGAAATAACCCAAATGTGCATCAGTAGATGGACACTGTAAATACAGTACTATTCAGTACTAAGAAAATTACCAATATCTGTATTATGAAGAGCAAAACTAATGTATGATGTCAGCAAGTAGATCACTGGCTGCTTGGAGCAAGGTTTGAAGCTCCATTCTACTACAAAGGGATTCTTTAGGGTAATGAAAACAATCTGCATTTTGACTAGGAGTGATACATAAAGGTATAGTTTTCAAGATTCATTTTGTTGTATACTTTAAAAAATATTTTATTTTATTTATTTGACAGAGATATAGAGGGAGAGAGACTGGGCACAGCAGGGCTCCAGCCACTGCAAACGTACTCCAGACACATGTACCCCCTTGTGCATCTGGCTTATGTGGGTCTTGGGGAATCAAACTTGGGTCATTTGGCTTCGCAGACAAATGCCTAACAGCTAAGCCATCCCTCTGTTGTATACTTTTAAGTTGTTCATCTATTACCTGTCAATTACATGCCACTTATACTCATTTACCTCTAAGGAAGTAATGATCTTAGTATTATCTAAAACCCTTAATCTCCATCCCTTTTGAAAGAGGACTTGTCAGGTGAATTGAATTAATGTATTTATTTCATATACATGTATATGTAACATTTGATAAGCAATTTTTCTTTAGTAGACATTTACCATGTAGGAAGGTCTGAAGGGCCAGGGAAATAACTGTTTGCTTGAAGGAATAAAGAGCTAGCTATCTTTCTGCACTGTACGTAAGTGAGAATTTTTCTTAGTTTTTGAAAATTATTTCAGAATTGGTGTCTTCTTTGCTCAGTTCTTCTGGATTTTTTCCCCTAGGTGGCTACAGCAAACCATTACCAGTCTTCAGGCTTAATTTATTGTACATTTTTTACATGCTACTCCGAGCCCTTTTTGTGTGTGTTTATAACTGAGGCACTGTTGGTAGTGGAGTGGGAACATGCCAGTAGATAGTGCTTTTCAACAGTTACCTTATTTTTTTTCTTATTGAAGTGTTTACCAAGAATTTGTGCAGTCAAATGTCAGCAGTCAGTGGGCCACTCTTACAATGGCTGGAGGACAGATTGGAACAAAACCAGCAGCATTTGCAGGAGTTGCAACAAGAAAAGGAAGAGCTTATGGAAGAACTTTCTTCCCTAGAATAAAGCAGGAGGAAAATGTGGTAATTTTTTTTCAATTTGTGTACTAACTAAACATAGTCCAAAACTACACATATTCTATGTAAGCAGCAAATGTAGCAGTGCTTTTATATAACAATAGATAAGTTTTATGCATATAATAAGTACAAGATATCTTCTAAAAATTTCACTAGAACTTATTGAACTCTACTACCTATAATTAATATGCAAAAAAATAGCCTAGCTGGGTATGATGGTGCATGCCTTTAATCCTAGCACTCGAGAGGCAGAGGTGGGAGGCAGAGGTAGGAGTACTGCCATGAGTTCGAGGCCACCCTGAGACTATATAGTGAGTTCCAGGTCAGCCTAGACTAGAGTGAAAACCCCCTCAGAAAAAAAATCGCCTATATAAACATTTAAAACTTGAAATATATGGCATTTATTATTTAGTTGTTTAACCAAACCATCATAACTATATCATATATGGATGGATGGTTTCAAAAGTTAATGTGCAGTATTTTCATTTAGAATGTATATTTAAAATATATTCCCCAGACATTTTATTCCCAGATAGCCCTTGCCAATGTATACTTCCCATAGCCTTTACAAAATAACTTTCCTATTCTATTTAGGTCATTTTGCATGGTTCCTTTATTTTTGTTTACAGATATAGCTACCCCACATAATAAGCTTAAGGAAGAAAAACACTTTGTATTTCTATTTTGTGTAGTTGTGGTGCTTTTGTGGTAGAAGGAAGTACAGGTTACTCATCAACACTCCACCTCTTTTCTTTGCCCTCATTTAGTAACATGTCCCATGATTTTATATTTGATATCTAAAACATGTATTATGAGACACTTGTATGTTTGTGGGTGCCCTTTTTAAGTAAACAAGTGAGTTCTAGAGTGTTTGACTACAAAGAAAATTCTTACTGAGAAAATCCTATCTATCTAGGAATTCAATTGTAATATAAACATGATTTTCTAGAAACCTTAGGGCTTTGGATATAATAAAAATTATGCTTTAAAAACTTTGTTTATATTATTCCTGTCATTTTATGTTTCCACTAATTCTTTACTATAGTTCTTTTTTTATTCTTTCTCTGTAGGAAAAATGAAAATACCCAGCACAAAACTATTAAGCTCAATCAATTCTGAAGATGATAAAGTTGGAAGACTCACATGACCCAACTTCATGACTTATTATAAAGCTACAGTAATCAAGATAGTATGGTATTGGCAGAGGGAAAGACACATAGATCAATGGAACAGAAAGGCGAGTCCATAAGTATATCCACAATAATATGCTCAATGAATTTTGACAAGGTGTAAAACTATTCAGTGAAGGATAGCCTTTTCAACAAACCATGCTGAAGCAACTGAACCCCACCAGCTAGCAAAAGGAAAAGGAAATGTACTTCAGCCAAAATCTTACACCTTCTATAAAAGTATTTCAAATGTATCATGGATTTAGATGTAAGATGTAAAACTTTTAGCCAGACACGGTGGCACATGCCTTTAATCCTGGCACTTGGGAGGTAGAAATAGGTGGATCACTGTGAGTTCAAGGCCATCCTGGGACTACAGAGTGAGTTCTAGGTCAGCTTGGGCTAGAGTGAGACCCTATCTCTGAAAAAAAAAACTTTTAAGAGAAAATCATATAAGAAATATCTTTAAGAGAAATTCTTAAACTCAAAAGCACAACCCATAAGAAAAGGGTAGCTATATTGGGCTTCATCAAAATTAAAACCTCTTATTCTGTAAAAAATATTAAAGACAAATTATTTGCAAATCATGTAGTATCTGATTAGCTTGGAAAACATTGTACTCAAAATCTCAACAGTAAGAAAAAAACAAAAACTAGTTAGGAAATGAGAAAAGAACATGAATAGACATTTTCACCAAAGAAGATGTATAGATAGCAGATAATCACATGAAAATACATTGAATTTCATTAGTCATTGGGTAATGCAAATTAAGACTCCAATGGGATATGACATGCATTGATTAGAACGACTAAGAACAGAACAGTGAAAATGCTAAATGATGTCGAGTATGCAGACTAGATTTTCCATACGTTGGTGGCAGGAATGTAAAATAATATAGCTACTCTGAGGAAAAGTTTGGAAATTTCTTGTAAGGTTAAATATATACTAATCATGTAGTCTAGCAGTTGTATTCCTGGACATTTATCATTTATCTGTGTAAACCTGTGTTGGCACAAAAAAACTTGCACAAAAATTTCATGGCAGCCTTATTTGTAATAACCCAAAACTGGAAATAACCCAGATAGCCTGCAATAAATAAATGATTAGACAAATTTTCCCTACCATGGAATGCCATTCTATAGTGGAAAGGAACTATGCCACTCACACATACAACTTAAATGGACCTGGGGGAAATGTTACAGTAAATGAAGAAAGTTTGTTTCAAAAGGACATGTACTGTATGGTCGCATTTATGTAACATTATTGAAATGTCAGAATTATGGAAAGGAATAACAAATTAATGTTTGGGGGGGATACAGACTGGATGTTATACGGCATACATAACTAAAGGGATGGAACAAGCGTTCCTTTGTGCTGAGCAAATAGTTTTGTATCTTAGTTCTATTGCTAAAACTGTGTAAGTCTGTACAATGCAAATCAATGCATGTGAAATCTAGCAAAACGAAATAAAGTCTGTAGTTTAGTGAACAGTATTACACCATTGCCATCATCATAGTTTTGAAGTTGTCCTACAGTTGTAAAAGATCTAAAACTAGGAAAACTGGGCAAAGGGTTTATGGAACTCTATTTTGCAACTTGTGGTAAATCTATTACTACAACATAAAAACATGTAGCTTGGGCTAGAGAGATGGCTCAGCAGTTAAGTTGCTTTCCTGTAAAGCCTAAGGACCCAGGTTTGATTCCCCTGTACCCATATAGAGCCAGATACACAGGTGGCACATGTGTCTAGAGTTTGTTTGCAGTAACTTAGAGGCCCTAGTGTACCCATTCTCTCTCAATCTACCTCTTTCTTTCTCAAATAATTAATTTTGAAAAACACAGAGGGCTAGGCTGGAGAGATGGCTCAGCAGTTAAGTCTCTAGTCTGCAAAGCCTGACTGCCTGGGTTTGATTCCCCAGTAACCACATAAAACCAGGTGCATAAAGTGGTGCATGCATCTGGAGTGCCTTTTCAGTGGCTAGAGACCCTAGTGTGCCCATTCTCTCTCTGTCTCTCTGCATGAAAATAGAAAATTTTTAAAAAAACCCACATAGGGCTGGACAGATGGCTTAGCAGTTAAGGCACTTGCCTGGAAAGCCAAAGGACCCAAGTTCAGTTCCCCAGTGCCCACATAAGCCAGGAAAAAAAATAGACTAAAGAACTTTAGAAATCCACAGAACAGTTGAAAAATATGAGAGGGAAAAAAAAAATGATGAGCAAGGCACCAAAAAGAAAACCAAGGGCCGGGCATGGTGGCACATACCTTTAATCCCAGCACTTGGCAGAGGTAGAAGAATGACCGTGAGTTTGAGGCCAGCCTGAGACTACATAGTAGTGAATTCCAGACCAGCTTGGACTAGAGCAAGACCCTATCTTGAAAAACAAAAACGAAGGAAGGGAGGAGGAAGGAGAGAGAAAAGAAAGAAAAGTTCGATTCTCCAGTGTCCATGTAAGCCAGCTGCTCATGGTGGTGCATGTGTCTAGAATTTGTAGTATCTAGAGGCCCTGGTGTACCCATTCATATTCTCTCTCTCCTCTCTCTCTCTTGCTCGCTCTCATAAATACAATAAATATATTTTTAAAAGAGAAATAAACCAAGCTAAGCATAGTCCCAGACCCACTAGTCACCTGGCAGAAGGAAAGGAAGCAGGACCCTCATCCAAAAGGGAAGCCAGGCTACCCTGATGTTAACAGATGGGCAGTTCTACCTTGAGGACAATCCCACAGCCCTCACAAGCTTCAAATCCTGTTGCAGATTTTGATGAGACTGATTTTTTTTGGTGACTGAGTTAGTAATAGAGGAATTCCATTTTGTCACTTTGTAAGACTCAGAGCTCAGTGGCTTGGTCCCATCTTCAGAGGGAACATGTTTAAAACTGAAGTACCCTTGGAAGTCTGAGAACAAGGAACAGCTGCAAGTTAGGAGACTGAATTTAGCCTGCCACAGGCCCAGGGTGAGACACACAACTGGGCAATAGTTGTGGAGAACAAACTGATGGGTGCTAACAAACTGAGCATTCAGAAGGCAGAAGGCTCAAGTTATCCAGTAAAATGCATAGGGAAAAATAGCCCCCATTTTGGTGGCCAGAGCAAACTTCATTAACTGGAAGTAACTAACCCTAGAAACAAACAAGCAGGTGAATTCCATCCATTATGTCAGCAACATAGAAGAATTATACTATGTCAGCAACATAGAGGGAAAAAGCAAAGCAAAATAGATGAGAAATCAGAAATACATGTGGAAAAAACCTGGAAAAATCAACAAGAAAATTGAAATTCTGGGGGGAGGAACAAATACGAATGGAAAAAAAACCCTCAATGAAACAAATAAAAAACAGTGGAAAGTGTCACCAATAAAATTAACCAAGCATGCCAGGTGTGGTGGCTCACACCTTTAATCCCAGCACTCAGGAGGCAGAGGTAGGAGGGTTGCTGTGAGTTCGAGGCCACCCTGAGACTCCACAGTGAATTCCAGGTCAGCCTGAGCTAGAGTGAGACTGTACCTTGAAAAAAAAAATTAACCAAGCAGAAGAAAAAGAGTAAGGATAAGAAAATGCAGACATCAGTAACAGAAAAAAAAAAAAAAAAAAAAGCTCTACCACAAGATCCACGCACTCAGAAGGCAGAGGGAGGATCATTGATTTCGAGGCCAGTTTGGGACTACAGAGTTCCATATCTGCCTGCACTAGAGTGAAACCTTTCTGTGAAAAAGAAAAGAAAAAGAGAAACCAAGCTGAAGAATCCACAGGATAAAATAGGGAGCTGCGCAAAACTAAACTGATAAACGATTATCTCCACAACATATAATCAAGATGTTAAAAATACAAAGCAAAGGGCTAGAGAGAGGGCTCAGCAGTTAAGGCACTTGCCTTCGAAGCCTAACAACCTGGGTTCAATTCCCTAGTATGCACATAAAGCCAGATGCACAAAGTGGTGCATGCATCTGAAGTTCGTTGGCAGTGGCTGAAGGTCCTGTCATGCCCGTTCTTTCCCTCTCAACCTCCATCACTCCCCTTCTGTCTCTGCTTGAAAAGTAAATAATAATAAATGCAAAGCAAAGAAACACTTAAAAGCAATAAAGGAAAATACTGATGGTTATATTCATGGACAACTTAACTGGATTTAGAATGACCATGGAAACACACCTCTGGGTATGTCTGTGGGTTCATTTCCAGAAAGGTTTAACTCAAGAGTCTGTGTATGGCTTCAGCATGCCACTCTCATGTTTTGTTTTATTTAGTTTGGTTTGGTTTGGTTTTTTGAGGTAGGGTCTCACTCTACCCAGGCTGACCTGGAATTCACTATGTAGTCTCACTCAGGGTGGTCTTAAACTCACAGTGACCCTCCTACTTCAGCCACCTGAGTGCTGGGATTAAGGGTGTGTACCACCATGCTTGTTCACTCTCATCTTTAAAGACAGAATCTTCAGAATCCTAAGCAGAAAGACCAATGCACAATATTTGATTTCGAACTATACTACAGAGCTATTAGTAACAAAAGCAGCATAGTATTGGCACAAAAACAGACGCATAGACCAATGGAATAGAAGAGAGGATCACAAATAAGTCCATACTACTACAGGAAATAAATCTAAGAATTGACAAATGTGATTACATGATTACAGTAAAGGAAAGAATGGATCAGTACTTCCCTGGGGCCTATGAGCAGAGAGTATTCAGGGATGATGGCTAAAACATGCAGAATTTCTTTTGACTGTGTTAATGCTTGCACAATTCTAACTATCCTAAAAACAATTGAATCTTCACTCTCTTCTTTCTTTTTCATTTTTTCTTTTTCTTTCTTTCTTTTTTTTTTTGGAGACAGGGTCTCACGTAGTTACAGGCTGCCTGTAACTTCCTAAGTAGCTGAGGGTGACCTTGAATGAGCACACCAGGGCTCTTGCTGCTGCAAATGAAATCCAGATGTATGTGTCACTTTGTGCATTTGGCTTACATTGGTACTGGGGATTCAAACCTGGGCCCTCAGACATTGCAAGAAAGGACCTTTAGTAAGTGATCCATCTCTCCAATCCCTTTGGTTTTAGACAGGATCTCATGTACTCCAAACTAGCCTCAAACATGATATATAGTGAGGATGACCTTTAACTCTTGATCCTCCTGCCAACACACACAGCTGGTTTCTTTCAAATCTCCAAGTTTGATCATTCTAACCAGTGACAAGTATCTGGAGTCCTAATTCCACCCCTCCTGCTTAGCTGCTTACAGCCCTATGTATACTAGGTATACTCCCTCCAGTGCTGGCAGCTCTCCTTGGCATCCATCCCATAGTCCTGGCATGTCCATTGGATCTCTGCAGCAACCCACAGTTCATCCTCATGGTTCCATCATGCCTCCACACAGGTAATCCAACAATCCTGCTTCACACTGCCCATGGCCATTTCCAGAAAAACAAAACCTTGTTGCAAATTCAATGACCCTCTCTTTCCTGCATTTTTTAATACCCCACAATACCAGGTGGGCTACCAATTTGTTAATCCAGGGGAGAATAGAGCAGACTTTAAAGAACAGGACACTCCTCCCAACATTCAGGCCCCTCACTTCAAAAGAGTCTGCAATCTCTTGCTATGCCAATGCCGATGAGCTGGCCCAATCTCAATGGTTATAACCTCTTAAACAATTGCAGCAGCTGGATGGGCAGCCATTTAGGCCCAAAGTTTTCATTTATTTGTGTGCCATATCTTTCTGTTCATGCCAGTCTACTTCTATGCAAAGCAACCCTGCACATGTTATCAGGACATGGGTATAACAGCAAGCCTGTCATAAGCTGATATTAGCCCAGTCCAGACATAGCTATTTCTTTCCCTCATAAGCCAAACCTAATTGTACATAGTTCCTAAATCATTCAGGTCTTTCAACTCTGACCAGAATAGTCCATCAAGCTGTACTTATAGCACTGTAAGGTGTTTCTAAGACCAAGGTTTCAAATTCTTCCATATTCTTCTCTCAATCAACTCCAAAAGGCCAAAATAGACAGAGTCAGGTTTCTAGCATTAATGGCCCCACTCTCGGTACAAATTTACTGTTGCAGTTAGCTTCATGTTGCTGGCAGAAAACACCCAACCAAGAGCAGCTTTTGGGAGGAAAGGATTTATTTTGGCTTACAGACTCAAGGAAGCTCCATTATGGCAGGGGAAAACAATAGCATGAATAGAGGGTGGAAATCACCTCCTGGCCAACATCAAGTGGACAACAGCAGGAGAGTGAGGCAAACACTGGCAAGGGGAAGCTGGCTGTAATACCCATAAGCCCACCCTCAACAATAGCCTACAGGAGGCTCCAATTCCCAAATTGCCACCAGCTGGGAACATAACATTCAGAACACATAAATTTATGTGGGACACCTGAATCAAACCACCATATCATGTAAAGCCAGATGCACTGGGTGGCACATGTGTCTGGAGTTCATTTGCAATGGCTAGCGGCCTGCCCTGATGTGCCCATTCTCTCTGTGTCTCTCAAATTAATAAAAAGATAAAATTTAAAAATATCAAGATGGCTCACACATTTAACCCCAGCACTTGGGAGGTTGAGGTAGAAGGACCACTGCATTCAAGGTGAGTGAGACCCTGATTCTTTTTCAAGATAGGGTCTCACTCTAGCTCAGGCTGACCTGGAATTCACTATGTATTCTCATGGCAATCCTCCTACCTCTGTTTCCTGAGTGCTGAGATTAAAAGCATGTGTTACAATGCCTGACAAGACCCTGATTTTAAGTTTTTTATAATTTTTTTATTGATTTGATAGAAAGAGAATGGGTGTGTCAGGGCCTGTAGCCACTGCAAACAAACTCCAGATGCATGCACCACCAAGTGCATCTGGCTTATGTGGGCACTGGGGAATTGAATTTGTGTCCTTAGATTTTAGGCAAGCTCCTTGACTGCTAAGCCATCTCTTTAGCCCTAGACCTTGCTTTTAACCAGGAGAAAAAAAGTGGGGATGAAGCGATTGCTCAGTGGTCAAAGGCACTTTCTTGCAAAGCCTAGTAGCCCAGAATTCCATTCCCTAGTACTCACCTAAAGCCAGATGCACAAAGTTATGCATGTGTCTGGAGTTTGTTTGCAGGGGCAGGAAGCCCTGTCATGCCTATATTCATTCTCTCCCACTTTTCTCTCTCTCAGCTTGCAAATAAGTAAATAGAAATAAAAAAGAGAAAAGAAAATACAAATCTTCCCTGTAGTTCTAGTCAAACTTGCAGTCTGGCCTCTTCTGCTCTGCCCTTTAGTTCTTTGTTCCTGGCTGAGAAGATGAGATAGTTTGTTGGCAGCAGCTGTTCTAGTATCTGTTTTGTACTGAAAGTGGTGTTGTAACTCAGTGCTTGCATGATAATGTCTGAGGCCCTATGTTCAATCCTCAGCACTGAAGAAATTAAAAGACTCAAATTCTTGCAAGCATGTGTATAATCCCAGCACTCAGATTGGTACAAGGGGATTGCTGTGAGTTTGAGGCCAGCCTTGTCTACAGGGTAAGATCTGTCTCAAAATAAAAAGTTCATATGAAGTGTTGACAAAACTTAATAGTCAAGGTTGTTTTAAAATTAGATTAACATTGTGAGTGATGTTTGGAGCAATTAATTGTTTTTAATGTTATAAAGTGTATGTTTATAGAATTTACCTTCATGTTCAAATTTTTCACTGTAAAATAAAGTCTTGCATAATTTTCAATAGTGTAGCCACTGGTAAGTTGCTCATGCTCCAGTAAACTCCTCACCCATGTTCTTGTAAGAAACCCTAATAAACCTCATTGTATCACCCCCTCCTGCAAAAAAAAAAAAAAAAAACCCTCCCTCAAAAAACATGAAAGTAAATGAGAAATTCAAACATCAGAGAATCCAATTTGATGTTTGAAATTCTCATTTATTCATCTGGAAAACCCATGATGCTATAGCTTTATATGATGTGTATACAGAGTAAGATTGTTAACAGTGACACTGAGAGGTTGGCACACCCTCATGGTGCACTAGCAACATGAAATGTAGAGGGTTAAAGTCTTCCCCTTATAGAGACCATAAGATTCCGCATCATGGAACCAGATGTGCCACTGCCCAAACAGCCACCAACCACCTTTACTCTTGCAAGATGGACACATCAAGAATGTTGAAAGGCTTCAAAGTATCGCTTTTGGAAAAAAAAAAAATCTTTTGCATTCAGCATGGCCTCAACCAGGCTTCTATGGAGATTTTGTTGTTGTTGTTTCATTTTCTAAAGTTGTATTTAGAAAAGTCTTAGGTATTGTGCTTTGTAAAAGAAGATGATTAAAATGAAATTTTGTGAAAATATTTTTGTTCAAAGTTGTCATAGTTCAAGAGGAATGATTTCTTGGAATACAACTCCTTTTTTTCTCTATTTTACACAATTTGATTGCTCTGACAGAAATGTCCTTAGAAAACACAAAGTAATCCATTAAAATCTGTGCCTGTGAATTCCATTTTTTAAATTGTTGAATTTTACATTCCTATCAGAACAGAAAATGCTAGTTAGATATACATTCATTTTAGTGTGAAAACCATTAAATGATCATTATTTGAAAAAAAAAAACACATGGAAGTAGAAAGGTGTAGCTGGGTATGGTGCCGCATACCTTTAATACCAGCACTTGGGAGGCAGAGGTAGGAGGATTGCTGTGAGTTGGAGGGCACCCTGAGACTAAATAGTGAATCCCAGGTCAGCCTGGGCTACAGCAGAAACCCTATCTTGAAATCTCCCCCCAAAGAAACAGAAAGTAGAAAGGGGGCAAGGGGACAAGTTAGGAAGAAGTAGGGACTCAGCAGGAGTGGAAGAAGGACAAGAGAAGGTAATTGGGATGAATATAATCAAAATACATTAGATACATGCATAGAATTGTCAAATAAATTAGGACTGAGCAATGACTCAGAGTTAAAGGCATGTGATTGCAAAGCCTGCTGGCCCAGGTTCAATTTAACCCCTACATGAAGCCACTTGTGGGTCAGACTCATTTGCAGCAGCAAGAGACCCTGTCTTTCCAGGTGGAACACAGACAACAACTCTGACCTCGACATGTGCCCCCCCCATACACACACGTGCAGACATACCCACACAAAGAAATAAATAAATTTTAAAAATTAGGTCTTGGTTATTGTTAAGTTAAAATTCTCAGTCCGAATGACCAAGAAAATTCAGGCACCTCATCAAGGAATATTTCCTAAGACAATATGGATAAAGTCAAAATGCTTTGTCTATTAATCAAGAAAAATGGCTCTTTCACAAGGAAAAAACAAATCTCTATGTTCCTAATTTTACAAAAAGCTTTTGTTTTGCAAAAAAAATTGCAAAAAATAAATTAACCCATTTTATTTTTTAGGAGAATGAAGATTTATCAGACTTGAGTCCTTGGCCTACTATGATAAAGACCTTTTCAGTTCAGTCATCTGGCTCTGGTCACATAGTTGAGGTCCTTGAAGCTAATCTGCATTATGCTTTATGTGACAGATATTCTGCTTACACTGAATGTGCTGAAAGAGTAGATGTGTTGTCATTTCTTTGCTTTGGCTTAGTAGGTGATGCCCACATAGTTAGTTGCTATCTATCTGAGAATAATATGTAGTCTTTCTCCCTTCAGTCCAATCCACCTCCACACCCTCCCACTACATGATCTCTAAATCTTGTCCTCTACTATGTATCTGAATGACTACTATCTTAGTTAAAACACCTGCTGGGCTGGAGAGATTGCTCGATGGTAAAAGGTGCTTTCTTGCAAAGTCTGACGGCCTGGTTTTGATTTTCTAGTACCCACATAAATCCAGATGCACAAATTGACGCATGCACCTAGAGTGCATTTGCCGTGGCGGGTTTTGTTGTGCCCATAGTCTGTCTCTCTCAAATAAATAAATAAAACTATTTTTAAAAATAAAAATGAAATAAAACCACTGTCATTTGTCTTTTGAAACACTCTAACAGCCATTTAATTGTTCCCCCATATCCATTATTTTGTTCCTGGAACCCCTTCCTCATATTTAAGTCTTACTAATATATTAGAAACTTGAATATGTTCATGTAGTTCCCTTAGATATCTCAGGGATTTTATTTAAAGATAAAGCCTCACAGTTTCATTTTGTTATTCTAACCCACATACCTGGAATACTGGAGTAGTTTCATTTGAACCTGTGCAGTCTTTCACATTCTCAGTATGTAATACCTTGCTCATGGTTCCAATTCCTATGGCCTGTCTGAACTGTGTTTTGTCCTTTAAGATGTAAATTAACTAGCATAAAGTAGTTATTCTTTTTTCATTTTGTTGAGACAGGATCTTATGTAGCTCAGGCTATCCTCAAACTTGTTATAGAATGAAGCTTGATCATTTCCTTTTTATTGAAATATCTATAGGTATATATATTTGATCTTAGCCCCTCCTGTCACTGTCTCTTGCCCCCAACTCCCTCATACTGAACCTCTTCTTCGCTTCAACAAGTATCTTTACTATTTTGATGTCTTTAAAAGTTTTTTTTTCTTATTTTCGCCTTCCTTCATTATCCATGACAAGTTGACAGGCCCAATATTGTACAGGTAATGATTGCTGCTGTGATGTTATGAATGCAATGACTACCATGTGTCCAGAAAACAATAGATGAACATTTTTTAGATTTGTTAGCCATTTATATTTCTTTTGGGAGCTCTGTTCAGTTCCATAGCCTACTTTTTGATTGCATTTCTCATTTTCTGGGTGTTTACTTTTTTTTGACTTCTTTGTATATTCTAGAGATTCATCATCTGTCAGATGTGTAGCTGGTAAAATATTCTCCCATTCTGTGAGCTGCCTCTTCACTAGGTTGATCATTTCTTGTACTGTACAAAAGTTTTAAAAAAATATTCATTTGGGCTGGAGAGATGGCTTAACAGCTAAGGCACCTGCCTCTGAAGCCTAAGGACTCAGGTAGAATTCTCCAGTACCTATGTAAGACAGATGCACAAGGTGGTACATGCATTTGGATTTCCTTTGCAGTGGCTGGAGGCCCTGGCACAACAATTCTCTCTCTCTCTCTCTCTCTCTCTCTCTCTCTCTCTCTCTCTCTCTCTCCCTCTCTCTGTCTTATCCTCTCTCACTCTCTCAAATAAATAAATAAATTTTAAATAAATAAATAAAGAGAGAGAAAGAGTGAGTATGGACATGCCCGGGATTCCAGCCACTGCAAATGAACCCCTGACACATGTGCCGTTCTGTGCCTCTGGTTTTATGTGGATAATGGGGAAATCAAGCCAAGGCCATCAGGCTTTACAAGAAAGCACATTTAACCCCCGAGCCATCTCTCTAGCCCTGTACAAAAATTTTTACTTTCACGTGGTTCCACTTGTCAATTGTTCACCTTATTTTCTGAGTGACAGGTGTCCTATTAAGAAAATCCCGGGCTGGAGAGCTGGTTTAGCAGTTAAGCGCTTGCCTGTGAAGCCTAAGGACCCCGGTTCGAGGCTCGGTTCCCCAGGTCCCTCGTTAGCCAGATGCACAAGGGGGCGCACGCGTCTGGAGTTCGTTTGCAGAGGCTGGAAGCCTTGGCGTGCCCATTCTCTCTCTCTCCCTCTATCTGTCTTTCTCTCTGTGTCTGTCGCTCTCAAATAAATAAATAAATAAATAAATAAATAAATAAATAAATAAATAAATAAATAAAAACAAATCCACAATTTAAAAAAAAAAAAAGAAAATCCCTACATACATCTATTTCTTGTACTCTGCTCCCTACTTTTTCCTTTAGCAGTGTCATGGTTTGGGGTTATACATTAAGGTCTTTGGTCCATATGCAGTTGTTTTGGGTGAAGGGTGAAAGGTAAGGGTATTGTTTCATTCTTCAACATGTGGTTATCCAGTTTTCCCAGCACCAGTGGTTGAAAATACTATCTCTTTCTCCAACTTGTATTTTTGACATCTTTGTCAAAAATTAGGTAGCTGTAGTTGCATGAACTGATATGTGGGTCCTATATTCTATTTCATTGTCTTATGTGTTTTGTGGTAGTACTATGCTTTTAATTACTATGGCTATATAGTATAACTTGAAATCAGGTATGTTGATGTCTCCAACAGGATTTTTTGTTTAAGATTACTTTGGCCATCTGTAATCTTTTGTACTTCCATATGAGTTTTAGGATTTTTTTTTCTATTTCTGTGAAGAATGGTGCTAAATTTTTGATTGAGATTGCATTGAACTGCTTTCAGCAGGATGGCCATGCCATCTTCACAATATTAATTCTTTGGATACATGAGCATGGGATGTCTTTCCACCTCCTAGTGTGTACTTCAATATCTTTTTTCAGTGCTTTGAAGTTTTAATTGTAGAAGTTTTTCAGTTCCTTGGTTAGATTCATTCCCAGGTATTTTTTAGGGTCTTGTGAATGGGAATGTTTCCAAGATTTCTTTTTTAACGTGTTAGTTATTGGTATATAAGAAGGCTATTGATTTTGTGTGCTAATTTTGCATCCTTCCACTTTGCTAAAAATGTTTATCAGTCCTAGGAGGTTTTTTTTTTTTTTTTTTTTGGTAGGGTCTTTAGGGTTTTTTACGCATAGAATCATATCATTCAGCAATAAGGATTATTTTATTTATTTATTTTTATTTGACAGAGGAAGAGGAAGAGAGAGAGAGGGGGGATGAAGGGAGAGAGAGAGAGGGAGAGAGGAAGGGAGAGAGAGAGAGAGAGAGGAAGGGAGAGAGAGAGAGAGAGAGAGAGAATGGGTGTGTCAACACCTCCAGCCATTGCAAACAAACTTCAGACATGTGTGTCCCCTTGTGCATCTGGCCAACGTGGGTCCTGGGGAATTGAACCTGGGTCCTTTGGCTTTGCAGGCAAATACCTTAACCACTAAGCCATCCCTCCAGCCCCTCAGTAATAAGGATTCTTTTAACTTCTTCCTTTCCTATTTTCATCCCTTTTATTTCCTTATCTTATTGCTCTAGCTAAGTCTTCAAATACTATGTTGAATAGGAATGGAGAGAGTAGACTATTTTGCATTATTCCTGATCTTATTGGGAATGCTTAGAGTTTTTCTCCATTTAGCATGATCTTGGCTATAGGTTTGTCATATACAGCCTTTATATACAGCTGAGATATATTCCTTTCATCCCTATCTTCTCTAGGACTTTTATTGTGAGGGGAATGTTGATTTTTTTTTTTTTTTCTTTTTGAGGTAAGTTCTCACTCATGCTCAGGATGACCTGGAACTCACAGTGATGCTGGGATGCTGAATTTTGTCAAAGAACCTTTTCTACATCAATTGAGATGATTGTATGATTTCTGTCCTTGAGTCTATTCTTGTGATGTATTGCCTTTGTTGATTTGCATATGTTGGACCATCCATGCATCTGTGGAATGAAGTCCACTTAATTGTGTGAATTTGGATTGCAAATATTTTATTGATGACTTTTGTGTCTATGTTCATCAGGGAAATTCATCTATAATTTTCTTTTTTGGTTATATTGTTATCTGATTTGGAGATCAAAGGAATATTGACTTCATAGAAAGAGTTTGGAAGTATTCCTTCCCTTTCTATTTTATGAAAAAGTTAAAGAAGTATTGGTTTTGGCTTTTATCTAAAGGTGCAGTAGAATTTTGTTCTGAGTCCATATGGACCTGGGCTTTTTTAGTTGAAAATTTTTTTTGTTGTTGTTTTTCAAGGTAGGGTTTCACTCTAGCCCAGGCTGGCCTGGAATTCACTAGGGAGTCTCAGAGTAGCCTCAAACTCACGGCAATCCTCCTACCTCTACTTCCCGAGTGCTGGGATTAAAGGCTTGTGCCACCACGCCCAGCTGAGAATTTTTTTTAACTTCTTCAGTCTCATTACTTGCTATAGATCCATTTAAAATATTCATATTGGGCTGAAGAGATGGCTTAGCATCTAAGTGCTTGCCTGTGAAGCCTGAGGACCCCAGTTCGAGGCTCGATTCTCCAGGACCCATGTTAGCCAGATGCACAAGGGGGCACATGCATCTGGAGTTCGGTTTGCAGTGTCTGGAGGCCCTGGCACGCCCATTCTCTCTTTCTATCTGTCTCTTTCTCTCTCTCTCTGTCGCTCTCAAATAAGTAAAAATAAACAAAAAATATTAATATTATCTTGGCTTAATTTTGGTAGATCTTGTGCATCTAGAAATTCATCCACTTCTTTTTCATTATCCAATTTGGTGGGTATAGGTTTTTAAAATATGCCTTTATATATATATTTTTAAATTGTTGGTTTCTGTTGCAAATTTCTCCCTTTCATCACTAATTTTATTAATTTGTGTCTTTCTTTTCATTTGGCTAAGGGTTTGTCAAATTGTTTATCTTTTCAAAGAACTAACCCCTCAATGATTCTTTGCAATTTTTTTCCCATTTGTTTGTTTGTTTCAAGGTAGGGACCCAACCCTAAGCCAGGCTGATCTGGCATTTACTCTATAGTAGCAGGCTGGCCACGAATTTACAGTGATCTTCCTACCTCTGCCTCCTGAGTGCTGGGATTGAAGGTGTACACCACCATGCCCAGTGCCTTATTTTTTCATTTCTATTTCATTAATTTCTGCCATTATCTTTTTAAAAATCTTTTGAGGCAGGGTCTCACTCTAGCCCAGGCTCACCTGGGACTTACTATGTACTCCAGGCTGGCTTTGAACTCATGGTAATCTTTCTTCCTTAGCCTCCTAAGTACTGGTATTTAGGATGTGAGCTACCACACCTGGGTTACCCTAATGTTAATTATATCTTTCCATCTACTATTTTTGGACTGTTTTTGTTTCCCCAAAGCCTTTAGGTGCATCATTAAGACATTGATTTGGGCCAGAGAGATGGCTCAGTGTTTAAAGTGCTTGCCTGACAAGCCAGATGACTGTAGTTCTGTTACCCAGTACCCACATAAAGTCAGATGCACAGGGTGGCACGTGCATCTGGAGTTTGTTTGCAGGGGCTAGCGGCTCTGTTGCACCCATTCTTTCTCTGCTGGAACATGTCTTTAATCCCAGCACTCGGGAGGCAGAGGTAGCAGGATTGCTGTGAGTTTGAGAACACTTTGAGATTACTTAGTGAATCCTAAGTCACTCTGGGCTAGTGTGAGACCCCACTTCAAAAAACAAACAAAAAAAAAACAACATTAATTTGAGATCATACTGAGGTTTTTTTTTTTTTGTTTTTTTTTTTTTAGGTATGGTCTCACTCTACCCTAGGCCAACCTGGAATTCCCTATGTAGTCTCAGGTTGGCCTCAAATTCCTACCTCTGTCTCCTAAGTGCTGGGATTGAAGGCATGCACCACTATGCCTGTCTTCAGACAGAGTATTTAATGTAAACACTTAGAGCTATAAATTTTCTATGTACCTTTCATTGTGTCCCATAGGTTGTGTTCTCATTTTCATTCAATTCTAGGAAATTTTATTTCCTTTTTGATCTCTTCATTGGCTTATTTGTTATTCAACAATATGTTTAATCACCAGAAGTTTGTGTGATTTCTGTAGTTTTTCCTGTTGTTATTTTCTAGCCTTATTGCATTATGGTCAGATAAAATACAAGGAGTTATTTCAATTTTCCTAAATTTGTTGATACTTGGTTAGTGGTCTAATATATGGTCTATTTTAGAGTAAGTAATATAGATTGCTGAGGAGAATGTGTATTCCATAGATTTTTGGTGAAACGTTCTATGCACACCTGCTAGGCCCGTTTTCTCTATATCATATAGCTTCGATATTTTTCTGTTTACTTTTTATCTGCTTGACCTTTCTATTAGCAGAGTGGTGTGTAGAAATCACTTACTATAACTGTGTTAGGGTTAATCTGTGACTTAATTTCTAGTAGTATTTGTTTTATGAATTTGAGTGGCCCTGTGTTCAAATATATTTAAATTTATAATGTCCTCTTTGTGAACTGTCCCCTTGATCAATATGAAGTATCCTTTTTATCTTTTCTGACTAGTTTTGCTTTATAATCTATTTTGTTAAACAATATTAGAATAGCAGCACCTTATTTTTTTTTCCTGGGTTCCATTTTCTTGGAATACCCTTTTCCAGCCTTTCAGCCTAAGTTATGGTCTGTCTTTGAGAGTGAGTTGTTTCCTGAAGACTGTAAAAAGAAGGATCTTCTTTTCTTTTATATAGTTTTATTTATTTGAGAGAGAGACAGATAGAGAGAAGGAAAGAGAGAGGGAGGGAGGGAGAGAGAGAGAGAGAGTGGGCTCAGTAGGGTCTTCAGCCACTACAAATGAGCTCCAGATGCATGTGCTACCTTGTTAATCTGGCTTATGTGGGTTCTGGGGAATTGAACCTAGGTCCTTTGGCTTTGCAGGCAAGTGCCTTAACTGCTAGGCTATCTCTTCAGCCCAGGATCCTGTTTTCTGATTCAGTCTGTTAGTGTATGTCTTTTGATCAGGGAATTTAAACCATTAATATTCAGAGCTATTATTGAAAGATGTGAATGAATTCATGTCATGTTATTGATTTTGTTGTGTTTGACATTTTCTTTGGTCTTCCTTTGCTTGACAATTGAGCTAGCATCGTTTTTGTTTTTCCTAGTAACCTCTTGAAGATGTTTATCCTTTTTTCAATCTGAAGTATTCCTTCCTTTATCCTCTGCAGAGCAGGCATAGTGGTCATAAATTTCTTTAGTCTATTATTATCATGGAAAATTTTTCTTTCTCCATCTATTATGAGAGATCATTTCGCTGGGTGTATAGTTTGGGTTTTATAAATACAGCTTTTTTTTAAAAAATTGTGGTTTATTTTTATTTATTTGAGAACAACAGAATGACAGACAGAGAAAAAGGCAGAGACAGAGAGAGAGAATGGGCATGCCAGAGCTTCCAGCCACTACAAATGAACTCCAGATGCATGCACCCCCTTGTGCATCTGGCTAACATGGGTCCTGGGGAATCGAGCCTCAAACCGGGGTCCTCAGGCTTCACAGGCAAGCGCTTAACCGCTAAGCCATCTCTCCAGCCCTAAATACAGCTTTTATAAATACTTGGAACACCTCATTCTTTGCTCTTCTGACTTTTAGGGTTTCCGTTGGGGAAAAAATGGATATAATTATGATGTGCCTGCCTTTGTAACTGATTTTTCTTTGTGGATTTCAGTATCCTTTCTTTGTTCTGTGTACTTAATGTTTTGACTGTAATATGTTATAGGGAGTTTCTTTTTTGGTCCTATTTGAAATTATGTATGCCTTTTGTATTTGGATGGGCATCTTTTTACCTAGGCTTGGGAAGATTTTTGTTCTGTAACTTTATTGAAAATATTTTCTATTCTTTTGGCCTGAAGCCCTTTTTTTTTCTCTTTTTCTATGTCCAATATTTGTACATTGGTCTTTTCATGGTGTCCCAACAGTCTCTCATGTTCTGCTCATAAATTTTTTTGAACTTGTCATTCCTTTTAGCTACATGATCTGTTTCCTCTACCTTATCCCCAGGATCTGATATTCTGTCCTCTACATGATTGATTCTGTTGGTAAGGCCTTCCAGGAAGCTTCTTCTTTGATTTACTGCATTTTTCATTTGTTTGGTTTTTCTTCAGCATTTCTGTCTCTATCAAATTCCATTTTCATATCCTGATTTGATTTCCTCATTTCATGTAGCTGTTTGTGGACTCTGGGAGTTTATTCAAGCAGCTGTTTGCATCCTTTAAACCCATTATTCTCCCCAAATTTTTATATTCATTCAAGTTTTGTCTTTCATATTCACATTCCCTCCATCTGTCTTTCTCCCTTTTCTTCTCCCTCTCCTCTTCCCTCATGTTTTTTTTTTTTTTTTTTTTGGCAATACTTGGGGTGGATAAAAGGAAAGTACTCTACCACTGAGCTATATCCCTTCATTTGATTTTTCTTTTTGAAACAATCTTTTTAAAAATTTATTGAGAACTTAAATGTCTGAACATACAGTAATTTGATCATATTCCCTCCCCATTATCCTCTTTTGTCCCCTCTCCCTACCCCTGTCCCCTAAGGACTCTCCTCTTTTAAGGTAGTCCTTCCTCTGCTTTGTTTACTGGTTCATTTTGTCTCCTACATCTCCAAGTCAAAATGTTGATGCGCTCAGAATCATGCTACTCTTGTGGGGCTATCAGTAACCATTATGGGGTCATGAACGCACTATTCACTTCATGTCAGAACAGTGCCCCAAAGTAGTAGCCTACCCTTATGGCTCTTACATTCTTTCCTCCCCTTCTTCCATAATGTTCCCTGAGCCTTGGAAGGTGTGATAGAAATCTTTACTACTGAGCTCTTGATAGCCTATTATTTTATACTTTGTTGAGTTTTGAGTCTCCTCAATGTCTGCTGCTATCTCTTTAGAGACAGTGAGAGCAGCACTTATATTTGTTCTGCCACTACCTCTGAGCCCTGGCCTGTGTGGTAGAAATGACTTCTTCTCTTCTTGTAATTTTGTTGAGTCTTGGGTCTCCCTGGTGTTTGCTCCTATCTGTAAAAAGAAGGTTCTCTAACCAAAAGTCAGATCAGCATTAATCAAAGGGCATAAACATACACATTAGAAGGCTTTTTGATGGGTACAACATCTTTGTGAAAAAATAACCTTTAAATAACCTCCATATTGGAAAAAATTACTTTTCTTTCTCAACAAAATATTTTATCTTTTTGTTTGGGTTTTGTGAGGTGGGGTCTCTAGCCCGGGCTGACCTAGAAATCTCTCTCTGTAGTTCCAGGCTGGCCTCGAACTCACAGTGATCCTCCTACTTCTGCCTTCCAAGTACTGGGATTATAGGTGTGTACCACCACAGTCCACCAAAACTTTATTATCTTTTACACTGTGTACATTTTCTAACTGAACTGCATCTTGTTTATCCTGTATGCTTTGAATTTAGAATTGTTCCTTTTCCATTGGAACTGACATGAAGGAGCTTCAGCTTTCAGAGATGGAGATAAGTGGGGAAATGAACTGGCAGTTAAATACCTACACTTGTATATCAACCATCTGGAATTCTATGTCTGCTCCTCTTGTTTCCTGCATGGTAACATTTGTAATTTATAATTGCCTTTACTTTTGGTATATGCATATAACACAGAAATTTTAAAGAAGTAGATAAAGCAAAAGTTATTTTAATCAATTTTGATGTATTGCATTGATATTTGTTCTAAACATATTAAGTCAATTATTACATAAAAAAACAGTGAAAATTCAAAGTTAGAATATCTAGAAATCTTAGAAGTCTCCTCCCATCAGAGAATCTTCTACTGTTTTCCTCAAATGTTTATTGAGCATCTGTTAGGTTCAGGCTGAGTAGTAAACATACAGAATCAACTTGGAATTTTAAGTATAGATAAGCATATAACAAATAATGGCAATGAAAAGGATAAATAAGGTAGAATTCTTTAGAAGGTGTGTTGGTAAATTGCACAGAGTTGATAATGAAATAAAAGATGAGGTAAGCTGTGAGTCACCAATTGACAAGTGGCAGAAGATTTTGCATTTTGGAAAAACAATTTAGAAATATTCTTAAGATATATTCTATAATATCCCAAGAGGAATAGAATAGTACATGCATATCAATGAAACATACTAATATTTACTCAGAAAAATAAAAACATGATCATGTATGAATATTTGCACTTAGGATAAAACATGCTTAATACATCAGATAACATTTTGCAGCCAAAAGGGTTTGTCACAAATATAGCAAAATAAACATATTTTTTTCAGAGATTTTTTTCCATATTAGAACTACACAGACTCACATACTTTAATTTCAAGTCTTTAAGGCCAAATGTGTTTTAAAATCTAAAAATACCCTGAAATATGACTAAAAAGTTTAAAAAGCTGTAACAGCTGGGCGTGGTGGCACACACCTTTAATCCCAGCACTCAGGAGGCAGAGGAGGGAGGATCTCCAGGAATTTAAGGCTATCCTGGAGCTACACAGTGAGTTCCAGGTTAGTCTGAACTAGAGTGAGACCTCTGCCTCCTAAACACTGGGATTAAAGGCGTGCTCCACCATGCCTAACTCCACTAATTTTTAAATTTTCAATTTTCTACCTTTATTGTTGTTATTTTCCTTCTTTCTGCTTCATTTGTATGTATTTGTATTTTTTCTGTGTGGTGGTACATGTCTATACTCCTAATACTCAACAGATTGAGAAAGAAGGCTTAATTTATGAGTGAGTTTGAAACCAGCCTGGGTTATATAGTGAAATCCTGTCTCAAAAAAAAAAAAGTGAAGGGAAAGGCTTTTAATTTGACTATATCATTATATGCGAATTGAGCCTCTTGTCTATTGTATAGACAGGTTATTTTAAAAAATATGGTCCACCCAAGTTGGAGGCTCTATTCCCCAGGACCCCCGTTAGCCAGATGCACAAGGGGGCGCACGTGCTGGAGTTCGTTTGCAGTGGCTGGAGGCCCTGGCACACCCATTCTCTCTCTCTCTATCTGCCTCTTTCTCTCTCTGTCACTTTCAAGTAAATAAATAAAAATAAATAAACAAAAAAATTTTTTTTAAATATGGTCCAGTGTGGTGGTGCATGCCTTTATTCCCAACACTTGGGAGGCTAAAGTCTGAGGATTGCTGTGAGTTTGAGCCCAGTCTGAGACTACATAGTAAATTCCAGGCCAGCTTGGTTATAGTGAGACCAAAGACCAAAATAAAAATTGTCAATTATCTATTTTCAGTTTACTTATATTTAGACCATTTACATTAAATTATGATGGATTTGTAGCTATATCTGCCATTTTATTATTTTCTGATTATTCCATTTTTTATTGTTTCTCTTTCTTGCTTCCTCCTGTCCCTTCCTTCCTTTCTTCCTTCCTTCCTCCCTCCCTCCCTCCCTTCCTTCTTTCTTTTCTTTTCATTTTTTCCCTTTCTTGTTTTATTTCTTTTCCTGGAGACATATGCTTACACTCCAAGTCCTCCTCCCTCAGCCTCCCAAGGGCTGGGATTACAGTTGTGAGCTACCATACCAAGCCTCTGAGCTTTTTTGTCAGTATTCAATTTATAATTAGGATTTAGACTATATCTCTTTGGGTGGTCATAATTCTTTTATTCTATTTACATCAATATTTTCCCATTTAATTGGAATATAGAAACATTAGCACCATATAGGTGCATTTTACCTTCCCAAATTTATGCTATAGTAGCTTACAAATTACATGTACATGTATTGGAAAACCTCATCAGACAATCTCTAATTGTCTGAATTGCTAATCTTTTGTATGCATTATTTTCCTGTGGCTTATTACAAGATATTTCCCTTTTATTTATGGAAATTTGATTATGATATGCCTTGGTGTAGACTTTGGAGTGGAACTTATCCTGTTTGGGGTGAATCTGAATTTTTATATCTTTTGCAAAACTTGGGGAAAATTGCTACCTTGAAACTTTCATTTTTCTATTCTTCATAATAAATTATTTCTACTGGTCTATCTTCAAGTTCACTGACTCTTTCCTCAGTCATCTCCATTCTTCTATTGAATGCTTCCACTATTTTTTCTACTTATTTTTCAGTTCTAAAGTTTTCATTTGGTATTTCTCTATATCTTGTATTTCTTTGTTGATGGCTTCTGTTTTAACTTTTGTTTCATGGATGTTTATGATTGCTCATTTAATAATTTTTATGAACCAGCCATGGCAGCTTGTGCTTATAATCCCAGCACTCAGGAGGCTGAGGCAAGAGTTATCACCCTGAGCCTAGCCTGGGCTACTTAATGAGTTCAAGACTAGCTTGGGCTATAGAGTGAGACTTTGTCTCAAAAAATAACCAGAAAAAAAGTTGGATGATAGCCATGTTATCTTTCTTAGATTATTGCAACATCTCTGTGTTAAATATATTTTGGGGGCTGGAGAGATGGTTTAGTGGTTAAGACGCTTGCCTGCAAAGCCCAAGGACCCAGGCTTGATTCCCCAGGACCCATGTAAGCCAGAAGCGCAAGGGGTTGCATACTTCTGGAGTTTGTTTTCAGTGGCTGGAGGCCATGACACACCAATTCTCTCTCTCTCTCTCTCTCCCTATTTCTCACTCAAATACATAAATAAATAAATAAAAATAATTTAAAAATTATATATATATACATATACATATATATATATATATATATACATATATATATATATATATATATATATATATTTCCATACAAATTGAGATTTTTGGGTTTTTTATGAGCCAAGTAATTTTAGATGGCATTATGTACATTTTGGCTGTTAAATTTTTAATCTTTATTTATTTATTTGAGAGTGACAGAGAGAAGGAGGCAGAGAAAGAGAGAGAGAGAGAGAGAGAGAATGGGTGTGCCAGGGCTTCCAACCACTGCAAAAGAACTCCAGACGTGTGCGCCTCCTTGTGCATCTGGCTAATGTTGTTCCTGGGTAATTGAGCCTTGAACTGGGGTCCTTAGGCTTCACAGGCAAGCGCTTAGCCACTAAGCCATCTCTCCAGCCCATTGGCTGTTAATTTTAAAGACTGTCTTTTGTTAAATGGTATGGAGAATGTTTAGTAATCAGTTTTTGCTATGCTGACTGAGCTGAAGTGTTTAATGAAAAGCTTCTCTCTAGTACTGTACAAGTTCCTGGCTAGATAGTGCCTATATTTGTGATTGAGACAAGCCAAGTTCTCAAGTGATGATTAAATAGAAAATTTAAAGAAAAAACTCAGAAGGGCTGCAAATATAGCTCAGTGGTTAAAGGCACTTGCTTGCAAAGTCTGACTAGCTCAGATTCAACTCCCAAACTACCCACTTAAGCCACACACAAAGACTGGCACAAACATCTGGTGTTTGTTTGCAGCGGCATGAGACCCTGGTGCCCCCACCCCTATGCCCCATGTGCACAAACTGCAAATAATTTATTTTTAATTTTTTAATTAATTATTTATTTATTTGAGAGCGACAGACACAGAGAGAAAGACAGATAGAGGGAGAGAGAGAGAATGGGCGTGCCAGGGCTTCCAGCCTCTGCAAACGAACTCCAGACGCGTGCGCCCCCTTGTGCATCTGGCTAACGTGGGACCTGGGGAACCGAGCCTCGAACCGGGGTCCTTAGGCTTCACAGGCAAGCGCTTAACCGCTAAGCCATCCCTCCAGGCCCCTAATTTTTTTTAAAAAAAGAAAAAAGCATATTTTGGTGTCCCTGCCTTCATGGAATCATAGCTCCGCCTAATGGACAAGAAAAATCTTAGATATTTGGATCTTGTAAGATATATTGTACTTTGTGTTTGACATATTTCACTCACCATAATGCCTTTAAGGTTTATCCATATTGTAGTATGTATCAGAATTTCATATTTCATTCTTCTTTCAAAATTATTTGACAAATAATGTGAACTGTTTGTAGAGTACAATGTAGTGTTTTTAAAAACATTTTATTTTTATTAATTGAGAGATACAGAAATAGGCAGGGAGAGAGAGAATGAGCATACCAGGGCCTCCATTCACTGCAAACAAAATCCAAATATGTGTGCCCCCTTATGCATCTGGTTATGTGGTTATTTTGTACCATACTGGTTAAGAGTAAGGACTGTGGTACCAGAATGCCCAAGTTTAAAACCAAGTAGAGATTAATTAGTATCATCTGGATGACCTTGGATAAGGTATAGGAGCCTCTCCATGCTTCAGTTTTTTTTTTTTTTTTTTTTTTTTTTTACCTATAAGATAAGGGCTAAAATAGTGCTTATCTTATAGGGTTGGTAAAAGGATTTAAAATAAGGTAATACATGCAATATATTCAGAATAGTGCCTAGGACACAGGAAGTTCTATAAAGTTAACTAGCAGTGTAATGATGTCAATGGTGATGCTAATGTTAGATGATGATAGATATTGTGTGGTACAATACTCCCACCCACTACAATAGGAAACATAAACCAATAAATTTAATTACTTCAGCTCTCAGAGAAGGTTATAGAAATAGGAAGCAATGAGAATAAGAATTCTCCCTAACAATAATGAAGACATTCTAAGAATATTATGAGCACATTGGGGATAGTTTTCCCTTGATAGAAATTTCTATGCCCTTGTCTCACTTTATTATTCTCAAGTTTTAATTTATACAAGATGCAGCTGGAGGGCTTATTAAAATGCAGCATATCTGAGTTTTTAATTTTTATTTATTTATTTGACTGAGAGAGAGAGAAGGGATGGGCACACCAGGGTCTCTAGCCTCTACAAATGAACTCGAGACACATGCATCACCTTGTGCATCGGGCTTGCATGGGTCCTGGGTCATTTGGCTCTGCGGGGTTTTTTATTAAGATTCTACATTTCAGGCTAGAGAGGTTGCTTAGTGGTTAAGGCACTTGCCTGCAAAGCCAAAGGACCTACCTTTGATTCCCCAGGACCCAAGTAAGCCAGATACACAAGGTGGCTCATAGGTCTGGAGTTTGTTTGCAGTGACTGAAGGCCTTGGTGTGCCCATTCTCTTTGTCTCCCTTTTATTTTTCTCTCTCTCTTTCAAATAAATAAAAATAGATAAAAATAAAGATTCTACATTTCTAGCAACTACTCAGATGATGTTGATACTTCTGGACCACGGGCCAGACTTTGAATAGTTACACAGCATTAGCACTAAGAATAAAAAATTATTTATTAATTTTAAATGTGGATGATATGCATCAGATATATAGGAATTTAAAATATTTTATTTTTATTTATTTATTTGAAAGAGACAGAGAAAGAAGGAGAGTGAGGAGAGAGAGAGAGAAAGGGAGAGGGAGAGGGAAGGAGAGAGAATGGGTGCGCCAGGGCTTCCAGCCACTGCAAACGAACTCCAGATGCATGCGCCCCCTTGTGCATCTGGCTAACGTGGGTCCTGGGGAGCTGAGCCTGGAACCGGGGTCCTCAGGCTTCACAGGCAAGTGCATAACTGCTAAGCCATCTCTCCAGCCCAATATGTAGGAATTTATTACTAGTGATATTTAAAGCCAAGGAACAAGTGCTTAGGGAAGGATCAGAATAATGATTTATCTGACTGACCTCCTTATTCAAAACTCTGTGCACTCACCCTGGCACACCCATTTTCTCTCTCTTTAAAAAATAAATAAAAATAAAATATTTTAAAAAATAAGTAAACACTGAAAAAGTAAAGCTTTACTTGTTGGGGTAGTGAGTTTACTGATAATTTTTTTTTTTTTTGATTTTTCGAGGTAGAGTCTGACTCTAGTCCAGGCTGACCTGGAACTCACTATGCAGTCTCAGGGTGGCCTTGAACTCACAGCGATCCACCTCCCTCTGCCTCTGGAGTGCTGGGATTAAAGGTGTGCACCACCACGCCTGGCTCTGAATTTTTTCTTTCTATAATTTTATCTATTTTATTGCTTATTCATGCCATATTAAAAATGAGTGATAGCTCCTTCTTAGTTAACTTCATCTTTCTCTTGGGTGCATAGTGTTTACCAAGTAAATTAATACTCTTCTGGAATTTGATAAACCCTTCTCTGACTTCCAGGATAGTTTCCATTAAGAATAATGGAAACCTACTGCGTCTGCCATGTACAAGGAAAGATACCTATCCCAACTGTAAATGACTCACTATGATTTTTTCTCAATATTAAATATATAGCAGAATATTTTTGTATGTTATAGTCATGTTTCACTTAACATTTGAGAAATGTAGCATGAAGCATTTTCATCATACAAATATCATAGAGTGTGCTTATTTAATTTATAGCAACTATGTTGTTACTAGGTGAGATAATCTTGTGGGGCCATATTGTATATGCAGCCTATCACTGATTAAAATACCATTGTGAAGTATAATCTGTATTTTCATTAAATATTGATAGAACATTTATTATATAATAATTGGATTATTTTTCAAAGTACAACTTACAGTGGCTTATTCAGTGACTTCACAGGAAGTGTCAATGTATAGAATGCTACAGGGAACAAAACACTCCAAGATACCAAAAGTGGTAAAGGTTTATTGATTAGTATCAAGGTCCCAAAATAAGTGTGTTAGATTCCAGGTTAAGAATCATTAACCAAGCCCAGCGTGGCGGCGCATGCCTTTAATCCCAGCACTTGGGAAGTAGAGGTAGGAGGACCACCATAAGTTCAAGGCCACCCTGAAACTACAGAGTAAATTCCAGGTCAGCCTGAGCTAGAGTGAGACCCTACCTTGAAAACAAAACAAAACAAAAACCCAAAACAAAAACAAACAAACAAACAAACAAAAAATCATTAACCAAATGGATAACAGATTGTGAGGCTAAAAGTATGGATTGCAGAGTGAAAACTGAAGGCCACATCAAAGCTAGGTTATTTCACAGAAAGGTGAGCAGGAGAGTATACATGACAGAAACCAGGTACAAAGTAGTTCTAGCATTGGCCAGACATACAAAATGGGAATTCAACTTCTTAGGAATAGCTAGCCCCAGAATAATGGAAACTAGAGGAGATGTATATATCTAGGTTCTCTATAATGACTAATTGCTCAATCTAATCACCATATGGAGCTGGTGTTCCAGTATATACTATATGATAACATCACTTACTACATATTGTAATTTGTAAGATCCAAGAGCTAAACTCTGTTAATATTCATTGTATTGAATTGAGGGTCTATCTATAATCTGTCAGAACATTAATATTTTGGATTATTTATTTATCCTTTCCAATGTGTATGTTCAATAAGCATGTCATCTACATATTCTCATTAATAAAGATGAAGACCAAAGCCAGGCATAGTGGCACTTTACATACTTGTAATTATAGCATTTGGGAGATGGAGAGGCAGGAGAATCAAGAGTTTGAGGCTAGACTGGGAAACATAGAAAGACACTGTCTCAACCCTTTCTGCCACAAAAGTGATGATGACCAAGAGAATATTCTTGTAGCATGTTGCAGTCAGCTTCGAGTTGCTGGCAGAAAATACCCAAACAAGTGCAGCTTGTGGGAGGAAAGGGTATTTTTGGCTTACAGACTTGAGGGCAAGTTCCATGATGGCCTCAGCAGAGGGTAGAGCCGCTTCTGCCTGCCTCTGTGGGCTCTGGATCTCTTCTATTTCTCTGCTGCTGTTTTAATTTCTTATACACCCCACTTTTTAGTAGAAGAGTGTATTTTGCTTGTTTTTTTTTTGGGTGGGGGAGACTTTTTCTCCCCTAGGCTGCTTTGGTGTGATTCCTATGCTGCCATCTTAACTAGAAGTCCCACAAAATATCTTTTTTCTTTATTTTTATTTTTTAGGTTTTTCAAGGTAGGGTCTCAGTGTAGCCCAGGCTGATCTGGAATTCGCTATGTCATTTCAGGGTGGCCTCAAACTCACAGAAATCCTCCTACCTCTGCCTCCCTAGTGCTGGGATGAAAGGCATGTGCCAGCACTCTTGAGATTATTTACATTTATTCTACTATGCTATATGATGGCATACTGCTGGACATGTCTTCTTAACTCACATGACTTGAAATAAGCCAAGACAACAGTGTTTATCTCACAGAATGTGGCAAGCATTACAAACTAGGGCTTGATCAATGGCTTGTTACTAGATTTAAAAATGTGATGGAAACAATGTTACTAGATGTAGATTCAGCTTTAAATTAGGTCATTTCATTATGAATAGTACAAAAATGAAGCGATATTTTTCTACTTAAAATCATTATCCATTTCAACAAATAATTTATTCACATATTGATGAATGGCTGAAGTTCCAATATATAAATCTTTGTGAAAGATGGGCGTGGTAGCACACACTTTTAATCCCAGCACTTGGGAGGCAGAGGTTGGAGGATTGCCACGAGTTCAAGGCCACTCTGAGACTACATAGTGAATTTCAGGTCAGCCTGAGCTAGAGTGAAACCTACCTCCAAAAAAGTCTTCATTAAATAATTTTTTTCTTTCTACTTAAATGGAAACATCAACCAACACTTCTGTCAAAACTATATAAGTACACCAATTGCAATCACAGCTTGCCTAGGGATATCAATGTTTAGCTAAAATTCAAAGAAAAACAAAAAAGCAGACCTGGACAGATAAGTCTGGTTGGCAAAGTACTTTCCTTGAAAGCAGGAATACATGAGTTGGATCCCCAGTAACCACAATAATGCCTGGAATGGTGGTCCAACCCTGTAATCCTGTAAGGCAAGAGAAAAGAAAAATCACTGGAGCTTCCTGTCTAGCCAGTCTAGCCTAATCCATGAACTCCAGGCCAATGAGAGACCTTATCTTAATGAAGTGAACAGTGTTCCTAATGATGACAAAACTTGATTGAGTTCTGAAAGGAAATATTTTCAGGAGTGTAGTATAGGAAGCATTTGACTGAACTAGCAAAAGAGTAAAACTTAAGCAATAAACCCATAAGGAGTGTGTGTGTGTGTGTGTGTGTGTGTGTGTGTGTGTGTGTGTGTGTAAGCCAGAGGACAACCTTGGGTGTCATTCCTCAGGACTGCATACCTTTTTCTGAGACAAGATTCCTCAGGTACTGTCCATTTTCTTTTTTAGGTGGATCAATTTATTTTATTGGATATTTCACAAGTACTTTGAAAGGGATATTTGATAAAAGCATTAGTTGTCAACTCTACAGACATCTTTAACAACAACAACCAAAAAACATTTACTGTTGGCCTTTTCATAGTGTCCAAGTATCCTTTTGCATGACAAATAGTAGAGATGCACTAACATTTGATGGGATAGTGTTAAAGGAATAAGATTGACAACTTCCATGTAGTTGACTGTGGTAGTTTAAATTTTTTTCTTAAATTTATTTATTTGAGAGCGACAGACACAGCGAGAAAGACAGATAGAGGGAGAGGGAGAGAATGGGCGTGCCAGGGCTTCCAGCCTCTGCAAACGAACTCCAGACGCGTGCGCCCCCTTGTGCATCTGGCTAACGTGGGACCTGGGGAACCGAGCCTCGAACCGGGGTCCTTAGGCTTCACAGGCAAGCGCTTAACCGCTAAGCCATCTCTCCAGCCCAACTGTGGTAGTTTAAATAGATGGCCCACAATATATTCAGTCTTTTATCAGTTTGTGGTTCACACCTGAAGCCACCTGGCTGGAGACAATGTCACTGGGTGGATCTTAAGGTATGGTGGTGGGTTTGCGATTTCAATCTAAAGATATACAAGGTGGGCTGTGCTGTGTGACTTCTGGATTTTGGCTTGTGCTTCTCTCTCTGTCTCTCTCTCTCCTTGGTCCTGTGAAAGAAGGCCAGCTTCTTCTGCCATTATGGAACTTCCCCTGGATCTGTAAGCTTCAATAAATATCCCTTCCTCCATAACTGTGCTTGGTCTGGAAGTTCATCTCAGCAAACCTGAAGCTGTCTGCTACATTGACAAATACCACAACACTTTTAAACACATGAATGGCTGTCACAACTACCAGTGATTTCTAAAATGAAACTCACAAGTCTACCTACTTAGAAGGCTGAAGACAGTAAAACAAAATCAAATTACTTTTACCTGTAGATGAGTAACAGAGGGTCCTTGGATCCCAGTTTTACAAGGTGTCATGGGAAGCTGGGAAAGGGACCTGGGAAGACTGGCAGTGGGTGCTGAATTCAGTGGGGACAGAAACTCTTTATCCAGATCAAGATGCTTTAAAAAAGTTAAAGCCCAAAGCTGTGGTATATTGAACAGCATGGCTAACTCATATATTGAACAGCATGGCTAACTCACCATTTCCTAACATAATTTAGGAAGAACCAACAGTGGTCTTCAGGGATGCACAGAGGTGAGGATGGGGTTGGAAGAGGAAGTAACAGAAGGAAAACAAAAAGAATAATATGCTTGAATGTTGTGGAATGTGAAAAGTCATCAGGGACACTGCTTTGGTACCACTTCCTTCTGATCACCAACCACTGACTTTCAACCACAGCTCTGAGAAGATGACATTACATTTGGACTGAGAATATAAGTCTGATTGAAAGTATCAGTAAATATTCAGAGGTATACTTTTGCTATACCAAGTAAAAACTGTTGAAATGATAACAAGTATAGGGCTTGCCATGCTGGCCTTAGAGCTAAGATATATTTAAATCAGTGGCACAAGACTATTGAGTAAGTTGTGGACTACAAGCACACGCCTTCCAAGTCTTCAAAGCAATCCTATTCCTATTTAGCTGGTGTAGCTTCCAAGAAGGAAATGTTTAATTATCAAAAATAGGAGATACTTGGCATGAAACACATGATTTTAGTCCTTATCTTTCACGAAGAAGTTTATCTTCAATTTAACATTAATTTGTGGCAAGCAGGTTGATTAGCCATTTCTCAAACAACTTTGAAATAGTAGAAATGGACAATTAAGCTCATTTCATCAAAATCTTCAATGAAGCAATGATCATATAGCCTGTAAAAACTTTTTCAATAAGCTAAGCTCTTTTTTCATGTTTTAAAAATATTTGAGAGAGAAAGAGTAAGAGGTAGATAAAGAATGGGTGTCGGGCTGGAGAGATGGCTTAGCGGTTAAGCGCTTGCCTGTGAAGCCTAAGGACCCTGGTTCGAGGCTTGGTTCCCCAGGTCCCACGTTAGCCAGATGCACAAGGGGGCGCACGCGTCTGGAGTTCGTTTGCGGAGGCTGGAAGCCCGCGCGCCCATTCTCTCTCTCTCCCTCTATCTATCTTTCTCTCTGTGTCTGTCGCTCTCAAATAAAAAAAAAAATTAAAAAAAAAGAATGGGTGTGCCAGGGCCTCTAGCCACTGCAAACGAATTCCAGATACATGTGCCACCTTATATATCTGGGTTATGTGGGTACTGGGGAATGGAACCGGGTTCCTTAGGCTTCATGGGCAAACACCTTAACTGCTAAGCCATCTCTCCAGCCCTGGAATAATTTTTTTCCTCCTTTTTATTAACAGCTAAGCTAAGTTTTGAGGCAGAACAAACGTAGAAAAGTTCAAAACTTCTCTATCTGGGGTGGAGAGATGGCTTAGCAGTTAAGGCGTTTGCCTGTGAGGCCTAAGGACCTGGCATGCCCATTCTCTCTCTATCTGTCTCTTTCTCTCTCTCCATCTCCTCTTTCAAATAAATAATTAAATATATATTTTTAAATAATTTCTCTCTCAAACACCAATAATAGAGGTTATGCAAGAACACCAACATACAGCTACATCTGGCTTTACAAGGGTATTGGGGAATCAAACCCTGGCCCTCAGGCTTTGCAAGTAAGCACCTTCAACTGCTGTGCCATCTCTCCAGCCCCGTTTTTAGGATTTTGTATTGTAAACTTAGAAAGGTTCGAAAACTTTTGAGATAGACTGACGAGATACTCCTCAAACGTGGCTTTCGAGAAAGTGTAAGAGTAGTATATTTATCATAATTAGTCCAGAGGGTTCATCATGAAAGAGACACAAAATCAGTTTCCTTCAAGGGGCCAGAAGCTCCTTACGTTGGTGGGACCTGATAAATACAGATATCAGAAAGTCCTGGTCCTGTGGCATTTAGATTCTGGTGTCGGCGATGGAATTGGAGTCGCTCTGGAGACCATTCTGGAGAACACTTAACGTCCTGGGTGGGCCTGGCTTGGTCCAGATTCCCCGCGTTTTAGTTCAACCTATTCAAAAACTCTCCAACATTCCTTCTTCCCAGGAGTTCTTCCCGCAGCTCCCGGCTGTCTGTCGCATTCCTTCTACGCTTGTCATTCACACGTATGCAACCCTATCACTACGTAGAGACGGGGCGAGACTATTACTTAAACACCAGTGAGTTCGCAGATTCACAGGAAGAGAGGTGGGGCCTGCAGATGCAAACGAGCCAATCACTGATCGCCAACAGCTGGCGCCTTAGGAGGTGGTTTGCTGCGCGCTTGTTTTCTCAAGATGGCTGCCGGTAAGGACGGTAGTGGTATAGAAGCGGCTGCTGAGAACGGGCGGCGTCTTCACCTGGGGATTCCTGAAGCTGTGTTTGTGGTAAGAGTCGCTGTTACTTGGCATCTTGGCCCGAGGTCGAGGACTGCTTTGTACCCTTTACTCAGACCTGGCCTGTTAGGAGGACCTGACCTAAAGGTCCAGGGAAGGTTACCCCCCCCCCCGCCCCCGCGCAGGCCGCCGCCACATCTGGACCTACAACTCCCAGCCGGGAAAAGACGCCGCCCCAGAAGGTCCTAGAAAAGGAGAGGGCGCGAGGAGGGAGGATTGGGGAGCGCAAGCCGGGTGCGGCAGGGATTGGGGTGGGGCGGCCTTCGGTGCAGTCCGCTTATGCCAGGTGTTGTCTTCTGTTCTCTGCAAAAAGCTGGTCAGTGAGGAACTGGCTACTTTGTAATGCTGGAGAGATAGATAAGCAGATATAAAATATAGTGAATGTGCAGAACAGCTGGCGTTAAGGTGGGTACAGAATGGCACCTAGTCTGTTGAGGAATGCCCTGCTCGTTTCCTTGGGAATGGAAGAAGAGACTGATGGGAAAGTAGGATGCTAGTGTGAATTTGAAGTCCTAGCGTGTCTTGCGGTAGGCAGTGGGCTGTCATTAGGTGTCTAAAATTATGATATATTTGGTTTTAGTTACATCATTCTAGCAATTTAGTAGACGTTGTGCTCAGTTGCAAGAAGTGGTGAGAAGAAAGAAATTGGGAGGTTTCACAGAACCCGGAGACCAACCCACGTTCAAAAAGAAACTGTAGACTCTATCCTTCCGTCATCCTATTCTAGAAATAATTTTGGAAAACAGAATCACGAAAGAAACCGTCTAAATGTCTTTCAAGCCAGCATTATTTGTCTTTCCGTTCAGTTGTACTGAGCTACTATAAAATGTAAAAAATATATTATAAAATGGAATTTCCTTTAACTTCTTAGCTTGTATAAAAGGTATACTCCACCTTTTTGTTATTCATGTTTTCCATTCTTCAAACGACCTATTTTACTTAAATTATGTTAAATTGTATGTTTACATGTGCTGATTGAATTTTATAATTACTTTATGTGCATTTGTGCCTTTTTTACATTTCTCTCTCAATATGAAATAAAAATTGCTGAGGTTCAGGCATTTTCCTTGTTTTACAAAACTGTAAGAGGGAGCTACTGTTGTCATTCTCATTTTGTAGATTTAGCTGATGAAACTGAGAAACAGAGCCCCTGAGTAACTTGTCCTGGGTCAGATAGTATGTAAATGAAGTATACAAAAGTTTAACTTAGCCAGTTTGGAAAGCTTTAGAGGCTCTACCCTCATATTCTGCTGTTTAGAGGAAGGGGAGATAGTTCTCCTGTTCTGTTTTTCTGGGTTCTGCCACAGTACCTGACATAGGCTCATAATTATGTGTATTATTGAATTCCTATTGTACCTTAAGTGTAATATTCATAGTATTCAGTTAGAGTTGATTTCAGAAGTCTTAATTCAGGAAGATAAATTTATCTGAGGGCTTTATAGTCTTATGTTAAAATGCTCCTTTTTGTACTGTTCTCTTTTAAAAAATATTTTTGTTTTAATTTGAGAGAGAAGGAGGGAGGGAGAGAAGGATAGAGAGAGAGAGAATGGGTGTCAGGGCCTCCAGCCACTGCAAAAGAACTCCAGATGTATGCTCCACCTTGTGCATCTGGCTTAAGTGGGTCTTGGGGAATTGAAATCTGGGTTCTTTGGCTTTGCAGGCAAGTGCTTTTACTGCTAAACCATCTCTCCAGCCCTAAAATGCTCCTTTTTTACACGTATAATTTTATTTATTTGTTGACTGTTTGGGACACAATCTCACTCTCGTTTAAGCTGGCCTAGACCCCTCTATGTAACCTAGACTGGTCTTAAAACTCAAGGCACTTTGCCTTTCTCAGTCCCCTGAGTGTTGGGATTGTAGGCATGAGCTACCATACCTAGAACTATTTATTGCCTTTCTTACTACTTATTTAATGATTGTAATTTCTTTTAATTTAATTTATTTGAGACAGAGAGAAGAAAAGGGAGAGAGAAAGAGATAGAGAATGGGCACACCAGGGCCTCTGCAAATGAACTCCAGATGTGTGTGTCACCTTGTACACCTGGCTTACATGGGTCTTGGGGAATCATTTTTGGCTATCTGATGTTTTTGTCTTTCAGTATCTGACTCGGACATTTTTCTGTAGTTTTTCCTGACTTCTACCACAGAACAAAATTCTTGACATTTTGCTCTGTATCCCAGGCACAATATGATATAGACACAGCTATATTTTGTATTTATTTGAGAGAGAGAGAGAGAGATAGAGATAGATATAAAGTAACAGAGACAGAGAGAAAGACAGAATGGGAATTCCAGGACTTGCTGTTACTGCAAAGGGACTCCAGATGCATGTGCTACTTTTGTGATCTGGCTTTATGTGGGTACTGGAGAATAGAGTCTAGGTGGACAGGCTTTACAAGTGAGTGCCTTTAACCACTGACCCATCTCCCCAATCCACAGATAATTTTTGTTGAGCGCTTTAGATGTCAACATACTCTTTTTAAGCATTTTACACAAATCAACTCATTTGATCCCCTGTGAGGAAAAGGTACTTTTTTTAAATTTTACACATAAGGAAATTGAGGCAAGGAAAGATTAGATAACCTTTCAAGGTCAACATATCTACTATATGGTGAAGTTAGTATTCAAACCAGTCAGACCTTATATCTTAACCACATCCTATGCTGCTGTAATTAATTCTCCTTGGTAGACTCCTTAACATGTACCATGTGCTAGGAAAAAAATAAAGAAAATTTTTTTTTGAGGTGGGGTCTCTCTCTAGCCCAGCCTGACCTGGAACTCACTTTGTAGTTCAGGCTGATCTCCAACTCACATTGATGCTCCTACCTCTGCCTGGAATTAAAGGCGTGCACCACCATGCCTAGTTGTGCTAGAAATTTTGACTTGTCTCCCTTGCATTGACTCTTCTAGAAGAAGGTGTCTCTCTTAAACACAGGCTCGGTCTGATTTTCATTTTTCTCTACGTTTCCTCATCCCCTTTTATTGTAACTTTCCCTTTCATTTCTCTTTCCCCTTCCTCTAGATTTAAATTTTTTTTCAGTATAATGTAATAAAGCAGCTTAAATTTACCTAATTATTTTCATGTTCCCAAAGTAATAGGAGTGACATTATATTGTGGAAACAACATGAAATTCTACATAGAGAGGGTTTGAATCCTGCCCCTGCTTCCCAATTGCTGCTTAGCTTTGAAGATATTATTTTACCACTTTGAGCCCATTTCTTTAATTGAAGTAGGAATGGCAGTACTTGCAGAGTTGTTATGAGAAACACAACATGCTTCAGTGTTGCAAATTTAGTAGGTGCTTAGTGTTAGAATTCTCTGTGTAGCAGGCAGTCTATTTCAGTGCTTAAAAGTCAAACCTTGCCAGCTGGGGGTGGTGGTGCACGCCTTTAATCCCAGCACTCAGGAGGCAGAGATAGGAGGATCACCAAGAGTTCGAGGCCAGCCTGAGACTGCAGAGTAAGTTCCAGGTCAGCCTGGGCTAGTGTGAGACCCTACCTCAAAAAAAAAAAGTCCAACCTTGCCTTCCCCAACCCCACAGGCGTAGCATTCTCTTTTAAAAAACATTTATTTATTTATTTATATTAGAGAGAGAGAATATGGGTGCAGTACAGCCTTCAGCCACTGCAAACAAACTTCAGACTCATGTGCCACCTTTTGTATCTGGCTTTACATGGGTCCTGGGGATTCGATCCTGGGTCCTTAGTCTTCTCAGGCAAGATACTAATGACCATATATAAATGATTTTTTTTTTTTGAGATAGGGTCTCACGCTAGCCCAGGCTGACCTGGAACTTACTCTGCAGTCTCTGGCTGGCCTTGAACTTGTAGCAATCCTCCTACCTTGGCCTCCCGAGTGCTGGGATTAAAGACATGTGCCACCACACATTTTATGATTTTTTTTTTAATTTTTATTTATTTATTTGAGAGCGACAGACACAGAGAGAAAGACAGATAGAGGCAGAGAGAGAGAATGGGCACCAGGGCTTCCAGCCTCTGCAAACGAACTCCAGATGCGTGCGCCCCCTTGTGCATCTGGCTAACGTGGGACCTGGGGAACCGAGCCTCAAACTGGGGTCCTTAGGCTTCATAGGCAAGTGGTTAACCGCTAAGCCATCTCTCCAGCCCTATTTTATGATTTTTATGCTTATTTTTATTTTGTTGAAATAAAACTGATGAATTTTCACCCAATTTGTTCAGGTGTTTTGTGACTAGTGCACATAAATAGACAATGTGTTTAATTGCTAGTAATTTTCATATTTCCTACTAGGGCCATATGGAAAATGCATAAAGCAAGCAAGGTCCTATATCTTAACCTATTTGCATATAAAAACTAAAAGGGGAGGTTGGAAGAAGCGTAAATTAGGTAAATAATTTATGTGTACTCTTTGAAATGGTCCTTATCGTTTCTTTGTGTCTTTCTTTTTCCTTTGTGACAATCTCATGTAGCCCCAAACATGCTATGAAGTTGAGGTTGGCCTTGAACTCCTCATACTTCTTTCTGTTGTTACTTCCTGAGTTCTGGGATTATAGCCATTCATTGCCATGTCTAGCTTGTATTTAACTCTATAGTTACATTTGTAATTAAAAACAAACCCTTGAGTGTGATGGCATATACCTTTAATCTCAGCACTCATGAGGCAGAGGTAGGAGGATCACTGTGAGTTCAAGGCCAGCCTGGAACCACAGAGTTGGTTCAAGTCAGTTTGGGCTACAGTGAGACCCTGCCTTGAAAAACACAACAACAGAAAAAAAAGAAGCCAAATCTTTGCAGAAAAAGAAACAAAACTTCCTTATGTTTTTAAAACAAAGTCGTAAAATAATTAGATTTGTGATATGAATTCTAAAATATACCCTTTTGATGTTAAAGGAAGATGTGGATTCCTTTATGAAACAGCCTGGGAATGAGACTGCAGATACAGTATTAAAGAAGCTGGATGAACAGTATCAGAAGTATAAGTTTATGGAACTCAACCTTGCTCAAAAGAAAAGGAGGTAACTAAAAATTTCTATGTTTTTTTTTTGAAATGTTTATAGTGTGAATTGTTTTAAATTGAGATATAATTTACATACAATAAGATGTCCAGGTATCAACTATGAAGTTTGATGAATTTTGACAAATAAATCTAATTCTTCTAGAATTAATTGTTGTCTAGGTCATTATATTCTATCACTCCAGAAAGTTTCCTTATGCCCTTTTCCAGTCAGACACCTTCCAGAACCATTTTTTCACCATTTTTTTTTTCTGTTCTTGAACTTCAGATAAATGGAAGCATGTAGTTGCTACTGTTTTGTGTCAACCTTCTTACACTTGGTGTGATGCTTTAATGTGATACTTTGGTGTGATGTCAATTATGTTTTAAATGACATGAGGCTGCATTGTATCTTATTTTCTTAATTACTGTCCTCTGTTGATGGGGACTACCTACCTTGGTTTATTGTGAATTGTGCACAATAAACATTACAATTTGTATACTTACTCATATTTCTTTTGTATGCTCACTTCATTTCCTTTGGGTATACACCCAGGTTGGCTGGTCGGTCTGTTGGTCTGTCTGTCTCTCTCTCTCTCTCACACCCACACATATACACACACCCCACATATACATATCTCCTTACCAGAATTGCAAATTTTGATTTGGTTTTAGATTTTATTATTTTATTTATTTATTTATTAGAGACAGAGAGGAAAAAAGAGAATTGGCGTGCCAGGGCCTCTAGCTACTGCAGATGAACTCCAGATGCATGCACTACCAATGTGCATCTGGCTTACATGGAACCTGGATAATCGAACCTGGGTCCTTTGCAGGCATGTGCCTTAACCACTAAGCAATCTCTCCAGCCCTGGTTTGTTTTTTAGAGATGGTTTCATAGCCCAGACTGTCCTTGAACTTCCTCTATAGCCACGGATGACTTTAATAAACTCCCAATCCTTCTGCCTTCACTGCTCAAATGCTGGTTTTACAGATCTATGCCACCATGCATGGATTCCCTTCTCCCCTGTCTTGCTGGGGAACCTAAGGGCCTTGTACATGTTATGTAAATGCTCTCCCTCTGAGCTGTATTCCCGGCCTCCTCTCCCTCCCTTCCCTTTTGAGATAGGATCTAAGTTGCTCAGTCAGGCCTTGAACTTTCATTCTTCCTGCCTCAGCCTCCCAAGTAGCTAGGGTGACAGGCCTGTACCATCAGGCACAACATGGTGCATTTGATAATAGCCATTATGAATGGTATGAGATGTAGTTTTATTTTATTATTTTTTTAAGTTAGCATACAAAAATTTGGGTATTATTCATTCTGGCATTTTCTTTTTAAAAATTATTTATTTATCTGAGAGAGAGAGGCAGATGGAAGTGTGTCAGGGCCTTCAGCTACTGCAAACAAACTCCAGATACATGTGCATCTGGCCTTATGCAGGTCCTGGGCAATCGAACCTGGGTCCTTGGGCTTTGCAGGCAAGTGCCTTAACCACTTAGCAATCTCTCCAGCCCTCATTTTCTTATTTATTTATTTGTGAGCAGAGAGAGGAGAGAGAAAGGGAGAGGATGAATGGGCAGAGGGAGAGAATGGACATATCAGGGTCTCTAGCCATTCAAACAAACTCCAAATGCATGTGCCACTTTGTGCAGCTGGCTTTACCTGGGTACTGGGGAATCAAACCCAGGTCATTAGGCTTTGAAGGCAAGTACTTTGACCACTGAGCCATCTCTCCAGCCACATTCTGGCATTTTCAAAAACAATTTTAGTTGATTCAGTGGTTCACATTGCCCTGATGGCATAGGATGTTGAGTACTTTCTCATCCATTTATTGGCCTTTTTGTTCTTTTGACAAATTTCTGTTCAGATAATTGTCTATTTATTGATTTGAATTAGTTGTTCTTTTGGTTAATTAATTGAGTTCTTTATGTATTCTAGATATTAATACCCTGTCAGGTAAATAGTTGGCAAACATTTTCTCCCACTGTATGTTCTCTCTCTTCATTCTGTTGTTTCCTGTGCAGGACTTTTCAATTTGATGCAATCCCCATATTTCAACTTGGGTCATGCTGAGCCATCTCTCTAGCCCCTTGTTTGTTTTATCAAGTAGGATCTTTCTCTAGCCCAAGCTGACTTGGAATTCACGAGGTAGTCTCGGGCTGCCCTTGAACTCATGGCGATCCTCCTACTTCGGCCTCATGAGTGCTGGGATTAAAGGCATATGCCACTACACCCAGCTATTTGTAGAGTTTTAAAGAACATAGTAATAGACAATGCAAAATTAGCAAGACTGTGTCCTGGTGTATTTATTTGCCTGCTGAATGCTATGGTAACCTTTTACAGGCTAAAAGGTCAAATTCCTGAAATTAAGCAGACGTTGGAAATCCTAAAATACATGCAGAAGAAAAAGGTAAGTGTATCTTTGCTTGAAGGTATTTGAGAAAACCAGGATTCTTTGGCAGAGACCTGTCTTTTTTGACTCTTTGGTCACTGGCATTTGATTTGTGCTGTACGATTCAGTATGCCTTCTTGAGTATATACAGTAATGTTACAAATAACATACTTCTGTGAAAATGTGGCTATATGGCCTTCTGTTACAGTGTTTGTAAAAATTATAATTAGAAACTGCTCTAAGTATTAATTACGTAGTATTCTGAGGTAGCAGCATCTAAGAGATTTTTCTGAATATTGTTACCCTTAAGAATAAGGAAAGAGGGCTGGAGGGATGGCTTAGTGGTTAAGGTGTCTGCTTGCAAAGCCAAAGGACCCAGGTCAATTCTCCCAGGTCCCATGTAAACCAGATGCACAAGTGGCACATGCATCTGGCGTTCATTTGCAGTGGCTAGAGGCCCTGGCATGCCCATTCTCTCTGTATCTAGTAAATAAATGAAAAAGTTAAAAAATATTTAAAAAAGAATAAGGAAAGAATCTTAAGATTTATAAAGCTGGAATGAATCTTAAATTCTCATATTCCAGTTGAGGAAATGATTACAAAGAGGTTAGTTACATTTGACCAGTTTCACATAACTAGTTATTGGCAGAACTAAATTTGAGAGTTTTTTATATCTTCTCTCTCTCTCTCTCTCTCTTTTTTTTTTTTTTGGCTTTTTGAGGTAGGGTCTCACTCTGGTCCAGACTGACCTGGAATTAACTCTGTAGTCTCAGAGTGGCCTTGAATTCATGGCAATCCTCCTACCTCTGCCTCCCGAGTGCTGGGATTGAAGGCGTGCGCCACCACGCCCTGCTATATCTTAATTATTAAATAAAACCAGGCTATAAAGATTAAATTTCAGCCAGCCATGGTGGTGCATGCCTTTAATCCCAGCACTTGGGAGGTAGATGGAGTTAGGAGAATTGCCATGAGTTTGAGGTTATCCTGAGGCTACAGAGTTAATTCCAGGTCAGCCTGGGCTAGAGTGAGACCCTACCTTGAAAAACCAACAAAACAAACAAAAAAGTTTAAATATCATAAGCATATTCTATTCAAAAGATTGTAGGTACATAGGATTTATTGCCTGGCTGGTAAAATAACTACCTATGTAATTTTATTATGTGTAATGACCTTTGTAAAAGCGACTTCAGAAACTGGGCATGAAGCACTGAGGAAATAATGATAATAGATAATGCTTTTCTTTTAAAAATAATTTTATTTATTTGTAAGGAGAGAGACTGAGAATGGGTGCACCAGGGCCTAGTGTCACTATAAATGAACTCCAGACACATGTGCCACTTTGGTCATCTGTCTTTACGTTGGTACTGTGGAATCAAACTCAGACCTTCAGGCTTTTGCAAGCAAGTGCCTTTAATAGCTGAGCCATCTCCCCAACCCAGCTAATTCTTTTTTAAAAAATATTTTTATTTATTTGCAAGGGGTGAGAGAGAGAATAGGAGAGAGGAAAATGGGCATGCCAGGGCCTCCTGCTATTGCAGATAAATTCCAGATGCATATACCACTCTGTGCATCTGAATGTATGTGAGTACTGGGGAATCGAACCTGGGCTGTCAACCTTTGTTAGCAAGCACCTTTAACTGCTGATCCATCTCTCCAGTCCCCGTAGCTAATTCTTTTTTTATTTTTATTTTTTATTTTTATTTATTTGAGAGCAACAGACAGAAAGAGTTAGAGAGAGAGAGAGAGAGAAAGAGCGAATAGGTGCATCAGGGGCTCTAGCCACTGCAAACAAACTCCAGATGCATGAGCCCCCTTGTGCATCTGGCTTATGTGGGTCCTGGGGAATTGAGCTTTGAACTGGGGTCCTTAGGCTTCACAGGGAATCCCTTAACTGCTAAGCCATCTCTCCAGCCCGCCCCCTCCAGCTAATTCTTACATAGCACTTACATTATTTGTTTATAATACTCTGTGTTATGCAGTTTTTTGGGGTGTGGGGGAAGGGAGGGAAGGGACTTGGGTGAGGGAGAGAATGATCTTAGTGCTTATCACTGTCTTCATAGACATAGTGACTGCTATTATTCTGTGGCTGAGGAACCTGAGACATTGTAGAAATTAAGTGAGATACCAGACTTATACTGATGGTACCAGAGTCCCTGTCCAATCATCTGGTGGTAGTATTCAGTTCTTTTATCACTACACTTAGTCCACATGATGATACTGTTTCAGATGTCTTAGGTTCATTTATGGGATGTCTCCTATATCAACCTGCTTTGTTTGTGGTACTGTCATTTTTTAAATAGGAGTCCACCAATTCAATGGAGACCAGATTCTTACTGGCAGATAACCTGTACTGCAAAGCTTCAGTTCCTCCTACTGATAAAGTGTGCCTGTGGTTGGGGGTAAGTAGAGGGTATAACCATAGCAAATATTTTTAAACCAGTGGGATTTTTGCACACCAAAATAGTATTGTTTTAAATGTACAAAGCCTTCATCTCCTTTTGATTGTAGAAGGAATGAAAGGGCAGAGTCCAGTGGTCTTTATTAGAAACTGACTGGGATTAAGAATGTGGTGAAAATTACACATGCTGAAGTCTCTCCCGGTTAAGACAAAAATACATTTTTTTTTTTTTTTGGTTTTCTCATGGTAATACCCTCCCTTCCCCTCCCACTTTCCCCTTTGAAATTCCATTCTCCATCATATCCCCTCCCCATCTCAAATCAGTCTCTTTTATTTTGATGTCATGGTCTTTTCCTCCTCTTATGATGGTCTTGTGTAGGTAGTGTCAGGCACTATGAGGTCATGGATATCCAGGCCATTTTATGTCTGGAGGGAGCACGTTGTATGGAGTCCTAGCCTTCCTTTGGCTCTTACATTCTTTCCGCCACCTCTTCCGCATTAGACCCGGAGCCTTGGAAGGTGTGTTTGAGATGTTACTTAGTACTCCAGTCACTTCTTTCCAGTAGTATAATACCTTCTGAGTCGTCCCAAGGTCACTGCCATCTGAAAAGAGAAGATTCTCTACCCAAAGTGAGAGTAGCATTAGTATAAGGGTATGAATATTAAGAGAAGTGCTTACTGGGCAGTTTGATAAGCATAGTATATACATTTTTCCAGATATCAGCAGATGTTACAACCCTAGGGCTCATGACTACCCCTGTTTAAGTTTTCAGTATCAGGGATGTATTCCCTCCCATGGAGCGGGCCTCCAGTCCAATTGGAGGGCAGTTGGTTTCCATCATGACAGACATGCCACTACTGCACCTGTTGGCTCATCTGGCCTGGCTGGCCAATTATAAGGCTTGTAGTGTCCACTGTTGAGTATCTTCATTGGTGGTATCTCTTTCTCCCATTGAACTACATGTAGAATGGCTTCTTCCAGCTTTTTGTCAGCTGGTCTATATGGAGGAGGTTATCAGCTAAGTTCCAGCAGGATTTCTCAGTGGCTTTGCAGCCCAAGTATGTGCAGTCTTCAGCAATAGGGTCTTACCATCTATTCCTTCTGGGAAACCAAGGGTCTCGGCAATGGCCTTTAATGTTTTGGGGGCATCAGGGACCTCCCTGGCCAACAACTCGCTGGAGGTATCCCATCCCTGGCACTGAAAATTTTCTAACAACGATCTATGGCTCCTGAGTGTTCCATTATCTGAAACCGGAATATTCCATATGATTTATTTGCATACTCTTAGATTTTGATTAGCCCTCCCTCCACCTTTCCTTTACTCAATCTCTTCCCCTGACCTCAATATGGGCCTTTTTATCCCCAGTAATCTATTCTTCTACTTGCATATATACAATACCAACCTATTAAGTACCCTCCTCCCTTCCTTTCTCTTCCCTTTATATCTCCTTTTTAACTTAGTGGATTCTGCTGCTGAGTTTTTTCCTTCTCACACAGAAGCCCAATCATCTGTAGCTCTGATCCACATATGAGGGAGAATATGTGGCGCTTGGCTTTCTGGGCCTGGGTTACTTCACTTAGTATAATCCTTTCCAGATCCATCCATTTTTCTGCAAATTTCATAATATCATTTTTCTTTACCGCTGAGTAGAACTCCGTTGTATAAACGTGCCACATCTTCATTATCCACTCATCAGTTGAGGGACATCTAGGCTGGTTCCATTTCCCAGCTATTATGAATTGAGCGGCAATAAACATGGTTGAGCATGTACTTCTAAGGAAATGTTGTTAGTTTTTCCTCCTTTTTCATCTTCTTTGCTTCGTTTCTTAGTTGAATGCTTGCATACAGATTTTTTTCCCCCATAGACCAAGTATCTCCAACAATTTTCTACATCTTAACAAATGGTAAGAACAAAATCCTTTTGAGTAATCTTTGATTTTTTTCCCTTATTTCTCAGCAAGGGTTGGGAAGTGCCTTTCCATATATATTGAAAAGCTAATCACTTTTTATTTATTTATGTAGTGCTGCCTCTATCCTGCTTTGGACCATCTTTGTGGTCATGCCTATGGAAGTAATGTCTGTACAAATTTACTAGGGTTGCCATGAGAAAGTTGCACAAAATGGATGACTTTAACAGCAGAAATTGATGACCTCATTGTTCTGGGCTAAGAAGTGTAAGGTTAGTCCTTTAATCAGTTAGTTCTTTTAAAAAATATTTATTATTATTTGAAAGGGTGAGAAGGGGTACTTCAGGGTCTCCTGCTGCTGCAAATGAGCACCAGATGAGTACATTGCTCTGTGCATCTGGCTTTATATGGGTACTGGGGAATTGGACTAAGGCCTTTAGGCTTTGCAAGCAAGTGCCTAAACTGTTGAGCCATCTCTCCAGTCCCCTGAATCAATTCTTTCTGAGGGATATGAAGGGAAATTCATGTACTAATCTCTGCCTTCATATTTATATGTGTGTCCAAAATTTTCACTTAAAAATATGGGCTGGAGAGGTGGCTTAGCAGTTAAATGCTTGCCTGTGAAGCCTAAGGACCCCGGTTTGAGGCTCGGTTCCCCAGGACCCACGTTAGCCAGATGCACAAGGGAGTGCACATGTCTGGAGTTCGTTTGCAATGGCTGGAGGCCCTGGTGCGCCCATTCTCTCTCTCTGTCTCTGCCTTTTTCTCTCTGACTGTTGCTCTCAAATAAATAAATAAAAATAAAACAAAAAATTTAAAAAATACTTTATTTATTTACTTATTAGAGAGAAAGAGGCAGATAAGAGATAGAATGGATATACTAGGCCCTCTGACCATTGCACCCGAACTCCACACACATTTACCACCTTGTGCATCTGGCTTATGTGAGTACTGGGGAATTCAACCTGGGTCCTTAGGCTTCACAGGCAAGTGCCTTAACCACAAAGTCATCTCTCCAGCCCCCAAATTTTAATTTTTGTATGAACTAAGTTCAACCCAGATGTTAGCTTTGTAAAGACCATGTCCAAATATGTCTACATTCTGAGGTTCTGAGACTTAGAATAATGGTGTGTGTGTGTGTGTGTGTGTGTGTGTGTGTGTGTGTGTGTGTGTGTTTGGTTTTTCCAGGTAGGGTCTCACTTTCGCCTAAGCTGACCTGGAATTCACTATGTAGTCTCAGAGTAGCCTCAAACTAATAGCAGTCCTCTTACTACCTCTATTTTCCAAGTGCTGAGATTAAAGCCACACCCCACGACACCTGGCTTGTGTGTTTATTGACAAGGTCTCATGTATCTTTGCACTTGCCTCAATTCTCTATGTGTCTGAGGATATTCTTGAACTTCTGATCCTCTTGCTACTACCTACTGAGTGCTGGGATTTCAGGTGTGCACCACCACACCCGATTTATGTGGTGCTGGGGATCAAACTCAGGGCTTTATGTATGCTAGAAAGCACTATACCAACTTGGTTATACCTCCAACCCTTTTATATGAGACACAGCTTAATCCATAATACTTGATTTACACAGGTCACACTCATAGGTTCCAGGGATTAGGGCTTCGGTATATCTTTTGGGAGACACACAACTCAACTCAAAATAGCATCTCAATTGTTTTTTTTGCTTCTGCCCTTGCCTTGCAAAACTTTTCCAGCATAGTGGAATCAAATAGTATAGATTTTGAAACCTTGATCTTTTGAATGTTTTGTTACCCAGTTGGTGACAATTTGGGTGGTAGAGCCTTCTTTGAGGAAGGATGTTGCTGGGGGTGGACCTTGAGGTTTATTAACCCTAGCTTGCTGGTGTTAGTTTGGCTCACTCTCCTTGCTCCTGTTTTCCACCTGCTGTGGCAAAGTGATACCCACTTTCTGCTCATGCCATGTTTCCCCCTGCCATCATGAAGCTTCCCCTGGAGCATGTAGACCAAAAAAACAAACTTCATTAGCTGCTTTCAGTTGGGTACTTTATCCAAGTAATGAGAAAATAACTATAATAGAAAATTGGTAGCAGGAGTGATTTTGTTGCTGCTTGAAACCTAATTGTGGCTTTAGGCCTTTTGGAACTGATTTGCAGAAGGAATGTGGAAGGATTTGCAGTGCTGTAAGCAGAGTTTGTTGTACCATTGTTGTGAGGGTTTGAGAGTCCTAAATGCAGAAAGAACTGTGGCTTGTCTTATAAAGGGAGAAAAGAGCTTTGTCCTGACTGGGCTAGAAGCCATTTGTATGAGAGACACACTGCATTCTGCCTATGTTGTGAAAACTTGAGCAGGGTTAAGTTTAGAAGGAATGGACTGGGGTGAGCAGAAGGATATGGCATAGAAATGAACGTTTGGCAGGAGTCAGCAGCCCCCATTTAGTTGCAGTTGTTTAAGTGATTACCACCATTGAGATTGAGCCAGCTGTTTTATATTGGAACAGCTAGAAGAATACTGACTCTTGAAAGTAGGGGGCCTGGGTACTGAAGGAGATTTCCTTCTCTTCCAAGTTGGTTTAGTTCCCTTCTGGATTAACAAATATGGTAGCCCAAATGATGCTATGGGAGTATAACAAATTCAGGAAGGAGAGGGTTATTGGGTTTTCAATGTGTTTTTTGGGGGTAGAGGGCAAATGGCCACTAGGCAGTGTGAGGCAGGGTCATTAGAGTTCCTGTGTGGAGGCCCGATGGAGCCATGAGGATGACCTGTGGGTTGCAATGAAGACCCTAGGACTTTTGGAAGATACAAGGACTATGGGGTGGTTGCCAAGGATAACTGGTTTGGGATGGATTATTCCCTAGTCTGTGAGCAGCTCAGCTGGAAGGGTGGAATTAGAATCACATAGACTTTGACACTGCTCACAGATGTTGGACTTGGAGCTATAGGATTTGTTTACACTGTTTGTTTTAGGTCTTGCATTGGTTCAGTCTTTCCTTGCTATGTCCAATGCCATCTTTTGCAGTCTGAATGTTTACTCTGTGCCATTGTGTGTTTTGGTTTTATGGAGTCACAGTTAATAGACCTTGGGCTATGGGGATGCTTGAATAATGTTAGCATTGATAAAAACTGTGGGACTTTTGGGGCTGCAGAGATGGCATAGCAGTTCAGGCATTTACCTACAAAGCCAAAGGACCCTGGTTCAGTTCCCCAGAACCCATGTAAGCTAGATGCTCAAGGAGACACAGGCATCTGGAGTTTCCTTTGCGGTGGCTGGAGGCCTTGGCGCACCCATTCTCTCTTTCTCTCTCTCTCTCAAATGAATAGATAAATTTTAAAAACTATGGGACTTGTAACATTGGACTGAATATATTGCATTTTATATCAGTTTATGGGGCCAGGGGTAGATTATGGTAGCTTGTACCATATGCTTTCCTCCCCGCCCCCCAGTAAAAACTCGTATTCTGGATGCTTGGTTCCTAGCTGCTGGCAACTTTGTGAGTAGAACCTTGTTGGAGGAGGTGTGTTGCTGGGGTGGACTTTGAGGTTTCTTAGCCCCTGGTATTTCAGTGTTAGTTCAGCTCACTCTCCTGCTTCTGTTTTTCACCTGCTATGGCAGAGGTGGTGTCTAGCCTCTGCTCATGCCATGTTTTCCCCTGCCATCATGAAGCTTCCCCTCAAGACTGTAAGCCAAAATTAAAAAAAAAAAACACAAACAAATCATGCACGCACGCACGCACGCTTTCCTCCCACTTTAGATCAGGTGTTATGTCCCAGCAACAAGCAGGTAACTTTTTGTTTACGATGCCTCATACAGAAGCTTTATTTTTTGTGGTCCTTTTTTTTCTTTGATTTTTCAAGGTAGGTTCTCACTCTAGTCCAGGCTGACTTGGAATGCACTTTGTAGTCCCAGGTTGGCTTCCAATTCACAGTGAGTTTTCTACCTTTGCCTCCCGAATGCCTTGATTAAAGGTGTGCAGCACCATGCTTGGCTTAGAAGTTTTAAATGTAATTGATTCTCAGGTATTTATAACTTTGTTAATCTTTTTTTCCCCAATATAATATTCTATTATTTTTAAAACTATTTTTATTCATTTATTTGTATGCAGAGAGAGACAGAGAAAAGAGAAAGAATGGGCACTCCAGGGCTTCTCTCCATAACAACTCCATATGTATGCACCACTTTGTGTATCTGGCTTTATGTGGGTACTGGGGAATTGAAACCAGGTTTTTTGGCTTTGTAGGCAAGTGCCTTAACCATTGAGCAATCTCTCCAGCCCTTGATTTTTTTTTTATCTTTTTAAAAAATATTTATTTATTTGAGGGAGAGGCATACGCGCGCGCGCACACACACACACACACACACACACACACACACACACACACGGGGGGGGGGATATGAGAATGAATGGGTATGCCAAGACCTCCAGTCACTGCAAACAAACTCCAGACACATGCACCCCCTTGTGCGTCTGGCTTATGTAGGTCCTGGGGAATCAAACCTAGGTCCTTCGGCTTTGTAGGCAAGTGCCCTAACTAAGCCATCTCCCCAGCCCAATTTTATTTAACAGTATACTCCCATCACCAAATTTGTCTTTATTTCTAATTTTTTTGTACTTAACACTTGTTAGGATAGCATGGAAAAAAACCCAAGATATTCAATAGAATAATGGGTGAGTGATTGCAGCGGCTAATAAGCATAAAATTTTGTGCACCTTCAAGTAGATACAAATAAAGAGTATAGTGTGGTCCCACTTTGCACCCACCAGTATGACAGGTTGAACATTTCTAATTAAAATATCTGGAATCCTATTTGCTTCAAAATCCAGATCCTTTTAAGCATTATGGTAGCACTTAAAATGTTTGGGATTTTTAGAAGATAAACTTAAGACAATGTGCTTTTATCATCTAGCTGTGTTGATTAGAAGTCTTAAGTGGATCTCATTGGGTCCTCTGCTCAGGTTCTGACAAGACCAGAATTAAAGTGCTAATATGGATATGTGTGAGATTGGAAGTTTGCAGGAACAAGGCAATCTAGTTAGAATCTCATTCCAGTTCTCTGTGTTTATAAAACTGAGTGAGGTAGGTCCCATTTCCTTGCTGGTGTTTAGAGGCTATATGCATTCTTTGACTTGTGGATCTTTCTGTCTTCAAAGCCAACAGAGACATGACTAATTCTTATACTTTAAATCATTCCACCCTGTACCACCAACCATAGAAATGTTTCTGTTCCTAAGGCTTTGTAGTAGACTATTTCACATTGTTGGGATGAACATCAACACCAGGCACAGTTTAGGAGAGTAAGGGATTTATTTCAAGCTTACAGATTCAGGGAAGGTTCCATTAAATGGTGGAAGAAGCTGGCTCCCATTCATAAATCCAAGCAGAAAGACACCACCAAGCAGCTAGCACCAGCACACACAAATCTACCAGAACACAGACTACTTTCCACACCTTTGGGCTAGAATTTAGGTCTGCCTCCAGATATACATTTGGGTTGGATTCTAAGATCTGCCCCCAGTGACACCTCCCACAGCCAGGAGGCTGGAGACCCAAGTTACAAGCTTTAATAAAACACCTGAGTATATGGGAGACACATTCAAACCACCAAAGGCTTCATGTATTTTGATCAGGCATGTCCAGATATCTGGATATTAAGATAAACACTGACAAATCCTGTCAGACTCATAGTTTCCAGGGACTAAGATGGGACAGTATGAGCTCAGAGAGTTATAATTTTGCCTACTACAGAAGTCAATCACTAAATAACATAAAACTGTGATTCCATTTATTAAAAGTTCAAATATAGGCTAAACTAAAATATTAGAAGCCAGGAAAATTATTATCTTTATGTTAAGAGTGCTGGTGATAATTACAGTGATTCATAAGGAGACATTTGAGTTGATGATGATCTCTTTCTCCTGGGGACTGGTTGAATGGTTGTTTTGTGTTTGTAAAAATGCATTAACCACTGTCTTTATGATGGAGATATATATATACACACACACAAGGTTTAGATATAAATAGAAAATCAGAAAACTGAAAAATATTGCAAGTTAAGGGATCTCTTACTTGTTAGGTTTAAACTAGAGAAAGAACCAGTAGGCTGTAACTAGCCTACATATAAACTTATAAAGAAATGTGCAAATTGAAGTGTATATCTGTGTGTTATAACTTTTGAATACATACTATTAATTTTAATTCAAATTCAAGAGGCTTTGCTTGTTCCTCTTCTTTCTTCTATACCAAGAATTCTGGTTCTCAAAAATACCAGGGTTTGGGGCTGGGAGATGGTTCAGTGGGTAAAAGTGCTTACTTGTGCAAGGGTGTTGACCTGAGTTTAGATCCTTAGCACCCATGTAAAGCTGGATATGGTAGCATATGTCTGTAATCCCAGCCCACCTATGGCAAAATGGGAAACAGATAGAAGAACCCCTGGGGGCTTGTAGGCTATCTAGTCTGGTGTATGAAGTGGTGAGCAAGCTACCCTGCCTCAAACAAGGTGGACGGTGAGGATTGACACCCATTTTGTCCTCTGATCTCCACATGCGTGCTGTAGCCCATGAAAGTACATATGTTGCGTACACACACACATACGCGCGCGCGCGCACACACACACACACACACACACACACCTGGGGTGGTAGAGTTAGACTAGACCAAAACACACAGACTGTTCTTAGAGTAATAGTGTCAAATATTGATGCCACTGACATTTTTTATATACTCTTCCTATTCTTTTCATTGTTCAATTTTGCTGATACTGTTAGAATGCAGAGCTACTTACATATTCTGCTTGCCCTATCTCTCTTGTGATCTTCATTCTTTCTTTTGAAACTTTTTATTGGTAGCTTCCATACATATAGACAATATATTGATCATAATCCCCTCCCACCACCCTTTCCATTCCCCCGCCTGAATCCCCCTCCACTGAATCCTTTCTTTCCAAGTAGTCTCTCTTCTATTTTTCATTCATTCTTGTTTTCTGTGTAATTTTATATTAAATGAAGATTACTGTCTTCATGCTGACATTCCCCCTAGTACTTGATCATTTGATACTCAGTTGCTCGTAGATTTCTTTAGGATTTATGGGAATAATATTCCCTGTAATGTTGTTGACAATTGCCCAAGACCTTTATACTTGAAATAAGTTTTTCTGAACACAGAACTTATAACTAACATTTTATTGTTTTTGAGCACCTTATACATTGTTCCAGTTTCTTTTTTTCTTTCCTTTTCCCCATCTCCCTTCCCTTATATCCTTTCTTCCTTTCCCTTTCATTTTTTCCTTTTCACCTCCTTCTTAAAAAAATTTAAAAATTATTTATTTATTTATGAGAGAATGAGAATGGGTATGCCAGGGCCTCTAGCCGCTCCAAACGAACTCCAGATGCATGTGCTACCTTCTGCCCCTGGCTAAAGTGGGTTCTGGGGAGTTGAACCTGTATCCTTAGGCTTCACAGGCAAGTATCTTAACCACTAAGCCATATCTCCAGGCCTCCTTTTCTTTTTCTTTCTTTTTCCCTTTTTCCTTTCTTCTTTCCTTTCCCCTCCCCCTTTTCTTCCTTCTTTCCTTTTCCTTTTCTTTTGTCTACTACATATGGCTTGCTCCATTTCTTTTTTTTTTCATAAAGCATTGTTGTCAAAAAGACTGATGACAGACTTGTTCTTTCCCTTTATACACAAATGTATGAATGTTCAAAAGACTTCTGGGTCAATTTCTCCAGGTTTGCAGCATGCCAGTTCATTGTGTGTGTATGCATGTGCATATGTCAGTTTCCCTATGTATACAGCATGCCAGTTCATTGTGTGTGTATGCATGTATGTGCCTGTGTATATATTTTAGGAACATTTTGTTGAAATGTATTTTTAATATTTTTTTCCAGTTTTAGCTTTGGTTTTCTCCTTAGGAGATTGCTTGCCACTTTCTCCTAGTCCATTTTCTTTTTATATTTTTAAGAACTTTTCTCATATCTTGTAAGCATTTGTTTTTTTGCTCCTTCCAATTTAGTCATTTCTGAAGTAATTTTTTTCTTATTTATAATTTTATGAATTCTTACGCCTTATTTCTGAAGTTTTCTAATTGATTTTATGTTCTTTTGCAACATTTTTTTTTGAACTGTGCCTTGCTAAATAGTCCTGGCTGGTCAGATACTCACACTATGCAGCCTAGGCTGGCCTCAAACTTGGTGATTTTCTTGCCTCAGCCTCCTGAGTACTGGAACTATAGATGTGATCCACTGTAGTCAGCTGTTCTTTCATATATGTGCCTTTTAGAATACACTATCATTTTTACTTATTTTGTTGGCATGTCTTTTCTTTGTGAAAATGTTACTGTGTTCCATATTCCCTTTTTATTATGTATTTGTTTTTAATTTGACTTTGACTTATTTCTAAGAACATTTTTATATAAAATCAATTTTCTCTTAATTTTGAAAAGGGAAGAATGATCCTAGAGCTCCATTTTGGTTGTTGATATAAAGTGATGAAAGCACAATACAGATCCAGTTCTTTTTTGTTTTTTGTTTTTCTATCTCTTGTCTCTATTTGGTTGCTATTCCCAGCAGGTTCTCTTCAGTATGGGACCCTATGTATAAGGAAGTTTTAAACTAGTTGTGAGTTCATAGTACTTAGATTTTCCTTGCCCTTTAGACTATTCCATATACCAACCTACTCTGGGAATAGACAACTCCTCCTTTCAGCCTTTTAAAAATATCATTAGTATTTTGTGGTATTGGGATTTAACTCAGGGCCTTCTAATTGCTAGGAAAGTACTCTACCATTGAGCTATACCAGCCCCTTTATTATTATATGTGTGGGTAATTCAGTATGTGTATATAATTGGGCACTTAATGTTTCTATCTTATTTATATTAGTGGCCTTTGAGTACTCTTCTAGTATTTTATCAAATAACAGGATAGGACTGGGCATGATGGCTCACACCTATAATCCCAGCACTTTGGAAGCTGAGGCAGGAGGGTTGCTGCAAGCTCAGTGCTAGCCTGGGCTGCAGAGAAAGACCCTGCCCTCCTCCTTCCACCTGTGAATATATAAAAATAATAGAGTATTGTAAACTATAGTTACCATACTGAGCTTTACAATATTCAAACTGTGTTTTGGTATTTGTTACCACATTCCCTCTACCCTTGACTGCATCTCCTCCCATCTCTAGTAATCATCATACATTGAGTATTTTAGCATTCGCATATGAGAGATAGCATACTGTATTTATTTTTCTTACTGTGTCTGATATAAAACTACTGCCTTACAGTTAATTTACTGGTCTTTGTATAGCTACCTACCTCTTAGTTATTTGAAGTTTTCATATCTGCTGTATGCCTCATCACTTTTTTCTGCTAATCCATATAAGTATTCTTCCATGTAGGTCCTATAGCCAACAGTGGCTTGTCTACACACATGTTCATATTGTAGTGTGTGTGGAGAAACTTAGTCATCTTTGTAGATGTCTAGTTTTCTTTTTTATATCTTTATTAAGATATAATTCATGTACTATATTCACTATTTTAAAGTATGCATTTTCTTGGTTTTTACTATGTTCATAGATGTGCAACCATCACCTCTGTCTAGGTCCAAAACATTTTGTTCACCCCGTAAAGGAACTCCATTCCCATTAGCATTCCTTCTGTATTCCATTTATCTCCCTGTCTTCCTCTGAGAGAGAAAGAGATAGATAGAGAATGGGCACCTCAGGGCCTCCAGCCACTGTTAATGAACTCTAGACACATGAGCCTCTTTGTGCATCTGGCTTGCATAGGTCCTGGGGAGTTGAACCTGGGTCCTTTGGCTTTGCATGCGAATGCCTTAACTGCTAAGCCATCTCTCCAGCCCTACACTTTAGTTTTGCTATAAGGCTAAGAAGCAATAGCAACAACTGGTTTAATTTCTTTCTCTGTGTATAAGCTTCATTCCTTTATTGTGAAAAATATTCCATTGTATATATAAATCACATTTAATTTACTCATTATCTACAGATAGATATTTGGCTTGTTTTTACTTTTAAAAAATATTTTAGGGCTGGGGAAATGGCTTAGTGGTTAAGGCATGTGTCTGCAAAGCCTAAGGACTCCAGATTGATTCCCCAGGACCCATGTAAGCCAGAAGCATAAGGGCGTGCATGCATCTGGAGTTTGTTTTAGTGGCTAGAGGCCCTGGCGTGCCCATTCTCTCTTTCTATCTGCCTCTTTCACTCAAATAAATAAATAAATAAATAAATAAATAAATAAATAAAATATTAAAAAATATTTTTATTTACTCAAGAGAGAAAGTATAAGAATGGGTGTGCCAGGACCTCCTGCCACTGCAAACAAGCTCCAGACGCATGTGCCACTTTGTGCATCTAGCTATATGTGGGAACTGGGGACTTGAACCTGGGCCATTAGGCTTTGTAAGCAAGAGCCTTTAATCACTGAGCCACCTCTCCAGCCCTGTTTCTACTTTTTGGCTATTGTGAGTAATGTTGCTGTGAATAAGTTTTTGTGCCAACATGTGTTTTCAGTTCTTTTGGGCATATATTGGTTCTGATTTGCATGTGTATGAATATTTATAAATGCATGCATGTTCATGTTAGTGTGCATGTATGTACATGTGTGTGCATGTGGAGGTCAGAGGACAACTTTGAGTGTCATTGCTTAGGTGCCAACCACTTTTTTTTTTTCTTTTTGAGGTAAGGTCTCTTTGTCCTGGAGCTTGCCAAAAAGACTAGATTGGCTTGGCCAAGTGAGCCCCAGGGTTCTGTGTGTTCGGCTGCTTTAGCACTATTGGGCTGGAGAGATTGTTCAGTGGTTAAGGTGCTTGCCTACAAATGTATACTACCATTCTTGGCTTTAAAGAATATATATTTTATTTATTGATTTGAGAGAGAGAGAGAGAGAGAGAGGGAGGGAGAAAATGGGTATGCCAGGGCCTCTAGCAACTGCAACTGAACTCCAGACACATGTGCCATCTTGTGCATCTGGCTTACATGGGTACTGGTGAATCAAACCTGGGTCCTTAGGCTTCACAGGCAAGTACTTTAACCACCAAGCTATCTCTCCAGTCCACTCTTGGCTTTTAAAAAGTGGAATGTGGTGAACAAACTCAAGGCAAGAACTTTATCTATTAAGTTATCTCCCCAGCCCCTTGTCCTAGTTTTCAATTTTAGTTTTTATGGTGTGTGTGTGTGTTTATAGTATGTGTGTTGTATGCACATGCATGTTGTGATCACACATCCCACGGGCTTGCCTCTGCCAGAAAGAGAATGTTGGATGCCTTCCTCCATCACTGTTCTTCCCTTTTTTCCTTGTGAAAAAGTCTTTTACTGTTCCAGAGTTTGCTCTTCATAAGCCTCACCAGTTTCCCAGTCTCTGCTCCCCACAGGACTGGGGTTACAGTTGTGTATAGCAACACTGAGCTGTTTGGGTTCTGGAGGTTGGAACTCAGGCTCTCTTGGACCCTCATGCTTGCATAGGAAGTACACTTTGGTGCTTTAATGAAGGATAAGGGTGCTAGTTGGTGGAATAAAAGCCATGGTGAGGAGCTGCAGTTTCGTGGTACGTGGAATAGGTTATTGAAGGATTTTAGACAGAAATGTCAGGAACTGACTTCAGTTTGATTTTTTTGTAGACTTTTAAATGTTTGTACAATAAATAGTTTGCATGTAATTATATAAACTGTTTTCAAATTAGCTGTGTTTTAGTTTTAGCAACTGAAGTTTTTCAAATTTTGGTTACTTATTTTAATACTTTTAAGATATGAGTATTGAGTGCAGAGCCTTGTATATGCTAGGAAAGTGCTCTACCACTGATAAACATCCCCAGCTCTTGATTTTTTTTTTTTTTTAAAGCAGGGTCTTTCTATGTATCTACAGCTGCTCTCAAACTCATGATCCTCCTGCCTTAGACTCTCAAGTGCAGGGTTTATGCTTTTTTGGGGGTATATGTGTATTTATGTGTGGCATGTGTGCATGTTTATATATGTTTGAGCATGTGTGTGTGTGAGAGAGCATGTGTGCACCGTGTGTGTGCATATATGGAGACCAGAGACTGATGTCAGCTATTTTCTGCAATCACTTGCCACCTTACTTTTTGGGACATGGTTTCTCACTGAACCCAAATCTCTGATTCAACTAGACAAGTTAGCCATCACGCCCTGGGGATCTTAGGGAAACTACCTCTGTTTCCCTAATGCTGACATTATAGGTGCATGTCACCATGCCCAGCTTTTATATGGATTCTACAGATTCAAACTCAGGTCCTTATGCTTGCATAGCATGCATTTTGCTAATTGAGCCTAGCCATCTCCTCAGCCCTGTTTTTTTTTTTTGTTTTAATTTATTTGTTCATTTTTATTTATTTATTTGAGAGTAACAGAAAGAGGGAGAGAAAGAGGCAGATACAGGGAGATTGAGAATGGGCGCACCAGGGCCTCCAGCCACTGCAAACGAACTCCAGACGTGTGTGCCCCCTTGTACATCTGGCTAATGTGGGTCCTGGGGAATGGAGCCTCGAACTGGGGTCCTTAGGCTTCACAGGCAAGCGCTTAACCGCTAAGCCATCTCTCTAGCCCCTTACTCCACCTTTTATGGTGCTCTTCTGTTTAGGTTCCTCTACCCCTTGTTGAGGGTAATGACTTGTAGAATGGTATCCAGGAAGAAGGTTTCTATGGGATTAATTTATGTTGCCATTATTTTTGGTTTGTGTCCCCCATACTCCTTTCCTTTACTCCCTAACCCTTTTCATACCTTTCTTTTAGCCGATCATTGACTTGTCCAGTAGCCCTTCCTCCCTTTCCTCTCCATTCCCCCCTTTTCCTATCTTCATTCTAATGCTATGTCCATACTGTAGATACTTATTACAGCTTACATACAATTAACTGATGCTGGACCAGGTTAGGAACTGCATATGAGAGAGGTCATATGACCTTTTTTTTTTTCCTGAGCCTGTGTGGCCTCCACTCAGCATGATTTTTTCCAAGTCCCTCCATCTTCCTTGTTTTCTTTTCTTTTCTTTTCTTTTCTTTTCTTTTCTTTTCTTTTCTTTTCTTTTCTTTTCTTTTCTTTTCTTTTCTTCTTTTCTTTTCTTTTCTTTCTCTCTCTCTCTCTCTCTCTCTCTCTCTCTCTCTCTCTCTCTCTCTTTCTTTCTTTTTTATTTTGGTTTTTCGAGATAGGGTCTCTCTGTACCTCAGGCTGACCTGGAATTCACTATTTAGTCTCAGAGTGACCTTGAACTCTCGGTGATCCTCCTACCTCTGCCTTCTGAGTATTGGGATTAAAGGCATGCACCACCATGGCCGGTTTGATTTTCCTACAAATTTGCTTGTCTCATTTTTCCTTAGCACTGAGTAGTATTCCATTGTGTATACATACCACATCTTCATTAACCATTTGTTGATGGACATCTGGGTTGCATCCATTTCCTAGCTATTGTGAGAGCCTCTCTCTCATGAAAAAGAATTATAAAAAAAAAATTACAGCTGGGTGTGGTGGCACATGCCTTTAATCCCAGCACTCGGGAGGTAGGTGGATTGCCATGAGGTCAAGGACATCCTGAGACTACATAGTGAATTCCATGTCAACCTGTACTAGAGCAAGACCCTACCTCAGAAAACAACAAAACAAACCAAACAAAAATGGCAGACTTGGAAAGGGTTAATTATTTAGATCAGTTATGTATCATTTCCAAAATGCCAATGGATACAGAATATTAGACTGGGGGAGATGGCTCTGTGGGTAAAAGTGCATGCATACTATGCAAGCCTGACAACCATTGTTTGGGTCCCCAGAGCCTACATAAAGCCAGGCATGGTAGTGCATACCTGTAATCCCAGCATACCTATGGCAAGATGGGAGGTGGATACAGGAGAATCTCCAGAAGCTCTTGGGTTAGCTGAATGAATACAACAGTGAACAACAAAGTTACCCTGCCTCAAAAGCAGGTGGAAGATGAGGACTGACACCTGAGGTTATCATTTGACTTCTACACCTGCACTGTTTTGCATGCATGTGTATGTGTGCACTGCACACACACACACAGATTTTTTTTCAGAGTTAGTAGAGTTTGTAACCTTTTTCAGCAAATACAGGATTTAACATGCTTATACTGTGAATTTGATACAGCCTAATGTATAGGTACTTGCCCAGAGCAAGTATTAGTATATGCCAAGGGAACAGAACATTGACCATATGTATCTAGAGAAAGGACCCAACAGGTGAATTATTTTGTGTTTACTTCATCCCTTCACTGGTACTGAAAAGTGTGTCCGGTTGGCAAAGCTTATTGTCTCACTTCCAGGTAGCATGAATTAAAATCATGGGGTAAGTGACATTCTGTAGTCAAGTTCCTGAGTGCACTTTTCAGTGAGCTCTTGTCCAGTAAAATTTAAAAGCACTGAAGAATTAAAACATGTTCCGTTTCTGTTATTTCTCTTTTTTTTTACCCTTAATAAACAGCTATAGGATTTTTACCAAAATGCTATAGCATTAGTTGGAAATGGGTTATTTTGTATTAACAAAAGTGTTCAGTCTACCCATATAAAGCTAGACATGGCTTCACATTGTCATGGATAACAATTGCCAAATAACATCTACTACAGTGATTTTTTTTTTCAAATTTAGCATGGTCGTATCCATTGTTCTTTTCATCATTTCTTAAAACAATATCTATTATGTTAATTAGTACATTTTCCCTCATTACTGGTTCACTTCCTTCCTCCTTATGGAAATGATTGATGGCTATAGAGACTTCTAGGCTATCAAACAAATTATTACCATCATATTCATACATTTTGAGATAATGAAGCTGTAGTTAATATAGGGATATCTCCTCCTTTGGTTTGTTGATGACACCTTCTAAATACTCAGTGGAATGCTCTTGGATGTGTACTATGTTCTTGTCTCAATCCATACTGCTAGGTGGGAGGCCCCATCCCCACGCTCTTGGGCCCTGGCAGCATGAACACAACAATCCCAGAGGAGGCCGCACAGGAAAGGGTTCTGAGCAGAGCAGCCACAAGGATATATAATAGTTACCGGACCCTTAGGGTCCCCACTGTAGATATGAAGCCCTTTAGCTTGAGTGTCCTTTTTTTGTGGTTCTAGGATTGAACCTAGGGTCTTTCAAAAAAAACATGTTTATTTGAGAGAGACAGAGAGGCAGACAAAGGGGAGAGGGAGGGAGAGAGGAGAGAATATGAGTGAATGGGTGTGCCAGGGCCTCTAACTGATGTAAATGAATTCCAGAGGCGTGTACCACCTTGTGCATCTGGCTTACATGGGTCCTGGGGAATCAAACCTGGGTCCTTTGACTCTGCAGGCCAGCACCTTAACCACTAAGCATCTCTCCAGCCCAGTATTGTATTTCTTTACAGTGAACTTTATTCATGTCCTTTGTTTTTTCTTTCTTTCTTTTGTTGTTGCTCTTGATAAGACAGGTTTTAGTTTTATTAATTATGAACTTTTCTGTATGAACAAATCATGTTAGTCACATTCCTCTCACGTTATCCTTTTATATCCCTTCTCACCTACCCCCATTCCACCAAGGCTTCTCTTCAGTGGGGTTATTGGTAATCACCATGGGGTTATAGATGCATTAGTCAGTCTCTATGGGGGAGGGGTACAGTGCTTCAGGATACTCCTTCCCATTCTGTGGTTCTTAGAATTTTTCTTCCCCTTCTTCCACAATGTCCCCTGATCCTTGGCAGGTGTGTTATAAGACTACTTTAGTGTTGAGTTCTTCAACCTCTGAATTTCTGCTTTGATTGGTTTTTAGTGTTCTCACTGTATCTCCATCTCACTACAGCTGGTTGTCAGGCTAGTATTGAGAGCAGCATTCATGTTTAAATCACCATTTCTTCTGTATTGTCTCCAGGGCCCTGGCAGATGTAATAGATGTGGCCTGTGTCTTGCTAGACAGTCCGCTGTCTTTTCTTGTATTGATGAATCTTAGTTTTCTCCATTTTTTTTTTCAGAGAGAAAACAGATTCTCCAACCAATAGTGAGAGCAGCTTGGATTAAAGGGGACAAACATAGTTATTTAAGAGACATTTTTCTTTAAAGATTTAACAAATATTTTTATTTTATTTATTTATTTGAGGGTGACAGAGAGAGAAAGAGGCAGAGAGAGAGAGAATAGGCACACCAGGGCCTTCAGCCACTGCAAACAAATTCCAGATGCATGCACCATCCCGTGCATCTGACTTTCATGGGTACTAGGGAATTGAGCCTCGAACCATGGTCCTTAGGCTTCACAAACAAGTGCTTAACCACTAAGCCATCTCTCCAGCCCCTAAGAGACATTTGATGGGTATAGTCACTCTTCCTAGCCAAAGACTAGTAGGAGCTTTTCTTTGGCGTCTATGAGCATCATATCTATAGGATTCTGACTTGGTTTTCAGTACCAGGTATATTCTCTTTGACTGAGTGAACTTCATATTCATAGCCCCTCAGAGAGGTGTTGATTACACACATAGGCTGAATGTCACTACCTCACAGGTGTGTGTACATTTGTCTAGCTTATAGATTTCGTAGCTTGAAGGACCCCTGCTTGTTCATACTGTTGGTGGCCATTATCCCCCAGCAGTTTGCATAACACTTGCCAGCAGGGCACTAGCTGGCTTTCTAAATTCCAGTGTAATCTCTCAATGTCCTATGTCTGGAGCCTGTGGTGTCTTCAGCAGTAGGGTCTTACCATTTGGCTCTGGAGGGTAACAAGTGCTTTGGCAATAGCCAGCATTATTTGGGGGACCTCATAGGTCTCCTCATCCAATAGCCCACTGTGGAGTATAACCCATTTCTGCAACTGGGAATTATAAGCCAGAACCCATGGTTTTAGGTGTAGGCTTTTGCTACCCTTTCTAGGGCCCTTTTGCCCACCCCCCAGACTCTTATTAAGGGTTATAACTTTTAGTTTGTTATCCAGAAGGAAGGTTTCTAAAGTACTGATTAATGCTGTCATTAGTTTTTATGTATGTCCTAACCCCACCCTCCCTTACGCCTATCCCCCAAGATTTTAGGGGCACACTACCATGCTCTGCTCATTTGCCTAGTTCTCTATTGAACGAACTACAGACTGCTAGTCTTTTGCCTAAAGATTTGTAGAATTATTTTAAGGAAAATTAGTTACATTTTTCCTATTCATTGTCTTTTGAATTTGATTTTAATTTCTGGATTTTGTATTCTAGAAAAACTGTGTGTGTGTACATGCTGGTTAGAGGACAACTTTCTGTCCTCACTGCCCACCTCACTTGAAACAGGGACTATTGTTCATTGCCCTATTTGTGAGACTATCTGGCCCCACAGGCTTCTGGTATAATCTCTCCTCTCTCACCTTCCATTTCACCATAGGCTTGCTGGCATTATAGACACCTGCTATAGCATCAAACTTTATATGGGTTTTGGGAACCCAAACTTAGGTTGTCAGGCTTGTGAAACATGCACTTTTAAACCTACTGAACCATCTCTAGCTCCTAGAGTGACCATCTTTATTCCAGTGTTACAAAATCAGTTATCTGTAATTGTATTTAATACTTTTATGATGCCATTATTGTAGTAAATATCTGATCAAATTGGAATTCATCATCATGTGAGATATGATGTGGGCCCCACCTATAATTCAGATTTTTAGAATTCTAAGCACATTATCTCATTTCAATCCCTGTCATCTATGGAGGTAGTATGAAGGGGCTAATAAGGTAGGGTGTCACTCTAGCCCAGGCTGACCTAGAATTCACTATGTAGTCTCAGGGTGGCCTTGAACTCATGTCAGTCCTCCTACCTCTGCCTCCTGAGTGCTGGGGTTACAGGCATGTGCCACCATGCCTGTCAAAAGTTAGCTGTTTTTAACTTGATCAAAAGGAGATAAGGAAAATATTTTTGAAACTTTTTGAATTAAAAGTATATCTAACGTTCATAAAAACTATTTACATTAATTTAAATGTAATGCTATTTAGTTGTCTTCATAGAAGTAGATAAGTTTTCATATTTAAAAAATTGACTCTTAGAGGAATAAAAAGTTCAAGGTCATCCTTAGCTACACAGAGTTTGAAGCCAGCCTGTGCTACATGACCAGTCTCAATAAGAAAATGCTTGGCATGATGTGGTGGCACACATCTGTAATCACAGCACTTAGAAGGCTGAGGCAGGATGACAGTGGAGTTGTGAATCTGAAGCCTGAGGAACATACCAAGACCCACACTCAAGAAGAATAAAAGAAAATTAGGGCTGGACAGATGGCTTAGCAGTTAAGGCAATTGCCTGCAAAGCCAAAGGATCCAGTTTTAATTCCCCAGGACCCACATAAGCCAGATGCACATGGTGGCACATGCATATGGAGTTTGTTTGCAGTGGCTAAAGGGCCTGGTACACCTACTCATTCTCTCTCTCTTTCTGTCTCTCATAAAATAGTTTTTAATTCTTAAAAAAAAATGGCCCTTGGCTTGGGAGATGGCTTAGTAGCCAATGGTGCTTACTTGCAAAGCCTGCCAGCTCAGGTTCGATTCCCTAGTACCCATGTAAAGCCAGTTGCACAAAGTAGTTCATATATCTGGAGTTCATTTGCAGTGTGTAGAGGCCCTGATGTGCTTGTTGCTTAACCCCTCTCCAATAAATAAATACTTAAGAAATAAAAATTTTGGTTTTTAATTTTTTATTATGATTCTCATTTATTTTGTAGCTATGTGAGCTTAAGTAGTCTCACCTGAACCTTTGTTCTCCTTAACTTTAGATAACTTTGGCCTCACCAGAGTTGTTATGAAGATTAAATTATCTAATGTGCCTATACACACACACGCACGCACGCACGCACATATGCGCGCGCACGTAATCAAACCCAGGGAACTAGCAACTTTTTTTTTTTTTGGAGGCAGGGTCTCATTCTGATCCAGGCTGACCTGGAATTAACTATGTAGTCTCAGGGTAGCCTCGAACTCACGGTGATCCTCCTACCTCTGCCTCCCAAGTGCTGGGATTAATGGCATGTGCCACCACGCCCGGCTGCAAGTTTTCTTTAAAGGGTCAAATCATAATATTTTGGGTTTTGTAGAACACATGATCTTCGTTCTGGTTAGTTGCCATGGTAGGAAAGCATTAAGACCACAGAATGGTTTGGCCCAAGGGCTACAGTTTGCATGGACTTTCCCTATCCTAGAAAGTGTTATGTAGATTGTTGAGTAATTTTCATGACTTTCTCTCTTCAGGCTAATGTAATGCTTGAATATGATATTGATGAAGCTCAGGCATTATTGGAAAAGAATTTATCGACTGCTACAAAGAATCTTGATTCTCTTGAGGAAGACCTTGACTTTCTTCGAGATCAATTTACTACTACAGAAGTCAGTATCCTTTAAAAAAAAAAAAGGGAAGAAAGGAAAAAGATTTTTTTAAATCTTTGTGTGTGTGTTCATGTGTTAACTTTGTGTATTGGTCCTCACCTGCCTTGTTTGAGGCAGTGCCTTTTAGTTCTGCACTGTGTATGTCAGGCCCAAGCTTACAGGGATTCTTTTGCCTCTTATCTTGCCGTGCACTGGGATTACAGATGCTCTTGCTACTGTGTCCAGCTTTATGTGGGTTCTTGGGTCCCAAAATGAGGTACTCATGTAAGCACTTAAATACTGACTCATCTCCCTAGGCCATTTTTTAGTTCTTACATTGCTTTAATGGGAAAAATGACCTTATACTTAGGCAAAGATGAAGTTGCACATTTTATAGTCTTTGAAATGATTAAGCTTTCTGATAATAAATTTGAAATGTAGAAATACCAAGTTTGTATTGATGAGGTTTCTTTCAAATATTTTATCAAGATACCTATACTAAATAGTTTGATTTCAAAAATATTTATTAAGAGTTTTCTGTAAAACTGGATGTGGTGGCTCATGCCTCTGATTATAGTACTCAGGAGGTTAAGGCAAGAAAATTACCACCAGCTTAAGGCCAGTCTTGGCAACAGAGTGAATTCCAGGCCAGATTGTGTTATTGAATAAAACCGTGTTTTGTTTTGTTTTTGAAGTCTTTTGTGCAACTTCTGCAAGTGTGCTAAGCCATATGAAACAAGAAAGTCGGTGGAGGGCAAAATAGTGTCAAGCCCTTTCACATATAAAGTAGCTCCATGGTAACTCCATAGCAACTATGAAGAAGAACATGTGTGTAGTGTCAAGGTAATTCCAAGTTTGGGAATGAGAGATGTGAGCTTAGAGGAGGGAAAATACAATTTAGACTGTCTTTCAAAGGCAGCAAAAATTTTCCATCAGCAGAAAGAAATGAGATGGGGTAATTCTAGGGCAGGAGGCATGTTGAAAGCAAGCTTTCTTCCTTTTCTGTCTGATTTCTCTTATTCCTGTCACAGTCATTCAAGACAAAATCCTGGGAGTCAGTCATCTTTCATATCTCTCTCTTCTAAGAGTGAAGTAGTTACTTGATTTCTGTCAAATTTTTCCCATGGACTTCTGTCCAGTGCTATGACTCTAGTTGTGGCCGTAATATACACTTGGTAGTAGTTTTCTGTCTGCCCTTCACATTATTTCCAGCATTAATTTACCAAGTCACATTCCTTAGATTTAGTCTTCAGGTTATGATTTTTTCAATTGTTACTGAATATAGAACCTAGGATGTATAAAGAATAAGAGATGTTAATTGTGAGAAAACAATTGAGATCTAGTGATTTAATTATAGGGACCAAAAGAAAGGAAGTCATCTAAGATGAGTACTATAAGCTTAGAGAAATGCCATTTCCTGTTGTTAATACTGGAAAAGGTAGGATGGTATACAGACATGGGAGGAAGTTCTGAATCTAAGCTCCATGAGGGAAGGGAATTTAGCTAGCATATTCAAAGCTTTGTAGAATGCCTACTCATTCATAGTAGAGATAGGAGGATTACTTGAGGCTATGAGTTCCAAGTCATCCTGGGCAGTGTAGTAAGATGCTCTCTGAAAATTGTTGAGAGTATCTAACACATATTCATTAAATGTAATAATAGTAGCCATTAATAATAACCATAGTTGATTAAGTATACTAAATAATTGTTGACTGAAAGTTCCGACTTGGTTTTGATTTTTTTTGGTTTTTGGTTTTTTTGTGTGTGTTTCAAGGTAGGGTCTTATTCTAGCTCATGCTGACCTGGAATTCACCATGGAGTCTCAGGATAGCCTCAAACTCATGGCGATCCTTCTACCTCTGCCTTCCGAATGCTGGGATTAAAGGCGTGCGCCGCCATGCCCGGCCTGAGCTGGTTTTGATAGGATTTAGTTCCACTATTTTCTTAGCAGGGCTGCCGACACCAGTTGTAACTAGTGCTTGTGTTTGTGTGATTTCTTTGTCTTTGACTCAATGTTTAAGTAGCCATTTCATATGCTGTCTTTAGAATTGTATTTGCATTTTCTTTGACAAGTCTTACAGATATGGCCAGAGTTTATAATTGGGATGTAAAAAGAAGAAACAAAGATGATTCTACCAAGAGCAAAGCATAATGCTGGCAATTGAAAATGTGGTTCAAGTTTTCAAACATGTTATTTTAAATGACCCAGTGTTTATCCTTAAAGATTGACAAAACTTTGAGCAATTTTTTTTCCTAGCAAGAATAATTAAAACTTTAAAATCCATTCTATTTATTTATAAAAGCAAAGTTAATTTCAAATATTTTATGAAATTAACTGTATTTTTTTCATATTTCCCAGCAAAATTAATGCTGCTTTCATCATTTTATTTTGTCTGTCATAAGACAACTCTTAACTGAAATGGCCGAAAACTGTGAGGATTGCTATGGAGGCTGAATGCTGGGCACCAGCACAGTTTACTTTTTCTTTATTGGTTGATGGATGTTATTCTCACTTGATGTAGTAAATCTTTTAGAGGTAGGAAAGACAGACAGCTCTACTATTTGTAAACTTTTTTTTTTTTTTTTTTTAGTACCTGTAGGACATTATAGTCCTTTGTTGCTGTTGTCTTCTGTCAATGGAGTTTCATGCATTATTGCTCAACCAATAACAATTATTATATTCTGGACCTACCAAAAATAGTAAATTTGCCTTTCTACACAGTGTGAGGGCTATTGAGATAACACTTTTAACCTCTAAGATAAGTGCATAGTGTCTTTGTAATTAATGCCAGTATAGGGGGGATCTTGGTAAATGTGAGATAGCACTACCCATTCAAAACTCTTAGCTAAGGCAATTTTGTATTATGTAACAGTTCTCCAAAGCATCTTGAACAGGAAATTAAGATAAATGTAAATCTGCGGTGGTTGGAAAGAGTTGCAAGCTTTTTTAATTCATGTTAAAACTGCATAGGAATAGTAATGTGTCTGTGGAAAGCCATTGATACTATGGCAAAAGTATTTGGCAACATAGATTCTGATAAAAACCCATGTATTATTCCATCACCATGTAGTAAAAAGTATACTTGTACGATGTTTTGTACTTGTATTTCATGTTATTATTAAAACAGTGATGTTGAAATTATGGCACTTTTTTCATGTTATTCTCTGTCTTAATCTGTTTGGGCTGCCATGATAGAGTACCATAAACCAGGTAAGACAGGCATTTATTTCTCATGGTTTTGGAGGCTAGTAGGCCAAGTTTTTAAGGTACTGGAAAATTCTCTTCCTGGAGAGGGATATTTTGGGGTTCATCAACAGTACATTCTTGCTGTGCCATCAAGGGAACCCTTGGTTCTCTTTTATAAGGGCACTAATCCCATTTGTAAAGTCAGAGCCCTCATGAAGTAATTATTTCCCAGGGGCTCACATCCAAATGCCATAACTCTTAAAAGTTAGAATTTTAACTTGTGAATTTTACCATGACAAAAACATTCAGTCTCTATCATCTTTCTTTTTTTTTAATATTTTTTTTTGTTCATTTTTTATTTATTTATTTGAGAGCAACAGACACAGGGAGAAAGACAGATAGAGGGAGAGAGATAGAATGGGCACGCCAGGGCTTCCAGCCTCTGCAAACGAACTCCAGACGCGTGCGCCCCCTTGTGCATCTGGCTAACGTGGGACCTGGGGAACCGAGCCTCGAACCGGGGTCCTTAGGGTTCACAGGCAAGCGCTTAACCGCTAAGCCATCTCTCCAGCCCTCTATCATCTTTCTAAAGTTAACATGAGTCTCTTCACATACTTGTAAAGTTTATTTACTTATACATAAGTAGTTTGTTCCAAAAACAGTATATTTGTAGAAAGAACATAAAATTTTTTTTAGAAGGAATACAGATAAAAGATTTGGGTCTGAGAGATATCTTAAGTTTCTTGACTCAGATTTTCTTTCATAATTTTTAATTTGAAGTTTTTAAGGTTTCTGAGTTATTGTAAGTACTACTTTTTCCCACACTGTGGTAGGTATGGTATGTTGGTACAAAATGTCCATAATAATATTACAAGAATGCTTTTCTTCTCTGAACATTTTTATTTATGTTAAAGTCTATGTAGATTTAAATAGGAATTTTTAGATAATGCAAATAATATGAATAAAGGTCTTTAGTGATATTAATCATATGGAACAAATTAAGTTCATTATTCAACCAGTGTTTATACAGTATGTGTCATGAACAGTATCAAGTTGTACTAAATGACAGGTATTTAATACTACCTCTGCCAAATCATTTCTGTTTCACTGATTTACATTTTTATAATAGTAATTCTTATTTGATGTGGTAAATTTAAGCTTCATAGTACAGTATACTGAGAAAGTTTATGGGCAAAAGATCAGATATGAAACTTACAGCACAGCTTCACTTCAACTAGTTTCCATTGTAGAATGGGTATCCATCTGAGAAAAGCTGGAAAATGTTTAAATTCCATTTGAAGTCCATAGCCAACCTTCTTTTCTTTCTCTCTATAACCCAAGTTGTCCTTAAACTCCCTGTGCCTCAAACATGATTTTCCCTGTCTCTGCCTCCCAAGTGCTAGGATTAAAGGTGTGCCACAATGCATGCTTCCTCCTTAACTGTTCCCAGTTCCCAGGTTCCATTTCCTTTTTTTTAATTTTTTTTTTCCAAGGGAGAGTCTCACTGTAGCCCAGGCTGACCTAAAATTCACTGTGTACTCAGGGTGTCCTTGAACTCACTGAGATCATCTTACCTCTGCCTCCCTCATGCTGGGCTTAAAGGTGTGTGCCTTGAGGCCCAGCTTCCAATTCTTTTTCTGTGTATGAAATTTGTTCATACTCTAATCATTTAAATGCCATTTATGTTTATTTTGCATGTCTGTGGACATGAATGTAGAGGTCAGAGTTGTCTGTGCTCCACCTTTGAGACAGGGTCTTTTACTGTCTCATTCAAGTCTGGCCAAGCTTCAGATTCACAGAAATGTGCCACTTTGTGTCCAACTTTATGTGAGAGCTGGGTAATTGAACCAGGGCTATAAGGCTTTGCAAGCAAGTACCTTTAACCAGTGAACCATCTCCCCATCCCGTTTTTACTATTTAACATTAAATTTGCTTACATACTGCTTTCTTTTTACAAATATATTTTATTTATTTATTTGAGAGAAAGAGAAGGCAGAGAGGATGGGCATACCAGGGCCTCTAGCCACTAGCAAACAAACTCTAGACCCATGTGCCACCTTGTGCATCTGGCTTTATGTGGGTGCTGGGGACTCGAACTTGGGTCCTTAGGCTTTGTAGGCAAGTGCCTTAACCACTGAACCATATCTCCAGCCAGTTTTTTTTTCCTGGTGTTGCATTTTTTTATTAATCTATTTCTTCTCAATTTTTATTAACATTGTCCATGATTATAAAAAGTATCCCATGGTGATACCCTCCTTCCCCCCCCCCACTTTCCCCTTAAAATTCCATTCTCCATCATATCCCCTCCCGATTTTGATCAGTCTCTCTCTTACTTTGATGTCATGGTCTTTTCCTCCTTTTATGATGGTCTTGTGTAGGTAGAGTCAGGCACTATGAGGTTATGGATATCCAGGCCATTTTATGTCTGGAGGGAGCACGTTGTACAGAGTCCTACCCTTCCTTTGGCTCTTACATTCTTTCCGCCACTTCTTCCGTATCAGACTCTGAGCATTGCAAGGTGTGATCGAGATGTTACTCAGTATTCCAGTCACTTCTTTCCAGCACTATGATACCTTCTGAGTCATCCCAAAGTCACTGTCATCTGAAAAGAGAAGATTCTCTACCCAAAGAGAGTAGCATTAATATAAGGGTATAAAATATTAAGAGAAGTGCTTACTGAGCAGTTTGATAAGCATAGTATAGACATTTTTCAGCAGATGTTACACCCCTAGGGCTCATGACTACCCCTGTTTTAAGTTTCCAGTATCAGGGATATGTTCTCTCCCATGGAGTGGGCCTCCAGTCCAATTGGAGGGCAGTTGGTTTCCACCATGACAGACGTGCCACTATTGCACCCGTTGGCTCATTTGGCCTGGCTGGCCAATTATAAGGCTTGCAGTGTCCACTGTTGAGTATCTTCACTGGTGGTATCTCTTTCTCCCATTGAACTGCATGTAGAATGGCTTCTTCCAGCTTTCTGTCATCTGGTCTACATGGAGGAGGTTATCAGATTTCTCAGTGGCCTTGCAGCCCAAGTATGTGAAGTCTTCAGCAATAGGGTGTTACCATCTATTCCTGGTGGGAAACCAAGGGCCTCGGCAATGGTCTATAATGTTTTGGGGGCATCAGGGATCTCCCTGGCCAACAACTCTCCAGCCAGTTTTTTGAAATAGGATTTGATGTATCCCAGCCTGGCCTCAAACTTGCTATGTAACTGAGGCTGGCTTTGAATTCTTCCTGAGCCACCTGGCCAGGCTAATGCTTTTGTATTGATATCATTTTACCAGTTTTATAGGAGTAGTCTTATGAGTAAGCCATAGCAAACTCATCATAATGATTAAACATTTGGGTTATGCCTAAATTTTATTTTAATTAAATAATTCAGTTTATATTTACATATGCACTTCTTATACTTAGGATATTTTCTGAGACTAGATTATCCAAAATGGAATTTACAGTCAAGATTTTAGCATTTTGCTATCTGGAGTTAGTGGTTTCGTTAAGCAGAGCTTCTTTGATTCAGAGGCTGATGAGTATTTGGATACGTTGAGAAATTAATGAAGCATTGTTAACTAAACTAACAGAGAATAGCTAGACAAACTGTTTTGTTCTTATTCTAAAAGTCCAGTATCATGGGAAAAAATATATATGTATGTATGTATGTAAAGCATACAAGCCAAACTGATTTCTTTTATTCTCCAGACATTGTTACGTAACGTTTTGTAAACTCATGTTTTTCCTTTACTTGTATTGTGCTTTGCATCATTCTTTCCTGCCCACACCTCTCCTGTTCCATATAAATACAGTGATGTGTGTAAGGGAAGCAACCTTGTTCAGTGATTTGCCTTTGTTGGCTGTAATCCCATACTCATTTGACAGCCACATCTGCCTGCTTGGTGATAGTGTGGGATGTGGTTGCCCTGCAGGTACTACCAAGTAAGTACATAAACAACACCCTTCACAGCTGGTTCTGGCCTCAACTACACAAACTCCCTAAGCCTGTAAATATCATGTCTGATACCAGTTTACTCTGAAGAGCTGGATACAGTCCAAGCAGTGTGCCAAGGTGTGGCCTTAAGGCACAATGCCTCTATGAGAATTATCACAGTAGGCAGACCTAGAAGGTATATATGTCCATTCACAGCCCTTCCAACTTGGATGCATTCCTGGAGTCTATGTACAAAAGGATAGACCAGTAAAAAAACAATTTAAAAAAGGATAAACCAATGCCTAATTCCCAGATTAGCCACCAGGTGATGAACAAACACAGGCAAAAATCTGAGTATCTCACCAAAGACATTGAAAGCTGACTTGTCACTGGAAACATAATCCACAGAATGTGTGCCCTGAATTTACCCAGACCAATGACCTATAAAATAAAATTCTTAGAGGATTTAAACAAGACCCATAATCTCATAATATGGTTATAGTGCATATAAATGTTGAGTACAACAAAAAGTACTCAACATATGAAGAATCAGGGAAAGAACCCATTCACACAGTCAAATGAGTTATCTGGATAAAAAATAAAGGGTTGGAGAGATTGTTCAGAGGTTAAGGCGCTTGCCTACAAAGCCTGATGGCATGGATTTGATTTCCCAGTACCCACGTAAAACCAGATGCACAAGATGGCACATACGTCTGGAGTTTGTTTGCAGTGGCTAGAGGCTCTGGTGCTCCCATTTTCTCTCTCTCTTCTCTCCTCCCTCTGTCAGTCTATCTGTATCCCTCTTAAATAATTAAAAAAATTAATTAGAATTCAGAAAAAGTAAATTTGGTAAAACCAAGATGTATACTGTAATGTGTTTGGTTTCTGCATGTGTATGTGCCATTACGCTGCCTCCTATACTTGTCTGTGGGGGAGTTGCTTACCTGTGGTGGCCAGAGTGGAACTTTGGGAGTCAGGCTTCTTGGCTCTTCCACCTGGTCTTGTTTTGGGCCGGAGTCTTATTACTGATTCTAGAGCATGTGGGTCTGCTGCTCCCCCACCCCAGACGGGTTACAAGCACGTGTAGCCATGCCCACCTGTTTTACATGAGTTCTAGAGATTTGAGCTGTGGCAGTTTCCGTCCTCAGACCCTCATGATTGCACAGGAAGTGTTCTTAACCGCTGAGCCATCTCTCCAGCTCTTGAACTTGATTTTTTTAAAAAAATATTTTATTTATTTATTAGAGAGAGAAAGAGGCAGATAGTGAGAATGGGCACACCAGGGCCTTAAGCCTCTGCAAACAAACTCCAAACGCATGTGCCACCTTATGCATCTGGGTTACGTGGGTAGTACTGAGGAATTTAACTTGGGTCCTTAGGCTTTGCAAACAAGTGCCTTAACCACTAAGCTATCTCTCCAGCTGCACTGGTAATTTTTTTCAAAGTTTTTATGTATTAGAGACCGAATGTTACAGTCAGGTTCTCATTGCTGGAATAAATCACCTGACCAAGAGCAGCTTGTGGGGGAAATAAGGGTTTATTTTAGCTTACAGACTTGAGGGGAAGCTCCACAATGGCAGGGGAAAACAATGACATGAGCAAAGGTTGGAGATCATCTCCTGGCAAACATCAGATGGGCAACAAAGTGTGCCAGACACTGGCATGGGGAAACTGGCTATACCACCCATAAGCCTACCCCAGCAATACACTACCTACAGGAGGCAGTAGATCCAAATCACCATCAGCTGGGAACCTAGCATTCAGAACACCTAAGTTAACGGGGGACACCTGAATCAAACCACCACACAGACGGAGAAGAGAGACAGAATGGGCATGCTAGAGCCTCTAGCCACCGCAAACAAACTCAAGATGCATGCACCAGCATGGGCATCTGGCTTATGTGGGACCAGAAGAATTGAGCCTGGGTCTTTAGGCTTCACAGGCAAGTGCCTTAACTGCTAAGCCATCTCTCTGATCCAAAGAATTTTTTTTTTTTTTTTAGGTTTTTGAAGTAGGCCCTAGCCAGGCTGACCTAGAATTCACTATGTACTCTCAGGGTGGCCTTGAACTCACAGCGATTCTCCTATTTCTGCTCCCCAAGTGCTGGGACTAAAGGTGTGTGCCACCATACCTGGTTCCCATTGATAGTTTTTTGAAGGAAAATGTAAATTGCCAGTATTTGCTCACAAAGGTGTATGTGTTGACTTAAACAGGCTACTTTATGGTCTGGTAATTCCAATGCCCACTGCAAGTCAAGAGTGGCTATTTTTCCTTTGCTGACTTTAGCTGAGAATCAATGTTGATAGAAGAGCATGTAGTTGGGACGTTGTCATCCTATGGCCAAGCCTACCTCATGGGATAGAAATGTAATCCTACTCCAGGGAGAGCAATGAATATATGTGAAAAGAAGTCCTGAACCTCAAGATTTTTATGAGTGGATTCTATTAAATGTTCAAGAAAAAGGCCACGCCCCCTGTGTAATCAAGATATCTATTTTTAGTCACTTCATGATTGCATGACTTTGGCATAATCACGATGGCAAAACCTGACAGAAAACACAATGTTTTTTTTTTTTTTCTCACCAAACAGTAACCCTTTAAAATGATCCAAAGGGGATGGGAAGTTGTGCTTGCTTGTAAAGCCTGGTGCTCTGGATTCAATTCCCAAGCCACCCACATAAGCCAGATGCAAAAAATAGCACAAGGGGCTGGAGAGATGGCTCAGTATTTAAAGGCACTTGTTTGCAAAACATGACCCCTGGATTCAGTTCCCCAGTACCCACATAAAGCCAGATGCACAAAGTGGTGCATGCATCTGGAGTTTGTTTGCAGTGGCAAGAGGCCTTGGCATGCCTGTTTTCTCTCTCCTTGCAAATAATAATAAAAGAAATTAATGGCATAAGCCTCCAGTGTTTATTTTGAGTGTCAAGAGGCCCTGGCATGCCCATGTACACACGCACACAGGCAATGATTATAAGCCAATCATGAATACGAATATGAAAATCCTAAATATTTGTAAATCAAACGGTATGAAAAAAAGACTATGAAAAAGAGTTTATTCTAAGAATGTGAAGAAATATGATTAAGTATGACGAGATTTACTGTCGTAATTAATGGACTTTGATTTTTATTTATGGGTACCAGGAAAACATTTGAAAAACTCTGCACAATTCTAGTACTTTTAAAAAATATTTTATATTTATTTATTTATTTTGGTTTTTCGAGGTAGGGTCTCACTCTGGCTCAGGCTGACCTGGAATTCACTATGTAGTTTCAGGGTGGCCTTGAACTTACAGCGATCCTCCTACCTCTGCCTCCCAACTGCTGGAATTAAAGCATGTGCCACCATGCCTGACTTTCTTTTAGTACTTAGTAGAAAAGTAATATACTTAAAATTCCGAAGCCTAATAAATTTAAGGTTAAAATGCTAGGAGCAGGAAAAAGAAAGGTACCTGTTATCATTGCTATTAGCTTGTTCAATTCTTTTTAGGATTTTATTTATTTGAGAGAGGGAGAAAAAGGTAGAGAAAGAGAGAGAATTGGTATGGCAGGTCCTCGAGAAGCTTCAAGTGAACCCCAGATGCATGCGCCACTTTGTGCATCTGGTTTATGTGCATCCTGGGGAATTGAATCTGGGTCCTTTGGCTTTGCAGGCAAGTGCCTTAACCACTAAGCCATTTTTTCCAGCCCAATTTGTTCAATTCTAATCAATATAAATAAGAAAAAATGAAATAATATAGATATTAGAAAAACAAAATATTACAGACTATGATGTCTGCTTAGGAAGTAGAAGAGTCCAATTGAAAAATTATTTGAAGTAATGAGTTTAGTAACGTATCTAGTTATAAAATATAAAGAAACCCATGACTTTGTACTAGCAATGAGCATTTAGATCTAGCAGAATGAGAAGACTCATTCAACTAGTAGCACAAGTTTAAGAAATCAAGGGATAAATACAAAATGGCTAAACTGTGCTGGAGAGATGGCTTAGATGTTAAGGCACTTGTGAAGCCTAAGGACCCAGGTTCAATTCTCCAGGTCCCATGTAAGCCAGATGCACAGGGTGGCACATGCATCTGGAGTTGCTAGAGGCCCTGGTGTGCTCATTCTCTCTCTCTTTCCCTCTCTGTCTCTAATGAATAAATAAATAAAAACTTAAAAACAAGAAAATGGCTAAACTTATAGGAAAACTAAAGTTACTGATGGATGAAGAATCAAGATAAGGGAACGACACTATGTAACTATCATAAAGATGCATATTCTTACCATATATCAGTTTTAATAAACTAATGCAATTTTGATTAAAGTCCTAGCCCTGCTTCAAGGAAAAAAGGTGATTATCAAGTTCTAATAGTGTATGAGAGAAGGAAAGACCTTTATTTTGAAGCAAGGTCTTTTTTCTTTATTTAATTTTCTTTATTTCTATTTTGGTTTTTTAAGGTAGGGTCTTGCTCTAATCCAGGCTGACCTGGAATTTACTATGTAGTCTCAGGCTGGCCTCAAACTCACAGTGATCCTCCTACCTCTGCGTCCCAAGTTCTGGAATTAAAGGCATGTCACCATGCCTGGCCCACTTTTTATTTATTGATTGATTTTATATATATCAGGTTATACAATTTTATCCCCTCCCCTCTACTCCTGTTTCTCTGGAGGCCCTCCATAGTGGGGTTACAGTATTCACTGTGGCATCATGAAGACCTCATTCAGTCTCTGTGGGGAGGGGTGACTGTACCTCAGGATATTCCTAACCACTCTGTTGTTCTTACAATCTTTCTGCCCCCTTTTCTGCAATGTTTCCTGAGCCATGTGAGGCCTGTTGGTAGTCTGATTTAGTGTTGAGTTTTCTGTAGCCTTTGCATTTTTGCTTTGAAGGTTTTGATTGATCACTGTCGCTATTAACCTGGGCTGGTTGTCAAGCTAGCGGTAAGAGCAGTATTCATGTTACCATTTCCTCTGTGTTTCTCTTGGGCCCCAGTAGGTGTGGTAGAGGTGGCATGTCTTCTGCACAGTCAGCTTCTTCTTGCCTTACCAGTGGATCTTAGTTTTTATTTGTTTTCTCTGCCCTCTGTAAAATAAAGCAGATTCTCCAACCAAGAGTGAGAGTAGCTTGGGTTAAAGGGGATATGCAAAGTTATTTGAGAGATTTTTTTTTTTTTTTTTAGGTGTGCAAGACTACTCTTCTCCAGAGAGTGATGAGGGTTTCTTTCTGAAGTCTGAGTTTCCTGACCATGGATTCTGACTTGGTTTCTAGTACTGAATGTGGTAGTTTGAATGGATGTCTCCTAATAAATCCAGGTGTTTTATTCAAGCTTGTAACTTGGTGTCACTGTAGATGGATCCTAGGGTCTAGCCCTAAGGTATGGGGGTGGATCTGAATTCTAGCCAAAGATATGCAAAGTGCTGAAGTTCTACTTTATGGGGTTTGTTCCTGGAGTGTGCTTGCCTGTGATGCTGGTGGCGGTATTTCTCTCTGCATGGTCCTGTAAAACTGAGCCAACTTTCTCTGCCATTATGAAACTTCCCCTCTATCTGTAAGCTTCAATAAATCCCTTCTACCCCCAAAAGACTGGATGGTAGGAATATACTTTTGAAAAGAGATCTAAAAAGAAGAAACCTGCTTTTCAAAGTCATTTATCCTCAAATTAAGAATATGGCTGTGTCCGACACAACTGGTATTGATTTCAGAAACATGAAAAAAAACTTCGTGGAGAGGGTCATAAAGTACATACGGTTCCAGGAGCTGTTGCTGAGACATGGCATGAGGTAGGGTGTGATGACCCTGAGGAAAAGACTGGCAAAGACATTGGAAGACTGCAGTTTACATAAAAACCCAAAGATCGGGCTGGAGAGATGGCTTAGTGATTAAGGCACTTTCCTGCAGAGCCAAAGGACCCAGGTTTGATTCCCCAGAACCCATGTAAGCCAAAGCTCAAGGTGGCACATGCTTCTGGAGTATGGTTGCAGCATCTGGAGGCCCTGTTGTGCCCATTCATTCTCTCTCTCCTTCCCTATTTCTGAAATAAATAAAAATACAATATTAAAACAGGGCTGGAGAGATGGCTTAGCAGTTAAGGCATTTGCTTGCAAAGCCAAAGGATCCTGGTTCAACTTTTCAGGGTCCACGTAGGCGAGATGCACAAGGGGTGCATGCATCTGGAGTTAGTTTGCAGTGGTTGGAGGCCCTGGCATGCTCATTCTCTCTTTCTCTCTCTCTCTCTCTCTCTCTCTCTCTCTCTCTTTCTCTCTAAATAAATAAATAATATTTAAAACAACAACAATAAAGAGCTTTTGGATATACCAGGACTATACAAGGCCTACCATGGAGTGCTGTTGGCTCAAGATGAAAGTTTTCCATGACTATTCAGCCCAGCTGGAGGGGTGGAATTAAAAAACTCCAGAGACTGTCAGTCACTGGTGTGTCAGGCTTAAACTACAGATGTTGCCTGATGGTTAGTAAATATTCATTGTTCCAGTCTCTCATTGTTGTGCCTTATAACAATTGAAAATGTTTACTCTGTGCCTTTATATGTTAAAAGTATATAGCTTGTTTTGATTTTACAGGACTCACAGCTAAGAGACTGTCTTAAATCTTAGATGAGACTTGGGACTTTAAAACTATGTTAAGTTGGTGAAGACTACATGGACCTTTTTTTGTTTTTTTCCTAAGGTAGGGTCTCACTGTAGCCCAGGCTGACCTGGAATTCACTATGTAGTCTCAGGGTGGCCTCGAACTCTCACGATCCTCCTACCTCTGCCTCCTGAGTGCTGGGATTAAAGGCGTGCGCCACCACGCCCGGCTTTTCGTGGACCTTTAAATTAAAATACAATATACAATGTAAGATGGTTATGAATCTTGGGGGGGGGCAGGGAAAAAATGCAGTAGTTTGAATTGATGTTCCCCAAAAGATTCAGGAGTTTTATTCAAGCTTGTAACTTGATGACATTGTGGCTAGATTCTAGGGTCCAGTCCTAAGGTGTGGGGTGAATATAAGTTCCAGCCAAAAATAAAAAGTGCCTAAGTTCTACATTTTGAGGTTTGTTCCTGGAGGGTGCTTGCTTGAGGTGCTGGTGGTGATATCTCTGGTGGACTTGTAAAAGTGGGCCAATTTCTGCTATTATGAAACTTCCCCTCTATCTGTAAGCTTCAATAAATCCTTTCTTTCCATAAACTGTCTGGTCTGGAGGTTCATCCCAGTGATGTGAGGCTGACCGTGGCAGGGGGTATGCAGAGGTATTTGAGAGATTATTTTTGGTGTGAAAGCCCAGTCTTCTCCAGAGAGCAGTGAGGGCTTCTTTCTGAAGTCTGAGTTTCCTGACCATGGACTCTGACTTGGTTTCCAGTACCAGATGTGAGCTTTCTCTCACTAAACAGCCATCATGTCCAATTAGAGAACAGTGGTTACCTGCAGAGGTGTGTCACTCTTGCACAAGTGTGTACTTCTTGTCCAGCTGGTTGATTTTGTAGTCTGCCAGGTCCCTTGCGTATTCATGCTGTTGGTGATTGTTGTCCTCCAGTGGCTCTTGTAGGGCTTTCCAGCACTATGAGGGCTAGTCAGGAGGAGGCTAGTTTCTTTTCTTTTCGTTTCTTTTCTTTTCTTTTCTTTTTCTTTCTTTTTTTTTTTTAATTCCAGCATGGCATTCCAATGTCCTGTGACTGCAGACTGTGGTGTCTTCAGCAATAGGGTCTTAAAACCTTTTTATGTCTGGCAGGTGAACAAGTGTTTTGGCAATGATCTATATTGTTTTGGAGACCTAATGAGTCTCCATGGCTAGCTTTCTGGGGGGGGGGAGGTCACAACCTATTTCTGGGCCTGGGATTTACTGGAGATATTCCATGGTTTTAAGGTTAATCTTTTACTCCCTTCTGTCTGGACTGTTCCCCCCTCTCTTTGAGAGTGACAGAGAGAGAAAGAGGCAGAGAGAGAGAGAGAGAGAGAGGGGGGGGGGGGGGAGAATGGTTGTGCCAGGGCCTCCAGCCATTGCAAACGAACTCCAGATGCATGTGCCACCTTGTGCATCTGGCTTACATGGGTCCTGGAGAATCAAGCTTTGAACCACGGTCCTTACTTAGGCTTCACAGGCAAGCACTTAACCGCGAAGCCATCTTTCCAGCCCCCCTCTTTTTATTGGTGGTTATATTTTATAGAATGCTAAGCAGAATGAGGGTTTCTATGAAACTGATTCATGTTGTTTTAACTTTTATGCAATTCCCTCCCCACCCTCCTTATTGCCTATCCCTCTAAGCCCCTTCCACTCCTATATCCCCCACCTCCTGATAATCTGTCTCTCCCCTAATCTGTCAAGTAACTCCTTTCCTCTCTCCCTATTTATTCTCTCTCCTGGTCTCATTCTAGTTTTATGCCCATATTCCTGGTGCTTACCACCATTTGCACTCATCTCCAATTGATCCCAGTTAGAAACTCCATATGAGAGAGTACATGTGGCATTTGTCTTTCTATTCCTGTGTGACCTCACTTAGTGGAGTGACTTTTTCTGACTCCATCCATTTTCCTGCAAATTCATTATTTTAAGAGGCTGAGGTAGGAGGATGACTTGCGAGTTCGAGGCCAGCCTGGACTGTAAAGTGAGTTCCAAGTCAGCCTGGGCTAGAGTGAGACCCTGCCTCCAAAAAGCAGACACACACAAATAAAATTTAACAAACCAACCACAAATATATATATATATATATCACACACACACACATATATATGCATATATATAATTTTAAAGAATCCTATAGAGTGACTGTAACTAAAAGAATTTAGTACTAGACTAGGATTAGAAAAATAGATTAATCACCAGGCATGGGGGTGCATGCTTGTAATCACAACTTCTGGGAGGCTGAGGCAGGAGGATCAGGAGTTCAAAATCAGCCTAAGATACATAGTGAGATTGTGCCTCAGAAAACAGGGCTTGTACTAAATGTGTCTGTATCTTTAAAAAAAATGAAAAAAAAAAAACAGGGCTTCTCATATCACTCAAAGATAGAATGTTTGCTTCACATCTTCAGGGTTCTAAGTTGGAACCCCAACACCATACACAAACCAAAAAGAGAAATGGATTAATGAACTAAAATAAAAACAAAGAGTCTAAAATTAGGCTCATGTATATAGGAAAATTTGCTATTTGAAAGGAGGAGAATTTCTGATTATTAAGGAAAGAATGAAGGATTTTACAGACCATACATGAACAAATAGCAGCCATTTGGAAAAATCATTGTTATCCCTACTAGCTTGTACATAAGTTAACTCTTAACGGAAATCCCAAGTCCATTATAGGAAATTTTGGGACATGGATTTTTATGGTTTTTTTTTTTTGGGGGGGGAAATAAGGCCTATCCACACCTAACACCATTATCATGAAATTAAGATAACATATTTTATAGGACAGATAACATCATATACATGGCACAAAATCAAAAAGTAGAAAATTTATTTAATAGAAATTTATTCTTCTTCCCAACATGTCCTCCAGCCTCTTGAGTTCTCAGCTCTGAAACAAAGACTGGTTCCAGTTTCTTGCAGATAATGGGTTAGACCTCTAAATGGTAGAGATTTTGGTATTACTAAACACAAGAAAGTATTTTTTTAAATCAAAAATAAAAACATGTGCAACATATATGATGAACAAAGAAGTAATTTCTCTGTATAAGGAATTCTTGCTCATAAATTTTAAAAGTCAGCACCTTCCTTTTGAAAAACAAAAGAGAAATTTTTGGTTTTGAGACAGGGTCTCACTCTAGCCTGGGCTGATCAGGAACTTCTCTTTAGCTCCAAACTGGCCTCGCACTCACAGTGACCCTCCTACCTCAGCCTCCCAAGTGCTGAGATTGAAGGTGTGTACCACCACACTCGGCTCTGAAAAAAAAAAAAAATTGAGGTACGGTCTCTCTAACCCAGAGTGACTTGGAACTAACTCTAGCCCAGGCAGGTCTTGAACTCACAGTGAGCCTCCTACCTCAGGCTCCTAAGTGCTGGGATTAAAGGTGTGAGCCATCATTGCCAGCTCAGAACCCTCTTAGTTTGAACTACTTTTTTTTTTTCAAGGTAGAGTCTCACTCTAGCCCATGGTGACTTGGAATTCACTATGTAATCTTAGGGTGGCCATGGATTTGCAATGATCCTCCTACCTCTGCCTCCCAAGTGCTGGGATTAAAGACATGAACTACCACACCCGGCTTGAACTACTTTTTTATTTTTATTTTATTTTTGTTATTTTTTTTCGAGGTAGGGTCTTACTCTAGCCCAGGCTGACCTGGAATTCACTATGGAGTCTCAGGGTGTCCTTGAATTTACTGTAATCCTCCTACCTCTGCCTCCCGAGTGTTGGGATTAAAGGCGTGCACCACCATGCCCGGCTACTTCTTTGTTTTTATTTTTATTTTTTATGAGAGAGATAGTTGACACATCAGGGTCTCCAGCCACTGCAATCAAACTCTAGATGGATGTGCCACCCTGTGCACTTGTGCAATCTTGCATCTGATTTACATAGTCTAACATGAGTTCTTAGGCTTCACAGGCAAGTGCCTTAACCACTAAGGCATCTCTCCAGCCCAGTTTGGATTACTTTTAACTACAGACAGCAGGAAGCCAATAACCAAAGATGTACACATTTTAAATATTAATATATGAGCAAGAGGAGTGTCATGAGTTTGAGGCCAGCCTGAGCTACATAGTAAGTTCCAGTCCAGTCTGAACTATATAGTGAAACTATCACCCCCCTAAAGCTGAAATGTTGAAAGCTAAAATTCACCTTTCCAATGTGTGAAGAATTAAAAATTGACAATAATACCTAATGTAGACATTATCATGGTTCATGAGTGCTCATCAAAACATTTCTGAAGAACAATATGATGACTTATATAAAAATTTAAATGTGTATATTCTGATTCATAAATTCTAAGATTTTGACTTGATATAATTGATTAAATACACAAAAATGTATATACATGATAGTATTGCTAAAATAATCTACTAACAGCAAAAATTTGCACACAAGAAGGATTGATCAATAACTTAATGCATATTCATGAAGTACAGTGTTATTGTACCAGTTACTCAGACTTTGAACTACAAGGCATAAACCAACCTAAAGGGGATTTATGATCTCATGTTACAAGGAATCTTAATATAGAGTGGTTGGATCCAGTATATGGAAATCTATGGCTCACTGACCCATTTTTCTTGAACTTTTGCCCTGTTCATTAAGTCAACTCCCTGTTTTGATCACATTCAGAACACATTCAGAAAATATGCCCAGGCACTGGTTGACTGTAGTTATATAGCAATTAGCAAACACAGACAATATCCTTGACCTCATGTACTTACAGAAATTATACTGGATATGAAAAAGGCAACAGCAGAGCATGTGATACATGATACCATTTGTGAAAAAATTCATTGATGCACAAAATATGGTACCTAAAATTTTGTGGACATTATGACAAGTGCCTTTCATCCTCACAGCAACCCTGTGAGTTAAATACTATTATTACTCAATTTTATGTATTTGTAAAGTGGAACTCAGATATATTAAATCACACATATAATTACTAGTAAAGTTGGAACTTTAATATGTCTGACTTACTAAAAAAAATACTTTTACTCTGCTAAACTACCATTTGAAGAGTAAACTTAAAAGCCTAGGCAGAAATAGACCAAAATTTTAGCATTTTCTATAGGAGCTGATAGTTGAATGCAGTTGACAACAAAGGGAAGAGGGAAACAAAGTTAAGGGCTATATTGTTTGACTGACAGTAGGCAGTGTTTGGTTGCCTAAAGTTCCTAAGGAAGTTTAAAACGAAGTCTTATGGGAGACAGAGAATTCTGAAGGCTGTAAGACTGCATCATGAATGTAAATTTTATTGGAGTCAAAATCACTGGTAGAGTAGGACAAGAAATCAAGTATTTATCAAGAATATAAGAATTTGTCTATTGCTATAGGTTGGAGAAAGGTAAATGGTAGAGCACATATTGATATTCTGAGCTTGAGGAATTGTGGCTTTGTGCTCTCTGCAAGTTGACTGCCATGGTGTTATACTCTGGAGAATGGGCTTAGGGACCTTCCAATGCAAAAAGTAGTCATGGGAGTAGGTGAGATTGTCTGGGGAAGGGAGGTAGTGGAGAACAAAATAAGAATCCTATCCACACAATTGAGAATCTCAACTTCCTGAGAGGATTGGTGAACAACCAAAAAATACTATGAGTACATTTGATTTTGCATCTTTTTGAACCCACTGCATCATTTTGACACCATTGCCTGCTACTTCCTGTGAAACTCATCTTTAGGATTTCCATGATGATCCCCTTCTAGATTTCCTTTTTGTTTCTTATGCCATGATCTTTGTTGTTCCAGAGCCATGTTGTCCTTATTACCCAAAAGCTGATCACAGATTTTGGAAGCTATCTTATAAAAGAATTACAGACAGGGAAAGAACAAATACAAAGGCCTTGAGGAGGGAATGCACTTGATGTGTTTGAAGAACAAGAAAGGAAACTGTAGTTGGCATTAAATGGGTAAGGGGTCAGCCATAAGATGATGGGATGGAATCCGTTGTTAAGGATTATTCTGTAGACCATTGGAAGGACTGAGTCTTGAGTAAATGGAGAATAAGGAGTCAGTGACTGCTTTTCATTAATACTTTATCAGGATCTCTTGGGTTGCTGTATGGAACATAGACTGCGGTAGAGTACTGGGGTAGCAAAAGTGGCTACAGGTAGACCAGTTAATCATAGTAACTCAAGTAACAAAGGATAGTGGCCAACACTAGTGTGTTAGCAGTGAAAATATCGAAAAGCTGTCAGATTCTGTTCATACATTTATACAAGCAGAATTTTGAGATAGATCAGATATAAACTGTAAAAGAGGAAAAATGGAGCAAGAAAGTTGCCATTTATTAAGGAGAGGCACAGCTCTTGGGGAGGAAGATCAGGAGCCCAAATTTGGACATATTAAACTTATGACACTAATGAACATTCAAATGGAGGTGACTGGTAAGCAGTTGGTTATGATAGTCTGGAGTCCATGGATAAGAAATAAGCTTGAGATATCAATCCAGGGCTTGCTGGCTCAACAATAGTTCTTACAGTCACAGGACTAACTGAGGTCACCAAAGGAATTAATATAAACAAAGAAAAGATGATCAAGCTCTGCAGAAGTTCTAAAGAGAAAGACAAACTATCAAATGCTGTTTCATTATTACTTTTCCTTTCTCCCTTCCCATTAAGTCATTCATGATTACAAAAGTGATAAAACTGTACAGATCTTTGCCTATCCTCATAATCAAACGTCTTCCCTTTTATATCATCCCTGAAAGTGTACACTATCCACTTGGAAAATGTGCTACATGACTTTTCCTGTCTGTGCTCTACACTCACAAAGGTCCTGACATGACAGTATGCCATTATGGAATTTGAAAAAGCAGAGGCGACTTGACTCAAAGAAAAGACTTTTCAAGAAAGACCAAAGTTGTAATCAACTACTTGGTGACAGAATTAAGATCCTTGCTTAAAATTGCAGTGACAAAGTTTTTAGGCTTGACAGAACCAACATTTTACATAGTGCCATGGGCTGAAAGAAAGTGAGGTTTCTGTGACCTTCAATATGAGTCAAGTCATATATCTTTTAGAAATCATGTTCTCTTTGTGCCTTTGAGATACTGATGAATATGTTTATGTGAAGTATGTCATATTTTGATATCCTTGGTATACTGAAGTACATTATCGATATCTTACTGGTATTCTTATTTGCTACACTGACAGCATACATTCTGTAAATAGCTACAACACACATGTGAAATCTCACAGTCACATAATTAACCATTTTACTAAATACAAGCATATTTTCATTCACATACAGCTAAATAAAGTATTTTTTCACATTTCATTACAGTGCACAACAAAGTGAGGAAAAGTATACAGTACATTTTTTTCCGGAATATAAGACAATCTAATCCAACATGCAGTTGTAGTCTTTGTTACAAGTTATTTGTCTTTTCTTTACCTATGTAGTAAAATAGCTTCTAAAGCTTTATCCTTAGCATTATAATAACACCTGGTTTCTCACACTTATTTTCTAAAACCCACTTATTTCAGTGACAACAGCACTGAATTCTACTAAAATGATTTTTAAGGTTTCTAGAACTTATTTAAGCAGTGAAGTTCAGCCACTTCTGCTTTATCTATGCTGAGTATTTTTAAACCTGTTTTAAAAATGCCAAGAATGGAAAAGTATATAATCTATTTTAGTTAAGAAACCTGTAGACTTGTTTTATTTGTATCCTTTTTTGAATTGACAATTTGATCAACAATTCAGTTATCCACTGGATAATATTGCTTTCAGAATCTTCTAGACATAACTAAGCACAGTAGTTGAAATTTGTATTGACCCAATCTTATGTTTTCATTCTACATCCAAGAAACTGACAATTAAAATTGTGTGAAATAAATATAGAGGAAATGATCAGTTCACTTGCATTTGGTGCTGTGAATTGGTCCATGGTGGTTTACACATCCAAGTTGGAGCACAAGTGGCAGAATGTTCTTTCATAATTTTCATTATTTTTTAAAAATTTTGGCTGAAGCAAATTCCCAAATGTTCAGATTCAGTCACATTCATACTGCAGTTCAAAAGGATATTGCAAAATGATTTACCTTGTTGAGGCTTTCCTACCACACTGGATATGAGAAACTTGACTCTAATCAGAATAGTTTTCTTACTGTGAAAAATATGGCTTTTGCCTAGCTGAACTGGCTACAATCCAAAAATTAATTTAAAGCGTCACCTTTCTTCAAAAGATAATGGAATTTCAAGCCAGCCATTCCAATGTGCTGTTGTGGTTAGCTGTCTGTTCACCTGAGAATTATGAGCTGACTCTCTAAGGTAGACAGGAACCCAGTATATGTACATGGCAGACAGGTAGCCAAGGTTATTGTGGGGTTAGTACATTGTCCTCATCCCACTTCCCATTGCTGTATTTGGTTCTTTTCAATAAAAAATATATCACATTTGTGATAAGAACACTTACAGCCCAGTTTTAATATGTTTTCAGTTGTGCAGTTAATACCTTGTTTAAAGCCCTCTTGTTAATAATACCTGAACAGGTTTTAACTTTGATTCATTCCAGGCTTCCTTCAGGGTTATAGCTGAGTTGTAACCAATAAGAAAAGCATACCATACCATGTAAAGAACAATTGTTTATAGTCATATGTTTTCCAATGTTAGAAAATTAATAATCATTTATCTGACAACATGATGATCCAGTAAAAAAGAACTAGGAATTGGGAAGGATTTGAACTTGGCCAAGTGAATGTCATAGCTCTTGGTTTTATATTCTGCAAAATAGTGGCAATAACCTTACAGACCTATATGGTGACCAAATAGGTAGAGTAAGTAATTGGAGGGTGGTAAGTGTTCCACAGCTTCCTGTTGAGCAAGTACTCAGCACAGGACTAAGGAATAAGGGCTTGCATCAAGACTCTTTTCAAATAATACCTGTATTATCACTGTCAAGCACCTAAAGAAGCAAACACTAAGTATGCATGCTTCCCAATTTCAGTTGATGCAGCGAAACCCCAGGTGTGGTTACAGGGGAGACGATCTGGCCTTTTGGCTGTAGTGTTTCTTCCACTTATATGGCCATTTTATATGGGAATTTCTTTCACATAGCCAGTAACCATTACAAGGTTGTACACTTTCTCAAGTGTGATAATAACAGTGTGTGGATGGCTTTCATTTTCATAGTTACATTATTTTTATTAAAATTTCAGACCTTGAAAAGGCCTTTCCAAATAGCTGAACCATATGAACCCTTCATTTTATAGGTCAGCTTTAGAAGGTTAACTGGTGTCTTTTAATCAAACCTAGTACACACATTTGGCATATGATATTGTTATTAAATAAGTTGATAACATACTCTTTTTCAGTTATGCTAATTGTTCCCAATGTAATGCCTTTTTCCCCAGTACATATTTCTTTAGATGTTCATGACCTTTGGACAAGTTGAAATACCAAGGAACAGTTGTTCTTTCTGTAGATGTTTTCCTACAACCTAGCTTTATAGACCCTAGACCCTTAACTAATGTGTGGTCCACAGAAAGGGACATGGAACAGAAACAGCTAAGCCTTTCCCACAAAACATTGTCTGGTCCAGCCCATGTCAGCAATTTAGTCCCTCAGTCACAGCACCCAGGCTCCCTATCCATTCCCCTCCCCATATGAGCCTGTCCGAACCCTGCCCCTGGGAGGGGGCACTTACTTTGCTATCCAAAGGTTGAGTTCTCTTCAGTCACATAAGGATTCTATTTATTTTTTATATTTTTAAGTTCAAATTTTATAACATGTTTTAGAAATGACAGGGTCAACTAGCACAAACATCTCCTCTCTGATTTGATAACCTCTTCTGAAGAGTGAACCACATTTGGTACAAATCCACTCTTCACCCCTTCCCAACCCTCCTGGATTGTAATCTCCCCCCTTTTAACCAGCTCATATATGTCTCTTGTCAGGTCTGTGAAGGCTTTCTCCACATTAATGGCATCTCGGGCTGACGTCTCAATGTACTTCATGCCGTATGCAGCAGCCAGTTTCTCGGCCTCGTGGCGAGTCACTTGCCTCTGTGTATCCAGGTCACACTTGTGACCCACCAGAACAAATACAATTTGGTAGGGCTGAACATGTACTTTGGTCTCTTCTAACCACTCATGGACATTCTGGAAGGACCTGCGGTTGGTAATGTCAAATAAGAGAAGACCACCTACTGAGTTCCTGTAGTAGGCGCGAGTGATGGATCTAAAACACAAGAAAGAAGAATAAAGGTCTTGCCCAAACTCCTGCACTTCAATGAACTCAGTGTGTTCCCATGTCCCTGATTACTGATACAGTCCTTTACTAAAACTGATTTTCATATTTTTATTTCCAATAAGTGAATACAAATGCCATTCTATTAAAATAATGATATGTGGGCTGGAGAGATGGCTTAGCGGTTAAGTGCTTGCCTGTGAAGCCTAAGGACCCCGGTTCGAGGCTCTATTCCCCAGGACCCACGTTAGCCAGATGCACAAGGGGGCGCACGCATCTGGAGTTCATTTGCAGTGGCTGGAAGCCCTGGCGCGCCCATTCATTCTCTCTCTATCTATCTGCCTCTTTCTCTCCTCTCTCTGTCACTCTCAAATAAATAAAATGAACAAAAAAATCTTTTAAAAAATAATGATATGTAAGTTTTCAATATCTGAAAATTTTGAATACTCATGAACTTTCATGATTTTTGCCTTGTTTCACCATTGGAAAGAGGCCCTGGAAGATTGAAGTCTTTTTTCTACCACAACTAACTCTCCCATTCCTAAATTTGAATAAAGATAATTTCTCTTCTGCAAAATAGGGTATGTAAATCACATGGTTATCATGAGGCAAAATGAAATAATGGGCTCTGAAGTGTTACCTGGTATGGTAAATTAATTATAAGTTCTAGTAGTTGAAACAGGATTTTTCAAGAATAAAAATGAATTTATGATAAACAAGTTATAGCTACATGAGTGTCTTGCAACATACTTCATTTTTCTGTTTATCATCACCCCGTTCCTTGTTTCTATTAATGCTGTTTTTATCTAGCAGGAGTCCTCAATCTCTTCTGTGAAGAGAAACACAATCTTGTTTTATATTGTCTAGGCCATGTGAGAATGGGATGGAAAAGTGTTTCAGGGCAAAATATTTAGAGTGTACAACTATTTGTCTCTATAATCACTTGCTTTAGACTATCACAATTTTTTCTCAATGTATAATTTTAGGATTTCTATGTTCTTGGATAAACAGGATAATAAAGAGCTCAGTAGCTCAGAGCTTGGGAAACATGGCCCAATGTTAATAGAAAAAAAATTGTCTAGGGAATTATAGTACAAGCTATATGATAGTAAAGGCAGACCTTACAAATAAGTTCAAATCTCCAGAACTAGGCAGATTAGCCCCAGTTAATGAAAATATTTCTATATCCCTATGTTTAAGGAATCATGGAGAAAGGTAATCATACCATAAAATTAGACATGAACAAAGGTTATGATTTGTGATAAGCTTCAGTCAAGAAATCAATAATCAAGCTGTGTCAAACCTCTATTATATTAGTAGTTTGTATTTAGCAAATAAAGTGTCAAAGCCTGTTCAAAGCTACATAAAGCAAAATCTTAAGCTAAAAGGAAATAATAAAGTGAAGAGATAAATGATAAACTGGGAAAATATCTTACAATGTATATGACATGAAATATTTAATATTCTTTTTAATATAGGCCAAGGCTGGCCTTGAACTTATCATTCTACTGCCTTAGCCTCCTGTACACTGAAATTATAGGTCTGTACCACCATACTTGGCAATGTGGCTCCTTAATCTGTAAATAAGTCTTACAAATCAATATTTCCCAATAACTAATACTCAGTGAATATAAAGAATCTACCTATGCAAAAATTTCTTATGAGATATAAAAAGTTCAAAGTGAACCTATAAAAACATTTGTCAAGGGCTGGAGAATGTCTTAGTGGTTCAGGTGTTTGCCTGTGAAGCCAAAGGACCCAGGTTTGAATCTCCAGGACCCACATAAGCCAGATGCACAAGGGGCATATGCATCTGTAATTCATTTGCAGTGGCTAGAGGCCCTGGTGTGCCTATTCTCTCTCTGTCTGCCTCTCTTCTATCTCTCTATCTCTGCTTGAAAATAAATAAATAAATTTTTTTAAAAATTATCAAAACTTGGGCTGGAGAGATGGCTTAGCGGTTAAGCGCTTGCCTGTGAAGCCTAAGGACCCCGGTTCGAGGCTCGGTTCCCCAGGTCCCACGTTAGCCAGATGCACAAGGGGGCGCACGTGTCTGGAGCTCGTTGGCAGAGGCTGGAAGCTCTGGCGCGCCCATTCTCTCTCTCTCTCTCCCTCTATCTGTCTTTCTCTCTGTGTCTGTCACTCTCAAATAAATAAATAAATAATTTAAAAAAATTGTCAAAACTTTATAGGAATGGGGAGTTAGACAACTTAAATTTCTTCTCCCTACCCCTCTTTAATTGCCTAGCCAGTACCTTCTATAGTCAATTAGCATTCAATGGATAAATGAATTAATGTTCATAAGCATGGTGTATAGAGTCCTTTTGATCTGATTCTTGCTGTTCAATATGACTTTATTTCAAACTGTTCTTTGCAAAGTTTTCTGTCACTTTCTGTTTTTTTATTTTTTCTTTACTTTCTGTTTTTATATATGCTGTTTCCCATCTCTGGGCATTTCTTGTCTTTGCTTGGGCCTCATCTTCTCCAGTTAAACTTCCATCCCCTGTATCCATATATGTAATTAGAAGTAAAACATTATGCAAAGGAAAATCAATGGGTTGTGAGAAAAAATATATTCATTGTTTACTCATTATGTGCCAAGTGTTACAGCAGGGAGTGGCATACGAACATGAACAAGATATCTTTATCTGTACAGAAGTTCCAAGAAGTCAAGGGCTCTGTTCTGATTATGTGGCATCCTCTTGTGTGAGGTTCCTCACACTATTTCCCCAGAAACAATTCTAGTGTTTGGTAACAAAATTATGTGCTGGCTACAAGAAAGAATCAACTCACCACTATCAGACTACTTCCTTTATGTTAGGACATATGTTAGGACACACAGAAGACAAAATACATCTATCATCTATCTAGTCTACCTACCTGTCAGTTACGTTTAGGATGAGCTGGAAATATTTTTGAAAGTATGTAACATAGGGTCTGAGATTGATGAATCTTATATCAATCAATTCTAAGGTAGTTTATTAACTATCAAGGGGCAGGTTGATAGAATTGTGGTGCAAGTAATATGTGTAAATGACTGGCCCTACCCTCTTAGTGTGATTTGCTCCTTGCACCGAACTCCAGACCCTTCCTTGTCACCCGGGTATCACGATCAGAACCAGGAAGTCCTCTTTCCCCAGGGATTGTACGAGCCGAAGACCCTCCCACTGCTCAAGGGCCCAGGCTGCGTTCCCACCTGAACCTTTCTTGACCCGCGGTATCCCAGATCTGGAGCTTGATTCGTTTTCCTGGTTCGATCTCCACCAAGCGGGAGAAAAAATCTACCCCCACGGTGGGGTCTGAAACCTGAGCAAAGCGGCCCTCAGTGAAGCGGCGGATCAGGCACGACTTGCCCACCGTGGAATCGCCGATGACAATGAGCCGGAACTGGTACAGCCAGATGGCCTCCATGGCCCGGGCTCGGCAGGTCTCCTCGGTCAGGGCCTGGGGCGGCGGAAGGGGGCGCCCCACCAAGACCTTGGAGAACGCGGCTCAGCCTGGATCTAGATTGGCCACGAGCACATCTCCGGCCTGGGAGACCGATTTGAGGTAGGCCCAGGCGCTGAGAGAGCGGAGGGATGGATGCTGCGCTCGCAAAGGTGATGAAATGGCAGCAGCATCAGCACCACGCACTCTGACTCATCACCGAAAACCGGGTTACTGTAATTCTCCGCGTAGACGCGTCACATAGGCCACCACACTATCTATAAGAGGAGCGCATTCAAAATGAACAGGAGATCATCTTGTTTTCACCCTTTCTAAATACCTGGCCCAAATACAGATCCTTTTTAAGTACAGCCACTCATACTAAATTTCTTTGAGCTATACTCTTTTTTTTTTTTTTTTGAGCTATACTCTTAAAAGACGGACTAGGAGATTAAAGAGTATGTGTATATTAAAGACATAGGCATTATAATTTCCCATAATAGTAGTTCAAATTCTAACTAGTTATGCATAATAGACCATTTCTCTGCATTATTTCAAGCTTATGTTTTGTCCTTTTCTAATTCTTGTAAATCTGATGTAGATAAATAAAAACACATTTTACTGTTTGTTTTTACTACTAGTGAGATCAATGCATTAATCATATTTTTTCTTCAGAGAATTGTCTCTCCTTATTTTAATCTGTACATTTTTTCATTGTCTTACTCATTTTTATTTTGCTTTTCAAAAATAGTTTAAACATATAAATTCATATACCATAAATTTACCTGTTTTAAGTGTACTCAATAATTTTCAGTATAGTCCCACACATGCAACTATCACCACAATAAATTTTTAGAATAATTTGGTGACCTTAAAAGGAACCTGGACTTTTTACACATCATCCCTATATTCCATTCCCTTCTGGTGGCAATCACTAATTACTTTCTGTCACTTTCCTATGAGCTAAAAATACTGAAATGAGAGTCAGGCGTGGTGGTGCACACCTTTAATCCCAGCACTTGGGAGGCAGAGGCAGGAGGCTTGCCATGAGTTCGAGGCTACCCTGAGACTACATAAGGAATTCCAGGTCAGCTTGGGCTAGAGTAAAACCCTACCTCAAAAAAAAAAAAAAAAACAAAAAAACCCAAAACAAAATACTGAAATGAGTATTTAGTCTGGTAATGCCAATGTATACTGTATTCCTTTAGCACAGCTTTAGTGTCATTGAATAATAAATGTATTGTTGAAGACTACACATGGCTGGGCTGCAGCACAATGAGAAATCAAGCTAGAGCTGAGCTGGAAGCCTCCTACTGTTAACTAGCTGTGAGGATGCTGAAAAGACCTATGCAGCCTGTTGGGAAAGAAAGGTCATCAGTGGTGTTAACCAGCAATGCACCTTGCAAGCTTTATGGCTGGTCAACCAGGCCACATGTACCAACTGATGTAATGGTAGCATGTCTGTTATGGGGGAAACCAACTTCTCTCTAATTTGACTTGAGGCACACCCCATTGTAGGAGGGAATACATGACTGGTACTGAAAACCTAGTGAAAAACCTATGGTTTTGGAGGTCATAAGCCTTAGGGGGGAACTACCACTGTTATCTGGCTAATTGATATATTATGCCCACCAAACTGCCCTCTAAGTACTTATATTTATGCCCATATATAAATGCTATGCTCACTTTTAGTTAAAGAAGTTTCTCTTTTCAGATGGCAGTGACTACTCAGGAGACTCAAAGCTCACCAAAGTGCTAGGAAGTGACAATGGAGTGTCTAGCACTAAATGAGACATCTCTATGATACCCTCCAAGGCTCCGGGACCATTGTGGAAGTGGTGGTAGAAAGAATGTAAAAGCCAAAAGAAGGGGAGGAGTGCTAAAATTCTGTCTTTCAGACACAAAGTGGCCTTGGCATTCATGATTTAAGAGTGGCTGACACTACTTACACAAGACCTGCATAATAGGAGGGAAAAAATGATGACACCAAAATAGAAGAGAGACTAGTTGGAAAGAAGGGATTGCTATATATTGATAATAGCAATCATCAATTCCTACTTACATAACTTTTTTTAATCAGATAGTGTATCAATTAAAGCTTTTTCAGTGACAAGTAGGTGAAAGGCAACCCTAGGAGACCAATATGCCTATCCACAGACCACTACCTTCAGACTAAGCCTGTGGTCTGATTTGTATTCTGATCAACATCACCTGTGGCTGGTTGTAGCCGTCTCTGGCTATGAGTGTGTCACAGCAGCAGACAGCTCATAGCAGCATGGGCCAGGATCTGGACACTTGGTTGTGCTGGTCTTGGCAGGCTGTAGGTGTGGGTGTAACCCAGCATTGTGGAACTAGTGGCCATAGGACTGCCAACCTCACCAGCCTCATCCTGCACCCATACCCAGACAGTACACTACAAAAATATCTGTTTGCCTGAGGGAAAAGAAGGGGGAACCCCATCTATACAGCTATGAGCAAGTCATCATCCAGGCTGGAGTCAGTGATGTAGCTGTTTTGGGATCAACTATGCTGCTGTAGTTAACTCCTTCCCCATGTTCCAATAAGTCCAATAAGCTCTTTGATTGACTAAGTTATATTTTGATGGAATCATTACCTTGGTCTGTCATTAGGGTCCTATGATATTTGTTCCATGTTTCCCCAGGAAAATTCCATACAAGATATAGACACAAACTAAGCCAGGATGTGATGATTTGGATAAATATTAATTCTTCAATGTGCAGGCAATACTGTAATAAAATCAAAAGCTTTTAGGGAACTATGGCATACCCTAACATATATGATAAGGTACTAGAAAATCAACCATATAGCAACTGATGTGTGAACTCCTAGGGAAAAAAATGGATATTTAGAGAACATTCAAGAATGTTAAGGAAATGTAGAGAAGCAATTCAATCCTTGATCAGAGAAACTTAAGAGAATAAAATAATAAATAGTTATATCATTGAGATGAAAAAGTACACTATATGAAATCACAAACAAGATAGAAGACATCAAATAGAGGAGTCAGTAAAGTCTAAGACAAATTCTTTGAAAATACACCGAGGAGGAAAAATAATAATGAGGAATGAAATAAGTTGACAGAAACTTTGGGGCAGAATTTAAAAGCAGATATTGGAGGCTAGAAAGATAGCTCAGTCAGAAAATGCTTGTCTTGCTATCATTAAGACCTGAGTTCAATCCACAGAAGCCACGTTAAAAAAAAAAAAAAAAAAGGTACGCATGGTGGCTCATGTTTGTAATCCCAGTACTGTGGAAGTGGAAAGAGATACATACACCCCTCAGACTCCCTCACCAGCCATTCTATCCCAATTAGATGAGTTCCAGACCAATGAAAGGTCTTCTCTTTAAAAAAAAGGTGGATGACACCTGAAGAAAAGCACTCAAGGTTGTTCTTTGGCTTCCACAAGTATATGCACATACACACTCTTACCCCCCCCCACACACAAATGTTCACTGTGCTGTGTTTATACATATTGTAACCAATTAAAAATAACATATAAAAGAGTTGGAGAGATGGTTTAGCGGTTAAGCGCTTGCCTGTGAAGCCTAAGGACCCCTATTCGAGGCTCGATTCCTGGGGACCCACGTTAGCCATATGCACAAGGGGGCGCACGCGTCTGGAGTTTGTTTGCAGTGGCTGGAGGCCCTGGCATGCCCATTCTCTCTCTCTTTCTTACTCTCTCTCTGCTTCTTTCTCTCTCTGTCACTCTCAAATAAATAAACAATTTAAAAAAAAATAACATATAAAAAGCAAAGCTGGAGGCATTACAATACCTGATTGTACATACTACAAAGCAATAGTGACTAAAACAACATTCAAAACCAATAGAAGCTGGGGGTGGTGGTGCACACCTTTAGTCCCAGCACATTGGAGGCTGAGGTAGGAGGATCTCTGAGTTCAAGGCCAGTCTGAGACTACATAGTGAATTTCAGGTCAGGTCAACCTGGACTAGAGAGAAACCCTACCTCGAAAAACCAAACCAAACCAAAAGACAACAAAATCAAAACAATAGAACAGAATAGAGAACCCAGAAATAAATTCATATTTTATAGTCAGCAGAATGCAATTTTATTTTTAACTCATACACCAAACACAAAATTCTATATATTAATGAAGTATCATGTAATACTACATATGTTTAAATCAGGTACAATATATTTATCTCTTCAAATATTTAATTTCTTAGGTGGTAAATTTTTTTGTCTTCTACCCTTTTTCTTCATTCTTTTCCTACCTTCCTTTCTTTCTCTCTTTCTTCCCTTTTTTCTTTTTCTTCTTTTCCTTTCTCTTTTTTCTTTCTTCCTTTCCCTTTCTTTCATTCTTCCTTTTTTTCTCTCTCTTCCTCTCTGTATCTCTACCACACATCTCTCTTTCTCAGCAGAATCTCACCATGTAACCCAGGCAGGTATTTATTTTACTTAATACACTGATCTCTAATTCTATTAATTTTGTCACAAATGATAGGATTTCATTCTTCTTACTCATTAATATTCCAATGTTTATATGTACTTTATTTTTATCCATTTCTCAATTATTGAGTGGATATGGGTGATTTCCATTTTTTTTTGACTATTGAACATAGTGTTCCAGTAAATATGGGAGTGCAGATGACTCTTTGACATGCTGATTTTCACTTCCTTTGTATGTATACCTAGTAGTCATATTATTAGATAATATATTAATTCTAGTTTTAACTTTTTGAGAAACATTCATACTGTTTTCTGTAATAGCTATCCTAATTTACATTACAACCAACTGTGTACAAATGTCCCTTTTTATTCATGTCCTTTCCAGAATTTGGTAACTTTAGTCTTTTTGTTTGTTTGTTTTGAGGCAGGGTCTCACTCTAGCTCAGGCTGACCTGGAACTCACTCTGTACCCTAGACTGGTCTGAAACTCATGGTAATCCTCCTACCTTAGCCCTCTGAATGGTGGAACAAAAAGTGTGTGCTACCATCGCTAGCTTCTTTAGTCTTTTTAAAATACTGTTACTACTAGGGTGAGGCGAAAGCTATATCATAGTGGTTTCTATTTGCATTTACCTTATTACTAGTGATATTCAGCATTTTTTCATATGCCTTTTATGAGTATTTGTATACTTTTTGAGAAATGTGTATTCATTGATTATTTTTAAAAATATTTTTATTTATATGCAAGATTGATGAGAGAGTGAGAGAGAGAGAAAATGGACATTCTAGGGCCTCTTGCCACTGCAAATGAACTCTAGATGCATGCACCCACCACTTTGTACATCTGGCTTTATGTAGGTCCTAGGTAATCTTACCCAGGCCAACAGGCTTTGCAAGCAAGTGTCTTTAATTGCTGCTCCATTTCTTCAGCCCCTGATTATTTTTAATCGAGTTGTTTTTTCTGTGACTATTAAATTCTTTTATTTGTATATTTTGGGTACCATGCCCTTGTCAGATGTATACATTACAAATATTTTCCAGATTATATAAGTTGCCTTTGCACCTTATTGAGCGTTTCCTTTTCTTTGCTGTACAGAAACACTTTTTAGCTTTATATAAACCTATTTTTCCACTTTTGCTTTTATTTCCTGTCTTTTTGAGGTTTTGCTTAAAAATTCCGATGTCCTGAAGCATTTCTTCTCTATTTTATTCTAGGAGATCAATAATTGCAGGCTCATCTTTGTAATTGGTGAGAGATAGGGGACTGGATTCTAATATGTGCCCTTAGTACCTGTGGTAGTGAGTGTATGTCTCTCCACAGACTCAGGTGTTTTATTAAAGCCTGTAATTTGCATTTCCAGCCACATGGCTGGAAGAGGTGTCAGTGGGGGTGGATCCTGGGGTCCAGCCCTCAGGTGTGTTTTGGGGTGGATTGCTTCCTGTGGGTTCTCTACTGTTTACTGCCTGTTAAGTCCCTGTTGCTTTTGGTGTTTGCTGGCTGGTGATGGTTTCTCTCTGCTTGGATTTATGGAAGCAGTGTCTTCCACCACTGATGGAACATTCCCCTGGATCAGTAAGCTTGAAATCAATCCCTTCCTTACATAAACTGTGTCTTGTTTGGATGTTCATCCCAGCAACATGGATCTGACTACAACAGTATCTTTATCAAGCCATTAATCTTTATATTCATGGGATCACTTCTCAGAAGATTTTTATTTATTTTATTTGAGAGATAAAGAACAAGAGAGGACAAGAGAGAATATGGGCATGTCAGGTTCTCTCACCACTGCAAATGAACTCTGGATGTATATGCCACTTCATGCATCTGGCTTTACATGAGTACTGGGGAACTGATTCTGGGTCAGAAAGCTTTGCAAGCAAGCACTTTTAACTGTTTAGCCATCCCCCACACTATAAATTTTTTATTGAAAATCTCCACTCATCTACGTATTGTACCCTAATAATAATACACTCCCCCTACCCACTTTTGCCATACATCTCTTATCACCCTCCATTGAAACTCTTCAACTAGTTGTTCTTTTATTTTGATGCCATCTTTTTTTTTTGCCTTTATAGTGTACATGTTTTGTGTGGATAGCAATAGCCACTGTGATGCCATGAATACCATGGTCTCTTAGTGTCTGGAAGACAGTACTGAAAAGCACTCCTTTCCTTCCTTTGGCTCTTATAGTATTTAAAAAAATATTTTATTTATTTATTTGCAAGGAAAAAGAGAGAGAGAGAGAGAATGGGCACACTGGGGTGACTAGCCACTGCAAACAAATTCCAGATGCATGCATCTCTTTGTGCATCTGGCTTTATGTGAGTACTGAGGACTCAAACCTGGGTTGTTAGGCTTTGCAGGTAAGCATCTTAACTGGTGAGCCCTCTCTCCAGCCTCTGCTTTTACATTCTTTCTATCACCTCCCCTGCAATGACCCCTAAACTTTGGAGGATTTGATAGAGATGTCTCACTTAGTGCTAGACACTACACTGTCACCTCTTCTTAGCCCTTTGATGAGTTTTGAATCTCCCCAGTAGTCACTGTCATCTGAAAACAGAAGCTTCTCTAACAAAAAGTAAGAGTAGTATTAATATATGGGCAGAAACATAAATATGTAGAGAAAAATTGGTGGACATACTATATCTTTTTAACCCAACAACAGTAGTAACCACCCTCCCCCAGGGCTTATGACCTCCATAGCCACAGAGTTTTGATTAGATTTTTAGTACCAGATGTGAATTTCCTCCCATAGAGTGGGCCTCAAATCCAATTAAAGAAGTTAGTTTCCTCCATAACTGATATGCCACCATTACAACTCTGCCATGAAAATGTATCTCTTAGAACTATTATAGACATTGCACTATGAAAAGTTTGCATAACCAAGGAGAACTCATTTGAGATGTACATAAGGAGGTACTTACTGCATATTATAAAACCTTATACTTACCACTTTCATAGTGCATATGCTGTAACTTCATAGTTAATCACCCGAGTCCATTATTGAATGATGTATTTTGTAAGAATAGGGACCATTTCTTAAGTTTGAGGCAAAATGGTCCTAGATTTTAAAATGTGGGCTCAGTAAAAAGGTAAGACCCTATTGCTGAAGACACCACAGGCTTTGGTAACAGTACATTGAGACACCACACTGGAACTGAGAAGGGAGCCAGTTCCTTCCTGGGTTGATCTCATGGCACTGGAAAGTGCTATGGAAGCTGCCAGGAGACAATGGTCACCAACAGCATGAAAAAGCAGGGGAAGCTAAGAAACCAGCCAGCTGGGCCAGAAATACATACCTATACAATAGTGGCACACATCCCATGTGGGTAATCAACTGCTCTCTGATTGGACATGAGTACTGGGGAACTGATTTTAACTGTTTAGCCATCCCCCACACTATAAACTCATACCTGTTGCTGAAACCCCAGTCAGTATCCCATGGACAGGAAACTCAAACTCCAGAGAAAAGCCTGCCACTGCTCTCTGGATAATAGAAGTGGACATACACATCAAAAAGTCTCTCAAATCTGTTTTACAAAAGGCAGAGAAAACAGGAGAACCAATATACATTCATTAGATGGATAGCCAACTGTGCATCACATGATGTGCCACCTCTATCACATCTTCCAGGGCTCAGTAGAAATTGCAGAGGATGTGGTGACATGAATGCTACTCTTATTGCTAGCTTGAAAACCAACTCCAGGGTGATGGTGACAGACACGGTGATCAATCAAAACCCATCAAAGCAGAAATCCAGAGGCTACAGAGAACATAACACTAAATCAGACTGCCAATAGGCCTGTCGTGGCTTAGGGAATATTGTGGAAGAGGGAGAAGAAAGACTGTAAGACCCACAGAGTGGGTAGGAATACTCTGAGGCACCATCTCCCTGGTACTCCACAGGAACTAACTGAGGCCTTCATTATCCCACAGCAAATATCATAACCCCACTGAGGAGGGCCCCCAGGAAATGGGAGCAGGGGTGAGCAGATAAAACAGTATATAACCTGTTATAATATGCATAAAATAAAAATCCCCTGAAATAACTATGCATATTTCCTTTAATTTAAGTTGCTCTCACTCTTGTTTGGAGAATCTGTTTTATCTTACACATGGCAGAGAGTAGTGAAGAGATCCAAGATCCACTAACATAACTAGAAAAGATAGCCAACTGCCCACCACAAGATGTCCCACATCTACCATATCAGCAAGGGTCCAGGAGACATTGCAGAGGAAGGAGAAACAAATACTGTTGTCACTGCTAGTTCACCAACCATCTCCAGGGAGATGACAACAGACTGCGTGGTTAATAAAACCCATCAAAGCAGAAATCCAGAGGCCACAGAGAACTCAACACTAAATTGGACTGCAGTGGTTCAGGGAACATTGCCTGAGAGGGGACAGAAAGATTGTAAAAGCTACAGAGTGGACAGGAATACCATGAGGCATAGCCCCCTACAGAGAATGACTGAGGTCTTCATGCTCTTACAGTGAATACTAACAACCCCACTGAGGAGCAAAGGAGAGTGGGGGCAAGGGATATAGAGTTTAACCTTTATAAAAAGGAAAATAGGTCTGGAGAGATGGCTTAGCGGTTAAGCATTTGCCTGTGAAGCCTAAGGACCCCGGTCCAAGGCTCGATTTCCCAGGACCCACATTAGCCAGTGGCTGGAGGCCCTGGTGTGCCCATTCTCTCTCTCTCTCTCTTTCTCTCTCTCTCTCTGCCTCTTTCTCTCTATCTGTCACTCTCAAATAAATAAATTTAAATAAAAAAGAAAAATAACAAAAATATGGGCTCAAGTCATAATTCTATTCAATAGATGTGAAAGTGAGCTACATATGTAACATCTTTGAACTTTAGTCTTCTCACTAGTAAAAATAAAATATGATTAAACTGCTAAGGGTTTATGTTTTCTTATCTATCAAAAGGGAATAATCTTGGGCTGGGTAGATGGCTCAGTGGTTAAAGGTGTTTGCTTGTAAAGCCTGCTGGTCTATGTTTGATACCCCACATAAAGCCAGAAGTACAAAGTGATACACTTATCTGAAGTTTCTTTGCAGTGTCAAGAGGCCCTTATGTACCTGTTTCTCTCTCTCTCTCTCAAAACTAAATAAAAATACTTTTAAAAAGGGTCCTTAGGCTTCACAGGCAAGCGCTTAACCGCTAAGCCATCTCCCCACCCCTAGAGCTTCCATTTTTTGTCAGCGATCCTCAGCAATTCTCTTGTCTCTCTCACTCCCCCCGCCCCCCCCGCCCACAGACTGGAGTTACAGATGTGTGTGGCCATGCTCAGCTCTTTATTTGGGTTCTGGGGAGCTGAACTCTAAGGCCCTCCAAGGCCCTCATGTTTATACAGCAAGTGCTCCTAATTCTGAGTTATCTCCCAAGCCAAAAAGAGAAAAATCTTTGTTTTTCTTTTTTCCCCCAGGTAGGGTCTCACACTAACCCAGGCCACCCTGCAACTCACTCTGTAGTCCCAAAATGGCCTCAAACTCACAGTGATCCTCCTACCTCTGCCTCCTGAACACTGGGATTAAAAATGTGTGCTACCACGCCAAGCCAAAAGATAATAATATTTTTTGTTTGTTTGTTTTTTGAGGTAGAGTCTCACTCTAGCCCAGGCTTACCTAGAATTCACTTTGTAGTCTCAGGGTAGCCTTGAACTCATGATGATCCTCCTACCTCTGCCTCCCAAATGCTGGGATTAAAAGCAAGTACCACCACACCTGGTTAGAATAATCTTAATAACTACTTTTGAATAAAAAGAATTGTCCTGAATCTAAGAGAATGCAAAGTAATACTTGCTCCAAAAGAGAATAATCTCAGTAACTACTTTTGAATAAGAACTGTCCTAATTTAATAGAATGCAAAGTAATGATTGCTTGACATTTGCTGTCATTTTAGAATATTTTCTAATAATTTTTATTAACTTTATCTGACTCATGGGGAATATAACTTTGTTGTCACAGTATATTTGACTAAGGAAAAAAATTATTAGCTTTAACACTATATGAGGTTGGAATAGTAAATATGCAGACACCATATTTAGAACTATATAAGGTTAGGACAGTGAATATACAGAAACTGACATATTCTTGTGATTTTATAACCCCCAGAGAATTTAACCCTTAAGAGAAAAAAAGTCTTATTGTCTTCCTAAACGTTAACCAGTCATCATTTTTGGAGACAAGTTCTCAGTCTAAAGCCCTTACTCACCTGGATGGAACTCCTTATGTAGTCCAGGTTGGCCTCAAACTTGTGATCCTCTTGCCTCAGCCTCCCAAGAGCTGAGTGAAGCCATGATTTAACATTCACTATTAATCTGTATTCCTCTGATACTCTTAAAAGAGCTATTCTATCTTCCTTCTGGTTCTCATTTGAGAATTGAGCTTTTATATACCCCATGAAATTGTGAGGATTCAATAACAAAACAAGAATTAGTAACAGTACTGGTTAAGTAGCTACTGAAGTGAACTGTATTGTCTTTTGAAAACAATAATAGGAAGAATGATTGGGACACTTTTGGGATCCATGTTATCTGGCCTTGACCACCTCATTAATTATTAAAAAGATAAAAGGGCTAATAAGCTTCACCTAAGAGCAAAAATTTGAGCTATATTTATGTATAGAGTTAGGTAACTAGTTATTTGTCACAAATACCCATTTTGTTATATTCTGAAGTTTAATTTATCATTAAATCTATAAAAACAGCTTAGGCTAATAAATTCAGAGCATAACAGAAACTATGTTTAGATATTTTTTCCTCAAAATTAAAGACCTTAAACAACTTTGCTATTTGCTCTTATGCAAAAGAATCATTATCTAAAACTCCACTCTGTCCAGAGTCTGTAAGAACTGCTTTCCTTTTGGAAAGCTCAAGTCCTTTTGGTCAACTAAACTTCTAAGCTTCCTTTTTGTTTATATGAATAGAAGAGCCAATTGACTACAGCTTTTTTATGTACTTTCTCTTCATTTTTTTTCAAAATTATGTTTTATCAAAACTTGTTCATTTAGTAATGATCTAATCTAATCACAAAGGACATAATCTCATGTCTGACTATGATGTGGTCATACTTACAGGCCTTGAGTGCTATTATAAGATCATTTAAAAGATCTTCAAAGATTATTTTAGAGTTTGCTTTTCTGCTATGATCACTCTATTTGTTAAAAATATTTTATTTATTTATTTATTTATTTAAGAGGGAGAGAGAGGGGGAGGAAGGAAGAAAAAGAGAGAAGATGGCCTTGCCAGGGCCTCCAGCCAACGCAAATGAACTCCAGATGCATGTGCCATCTTGTGCATTTGGCTTTATGTGAGTACTGGGGAATCGAACCTGGGTCCTTTGGCTTTGCTGGCAAGTGCCTTAACCACTAAGCTATCTCTCCAGCCAAGATATGCTTACTATTTGAGTTCATTATTCATATAAGAAACAGGCTCATGTGTTCATTAGACAAAAATAAAATTATTATTATAAAATTTAGGTGGAATTGCTTAAAAGGGAGATTGAGATTGTGACTCTACTTATGTTATTTGTAAATTCAAATATATGTTTGTCATAAGAATAAATTAAATGAAGTGCAAATATGAAGATCTATAAAATACATAGTGGACAGATTGTTTATGATTAATTAGATACAGAAAATAATAGTTATTTTTCATAAGTGAGTTGGACAAAGGAACAATAGTATTTTTCATATTACTATTTCCAACAATCTTTCTAATATGTCAGAAGGTAAAAATTAATAGCCAAGTGAGCTTTTTCTTCTGAAAGAGCTGTCTTAACTCTTCTGTTTAGCTACACTTGCATAGGTATTTTCAATTTCTTTGTCTTCAGGACAAGTGTGGGCAAATTCCTCACGGGCATAAGCATTGTGGAGATAGCGCCAGACTCCTGAGAATTCTGCTGGAATGTCAAAGTCACGATATTTCTTGGCAGCAACCTAAAATTTTAGTACAAAAGAGGAAAACAAGTTGATATTAAAAGACATCAGTGATGTACCCATATGAAGAAACACACCTCAAAAGTCATGTACTACAAAACAAACTAAAATATGCATAAAGAATACTGAATTTACTATCTTAATGTTTTGTCTTAAATTCAGATAAAGACTTATGTTTGCAATTATGTTTACACTGATGCTATTTAGAGTAAGGGAGAACATATCAGCCACCCAATAAACCAAAAGTTAAGGTCCTGAATTGCTTGTTTATGCTTATTGTTCACATTCTTTTTGTGGCACTGGGGATTGAACCCAGGGCTTGCATATGCTAAACAAGTCCTCTACCACTGAACTACATTCCTAGCCCTTTTAAAATGTATGTTGAGTCATCCCAGTGGTCATCACTATCTGAAAAGAGAAGCTTCTCTAACCAGAAGTGAGAGTAGCATTAATATATGAATATGAACATTAAATGTAGTGCTTTCAGGGCAATTTGGTGAGAGTAATACATGCATTTATCTAGACAAGAGCAAGCTTTATGCCCCTAAGGATCATGACCTCCCTGCCATAGGCTTTTGATTAGGTTTTCAGTACCAGGCATATATTCCCTCCCATAAAGTGGGCCTCCAGGCCAATTAAAGAGCAGTTGGTTTTCCCCAGAGCAGACATGCCACTATTGCACTCATTCAGTTATTTGGCCTGTCTGGTCAAACTTGAGGCCTCTAGTGTCTACTGTTTTCACCACTAATGACTTCTGTCTCCCATAAGATTGTGTACAGTGCAGCTTTTTCCAGCTTTCAGTTGGCTGGGCTACAGAGAGAAGGTTTTCTGCTCAGCAGCAGCTTGATTTCTCAGTGACTTTGCTGCTGAAACATTTCACACCCTCCAAGGCTCAGGGTACATTGTTGAAGAGGTGGCAGAAAGAATGTAAGAGCCAAAGGAGGGAATAAGCATTGCTTACATACAACTGTCCACACAGAAATTGTCCTTGATATCCAAGACCTCGCAGTGCCTAGCAATGCCTACACAAGACCCTCATAGGAGAGAAAGATGATGACATCAAATTAAAAGAGAGACTAATGGAGAGAGAGAAGGGATATGAGAGCAGAGTTATGAAGGGGAAAGCGGGGGAGGGAGGAACATACCATGGTTTGTTGTCTGTAAGTATAGAAGCTGTCAAATGTATATATGTATATATATGTGTATATATATGTATATGTATATATATATTTATATTTGTATTTATAGACTGGAGAGATGGCTTAGTGATATATATATATATATATATATATATATATATATATATATATATATGAATGAATAAATGTTGGGACTGGAGAGATGGCTTAGTGGTTAAGTGCTTGCCTATGAAGCCTAAGGACCCAGGTTTGAATCTCCAGGTCCCACATAAGCCAGATGCAAATAGTAGTGCATGTGTCCAGAGTTCGTTTGCAATGGCTGGAGGCCCTGGTGCATCCATTATCTCTCTATCTATCTGCTTCTTTCTCTCTCTGTCTGTCTGTAGCTCTCAAATAAATAAAAATAAACAAAGAAAAAAATTAAAAAGAAAAAAGAAATATTAATTCTAGGTTGTGACTATATGAATGCATTTGCAAACAAGAATTGAACAGATAAAAGCATAGTTGGGCTCAAGTTTGAGTGTTTCACATATGAATTTAAAAAATAAGTAGTTTAGTGTTTCAATGTTTAATAACAGTATTCATACCATAACAAGTTTTCAGGGGATATTATATTCATGACGCTAACCTCATACACTGGAACCCAACTTCCTCAGCCTTTCTGCATGAACTGAAGACTTTTCAAGAACCTTCCAGGCCTTCAGTGTTAGATTGAGACTGCTGAGGCATCTAACCTTGCCGTGGACCAAACAGCTAGTAGATACTCTAACTCTTCAGCCTATAAACAGCTATTGTTGTATTCTGTAAGCTCACCTAATAAGTCCCTTTTATAATGTAAAAAAAAGTATTTTGAGACAGAGGTTTCACTAGGTTGCCTAGACTGGTTTGGGACTTATTCTTCTGCCTAGACTTCTGAGTATCTGGAATTACAAATTCATACCACCATGCCTGGCATGTCTTTCTTCATGTACTCTTTGGGTCTAATAGTTTGGTTTAATAAATAGTTGTTAAATTAATGATTACATTAGCATTGTTCATCACTTGCTGCCATCCAGTGTATTGTTCTAAGCATCTTACCTGTTTTAATTCTCTCAACAATTCTGTACAAGGCACAATTTTATTCATAATACAGCAGAAAATGCTTTCAGATTTAGGAGAAAAAACAATGAAGTTTTTGTTTTAATTTTTTATTTATTTATTTGAGAGCGACAGACACAGAGAGAAAGACAGATAGAGGGAGAGAGAGAGAATGGGCGCGCCAGGGCTTCCAGCCTCTGCAAACGAACTCCAGACGCGTGCGCCCCCTTGTGCATCTGGCTAACGTGGGACCTGGGGAACCGAGCCTTGAACCGGGGTCCTTAGGCTTCACAGGCAAGCGCTTAACCGCTAAGCCATCTCTCCAGCCCAACAATGAAGTTTTAATGCTTCCCGGAGGAGATCATTATAAATCTTTTCTCCGAGGAGACAAAGGAAATATATGCTATGTATAATGATGATGAAAAAACTATCATATACAGAAGAGTCAATGGAATTCATGCTGGTAACTCACAGACACTTCCCATACCATGTGTTCTTCCATATTAAAACTTACTTTAATAATGTTCAGTTTTGGTAACAAGCTGCAGTCGGCAAGTGTTAGCTGATCCCCATCCAAGAACAATCTTCTGGAAACTGAAAGTTTCTCAGCATTGACTGGGTCAATTTCATCCAGGAGGGGGGTGTTTAAATAGTCATCCAGGCGCTTAAATTCTCTAACCAGAGACTTCTCAAAATCTGAGGAAATGAAGTCATAGAGTTACTTATAAATTTATCCTCTTTATAACAACTAAACATGTTCTTAGTATACTTTTTGTGGTTTATACACTGCTTGAACTGGCCCTTTTCACTATCATAATGATATGATCAAACAGTGAGTAGAAACATCTTGGACTTTTCTTAAGAAGGTACATTTGGGCTGGAGAGATGGCTTAGTGGTTAAGGCATTTGCCTGCAAAGCCTAAGAACCACAGTTTGATTCCCCAGGACCCATGTAAGCCAGATACACAAGGTGGCACATGCATCTGGAGTTCGTTTGTAGTGGCTGGAGGCCCTGGCACATCTATTCTCTCTCCATCTGCCTCTTTCTCTCTGTCTGCCTGTCTGTCTGTCTCTCTCAAATAAATAAAAAATAATCAAGAAAAAAGAAAAAGGCACATTTGTTAGTGAGACAGTCAAAGAAATAAAGAAAAATCAATATTTATTATCTAACATAGAAGAATTAGAAAGTGCCGGGCGTGGTGGCGCACGCCTTTAATCCCAGCACTTGGGAGGCAGAGGTAGGAGGATCACCGAGAGTTCGAGGCCACCCTGAGACTACATAGTTAATTCCAGGTCAGCCTGTACCAGAGTGAGACCCTACCTCGAAAAACCAAAAAAAAAAAAAAAAGAATTAGAAAGTGAGAGAAGAGACCTAGTTTTCATGACTCAGAGGCTAACAAAGCTCGTCAAAAAATTACTGGAGGGCTGGAGAGATGGCTTAGTGGTTAAGCGCTTGCCTGTGAAGCCTAAGGACCCCGGTTCGAGGCTCGGTTCCCCAGGTCCCACGTTAGCCAGATGCATAAAGGGGCGTATGCGTCTGGAGTTCGTTTGCAGAGGCTGGAAGCCCTGGCGCGCCCATTCTCTCTCTCTCCCTCTATCTGTCTTTCTCTCTGTGTCTGTCGCTCTCAAATAAAATAAATAAAAAATGTTTAAAAAAAGAAAGTTACTGGAGATTATACATGCTACAGTTTAAAGAATTTTAAATGTATAGCATTTTATAGCTAGTTCACAATTGGCATGCCAATGCTCTAACTGACCTACACTGGCAATTGCTATACTGAATCTTAGGTTCTAAATCTAATAAAATCCACTGTTAGGGAATTTCAGAGGATAGAACACAAAATGAAAGAATAGGTTGTTCCCCAAGATACACTACGTATTTATGAAAATTTTATTTTAGCTGAGTAAAAATGTGAGAGTAAGCAAGTGGCTAAGAAAAATAGATACTTAACCAGCTGGGCATGGTAGTGCACACCTTTAATCCCAGCACTCGGGAGGTAGAGGTAGAAGGATTGCCATAAGTTCAAGGCCACCCTGAGACTCCATAGTGAATTCCAGGTCAGCCTGGGCTAGAGCGAGACCCTACCTCGAAAAAAAAGAAAGAAAGAAAGAAAGAAAGAAAAATAGACTTAGAAAAGATATCTTACTCTTATTTGCTTCCCTTTTTGTATTCTTAATGTATGCTGAAAACTTAGCAAAGATGTTACAGCTCACATCAAAGGACTCCTTGTACTTGGGACTCAGGTGAGGATACCTTAAAAAGAAACACAAGTGAGCAACCATGTATACATAATGAGACAGATATCAGAGTATTTTGTAAAAATAATGGAAGTTTTAGAAAATTGTCCTGGGAACTGAAGGTATTTTAAAATCTCTTAATAGGAATTTTTTCTGAAACTGAGAGTATGTTAGATTCTAAAGTTCACTGGTAAATTGTAGTTTGGAATTCAAAGCTTATTTACCTGTAGAAACAATGTTTCAAAATTTTGTTTAGGCTCATATTTGGTATAGGAAAAACAGCAACATATTTTTAGTTAGTAGTAGAAAAATGTGGTTTCAAATATTACAAATTACAAAACAAATGAAAGCAGAAAGAGGATGAGGAAGATGGAAAAACAGCTAAGATGTCCTCATTGTAATACAACTTTCATTTAGTATATGATCATGAAAATGATATATATGCTCATTGCAGCATTATTCACAAAACCCATGATATGGAAACACCTAAGTATCCATTGATGGTTGAATGGAATTTTATTCAACCTTAAAAAGAAGGCAATCATTGCATGTGCAATATAATGCTGCATGATCTCATTTGTGTGTGATATCAAAAAGGTCCAAATACATAGAAACAGAGAATGGAACATTGAGTACCAGAGTTAGTGCTGGAGAATGAGAATGGTGTGGATAGGAAGATGTACAAAGGGTACACAGTTGCTCTTATACAGGATGAATAAGTCTAAAGGACTACAGGTAATAGTGCATTGTACACTTAAAATTTGCTAAGTGTACATTTTAGTTACTCTTACCACACATAAAAAGAAGGATGGAGGATGATAATTTTTGGATGAATTATTTGTAGTTGTCATTGGATATTTTAAATGAATAAGAGTTGATTTTTAGCATTTATTTTTATTGTATAATGTAAAGTGTATAGCATCATGTTTTGATAGTTATCATCCTCCATCTCTCTTTTCTTCCAACTCCACATTTGACCCATCAGCAATTCCAGAAAGGTAATCTTTCAAAATGTACTCAGAATCTTTCCACCTGTCACTGCTTTCATTGCCCATGTCTAGAATCTATATTACTTAAAGTTTCTTGATTATTCTCCATACTCCCATTCTTGTCTACCATACCTTTGGAATATTTTCTACCTGTAGGCAAAGTAATCATGTTAAAATGCATCTTACTATGTCTTTTCCATACTCATTATCTTTCAGTGTTGTCAACTCACTCCAAACAAGAGCCCAAGTCCTCAACAATGGTCTACAAAGACCCACATGATATAACCTACTCCCTACCTAAAGTGCTTAGCAACCAGAAGCCAGAGTGGTATTTCTCCTAACTTAGTACCCTGCAGTGGTCTCATCTCACTCAAATTCATAGCTTGATTCCTTATAGTGGTTTACAAGGAATGAGGTGATTTGATCCCACCTTATCTCTCTGCTATCATCTCCCTACTTCATTGTGTTACTATATCTTTTTTGTAGTCTTTAAATTGGCCTGACAAAGTCCTGCTCCAGGGTCTTTTCTGTGGATTTTGCCTTGGATAGAGTTTTCCCCATATATGTATATGCCTTGCTGCTATTCTCTGTTAGGTCTTTTAATCTGATTTTCCCGAAATGAAGGCTTTATCTTGATACTTTATGTAACATTGAAACCCCTTTTCTAGCCCTAACACCTACTACTTTCCTTGTTGCTCTATTTTTCTCTTTAGCATCTCTCATCATTCACTGATGTGTCCTCCCAAGCACCTAAGTGCACATAGTAAATATTCAGTAAATATTTACTTATTGATTAAATTAATTCATTACAGTCCTTAACTTGATGTTTTAATTTGGATCTTCAGTATCCTCTCAGCCAATGTATTAAAACTTTGGTTTCCTGAGTGGTGTTATTGGAAGGTGCTGGAACTCATGCTCTCCTCAGTTCTAGGAGAGCCCCTTCTGTTCCAAACTTCAGGTCTGCTCCAGACTCAGGTAAGCATATATGATCCACAGCTTTAGATAAGCCTCTATATCTTTAGGCATGTGGCTGGCACTCAGCATCCAGTTCAACCACCATAGATAAAAACTCCCCCAGCCTGCCCATTGCCAGGCCAACCCTCTGGCTTAGGCTTTACCCTGAGGTCCCTATGGCCTGAAGTTCTGGGCTGACAAAGAAATTTGCTGCTAAATCTAGTCTACAAATGCACAGCTACCAGATAATGGTCATAAGGATTTTGAACAATAAGGAAGAAACAAAAAGTATTAACTTTAAAGAGCTATGATGGTCTCAAAGAAGTTCAGTGAAGCTGGGTGTAGTGATGCAGGGATATAAAATGTCAGGGTGTTTCTCTTCTTCTTTTGAGACACATTCTCTCTTGTCTCTGCTGCTTTGGAACTTCTGGATTTTCCTTGTTCTGCGATTACAATTTAGGTAAATTGGGATTACAGACATGTATATGTCTACTACTTTGTGTACAGCTCTATGTAGGCTCTAAGGAAGACTGAACCCAGTTGGCAAGCTTGTAAGCAAGCAAGCACTTTTAACTGCTGAGTTATCTCCCCAGCCCCCCCTTTACTTCCATTTTTGTATGAAACAGATTCCTAGAACTAAAGACCACAGATGAGCCATTCCCTTTATTCCTAGAGATAAACTTGAGTGATGCTGAAACCTTCTGCTTTGGAAGCTGCAGTCCTAAAATGGCGGGTTGGTTAGGAAGCCTCTCCTAGATGCTACCAGTCATATGGAGGTATTGTTAGGGGTTTTAGCACCTCATTCCTATGTTCCTAGAGCTCTGGAGCTGTGCCAGGAGCCCTCCTAACTCCCCATGCTCAGACATATGTGGGGATTTTGGTCATAATGTCTATGGTTCCAAAACTGCAGAGTTGTAAGGAGGGCCCATAGATTACATCTGGGAAGTTTAGGCTCTGATCAGCCTTGGAACCACATGGCTCAGCAGGGAAATAGCTAACCTCTGGCCTCATCCATTTTGAGACTAATAGGTTGGAGAAGGAGGGTCTGAACCAGTAATTTGAAAAAGAGCTATCTCCTACTTCCCTCTTCACTGTAGACTATGTTGTCCAACATGCAAAGCTTTGTATGAATTTGTGTCAAAGTTTATTCCCCTGGGCCCAAACTGTCTCTTTTGGGTGGCTAAAAACTGAATCAGTTTAGAGAAGAGGTACTTGGGGTTTGGAGATAGAAGACTGCAGGGTCTTCTGATACCTACAGTAGTAATATCAGACAATATGGCCTTTATTAGGTGGCTCCCAGATAAACTTATAATTATTTATAGTGAATAACAAGCATAAAAATTATAAAGGCTCAAATATATCTCTTGCTGCAGAGTGTGTATCTGTTCATTTTAAGAGGCTATGTTGAGTCTAGGTGATATTAGGATCTGGAAAAGCTTAGTTTATATTGTCAGGCTCATCTTCAGTCTTCTAGGATTTCCATGTGCATGCTTAGAATATTATTCAGAGAACCAAGCCTTACCTTAGAAAGTACTAAGCTTAAATTTTTGCTACAGGAGACTGTAAAAATCCTGATCTTTTCCTGAAGTTTTCTGTTTAGTCTTTTCTCCTCCCATCTGAACAGCCTCAGAATCTGGAAAGTGTTCAGAAGCAAAATATGGCATATTCTGAAGGACCTCAAAGTCTTTATTAAACCCTCTACTGGCTCCTCTTCTCACATCAACAATTTTCTTTTGCTATATTGTAGGCACAAGTGATACACTTAAAAGAAAGTGCTTCAGAAATATTAAAAATAAAATGTCAGAATACTATATACTAGGAAAATTCTAAGTAAAAGAAATTAACTGGGCTGGAGAGTTGGCTTAGCGGTTAAGGCATTTGCCTGCAAAGCCAAAGGACCTAGGTTCAATTCCCAAGGACCCACATAAACCAGAGGCACAAGGGGGCACATGCATCTGGAGTTCATTTGCAGTGTCTGGAGGCCCTGGCACACCCATTCTCTCTCTGTGTCTCTTTCTCTCTCTCTCACATAAAAAAATATTTTTTTAAAAAAGAAATTAGCAGTGTGATTAGATTTAGAAATAAATTTTAAAGACATAAAAATTCCCCATTGCCCATGTATTTTTAATTTGAAAGGAAATTTAAATCTTTATGAATATACACTAGATAATTCAGGTGCCAAAACAGAAAGAAGGGACATTGCAAAAATATTTAAAATGGAGAGGGTAAAACTGGATGTGGTGCCACATATCTACAATCCTAGTCCTTGGGAAGCTGAGGAAGGAGGGCCACTGAAAATTAAGATTCAAGGCTAGCTTTGGCTACGTATAAAGGCTTTGCCTCAAACAAACAAACAAGAATGAGAAGGGAATCCCTGGGATCCTGCCTCATAGGCAGGAATAGTACAAAATTAAAAAATGTCTTTCAAGATGCCCCCTTCCTTCATGTACATGCCCTACAATTGGGTGAATATGATGGAATATTATGATTATGATTGTACTGTTAATGAGTTAATCAAATGGGAAGTTATTCTGGATGGGCATAATTTGGTGAAACATCAGAAAGACAGCCATACTGTGAACTGACAGTATACAGGGGCAGCCTCTAGGAATTAAAACCTGACTCCAGCCAACAGTGAATCAGTAACCTGGCCTGTCATATAACTGTAAGAAATTGAATTCCGCCAAAAACTTGAATGAACATGAAAGGAGATTCAGGTCACAGATATGAAATGCATTCCTAACTAATATCTTCATTGCAAATTTGTGAGACTCTGAAGAGTGGACATCAGACAGGGTAGCCATGCCCAGATTCCCCACCAATAAAAACCATGCGATAAACAAAAATGAGTGTTTTTCAGTTAGGTGTGGCCATGCATGTCTCTAGCCTCAGTCCCACAGACGAGCAGAGACCAGATAATCTTCAGAACCCCTGGACCTCTGGAATTTGTAAAAGGAGAATCTTAGCTCAAAGTAAGACAGGCAAAAAAGTGATGGAGCTATTCACCCAACTTTCCACCCTGATCTCTGCAGGTGAGTGATCTCTGTGACAGGTGAGAGTATGGAGCACCATAAGGGCACATATAAGAGCATACACCACACACACAAGCAAAAAAAAAAAAAATAGTGCTTGTTAAGACACCGAATTTGTGGCAATTTGTTGCACAACAATAGGAAGTTGTTATTCAAGTATAGACAGTGCAATTCTGGCCTATGGTTAAACTTCCTGAGATCTCTGGTTTCCAGCCCTGGTGTTGGATATGTCTTAACCTCATTCAGTGATGGTAAAGGCCCAGCCCTAACTATTCCTCAGAAATTACAATGTTAATACCTTATCTCCTCACTCCCATCCCACTGTGAGTTTTTTCTTTACTTTAAGCCCACAGAGAATTTAGTTTCTTGCATGCTACACATTTTAAATCATTTGGAATCTTGTATCTATAAACTTTGTGTTGTCTTGTTTGCCATGTTGGTTCAGAATTCCCAAAGCACTTTCATATTAGTAACAATTCTGTAATACATAGAACAACAAAATGAATCAAGTATATAATATCCTGTAAAATGTTGTACCTTGGAGGAGCCAGTGTCTGCTCTAGAAACTCCTCAATTTTAATGAAGTCAGTTTTCAACTCCTTGTTATACACCAGGAAGGGAGGATTGGTACCTGGGGCTAAGTCCTTCAGCTCATCAGGCTTTCTATGATTATTGAAATAAGCAGAGTTAGGTCTCTAAATAAAGTACATATTATCAAACAACATTATATTCATGTCCACCAATCTCAAACCCCAGAACTTATCGTTTACTGATATTTTTTACCTGGTCATGTCAACAGTAGTCACATTAAATTTAACTCCTTTAAGCCAGAGGATCATGAAAAGACGTTGGCAAAAGGGACAGTTTCCAATACTCTCCCCATCACTTCCAGCCTATTAAGATAAAAAAGGTATCAGTACACTCTCATTTGTTTATTCAGCAAGCATGCATTAAGTGACTATTTGGAAATGGACTAGTTGCTGGGGAACAAAGTTGAAAGTACTTAATCTCATGGATTCTGCAATTTATTGGCTGTGTGAGATAATGAATTAATCACATTTTATAAAAAATTATATCTTGGGCTGGAGAGATGGCTTAGCGGTTAAGCGCTTGCCTGTGAAGCCTAAGGACCCCGGTTCGAGGCTCGGTTCCCCAGGTCCCACATTAGCCAGATGCACAAGGGGGCGCACGCGTCTGGAGTTCGTTTGCAGAGGCTGGAAGCCCTGGCGCGCCCATTCTCTCTCTCTCCCTCTATCTGTCTTTCTCTCTGTGTCTGTCGCTCTCAAATAAATAAATAAATAAATAAAAATTTAAAATGAGACTGCTGAGCTGGGTGTGGTGGTGCATGCTTTTAATCCCAGCACTTTAATTCCAGAGGTAGGAGGATCACTGTAAGTCCAAGGCCAGCCTGGGACTACAGAGTAGGTTCCAGGTCAGCCTGAGTTAGACTGAGACCCAACCTTGAAAATAAAAAGCAATAATAAATAAACAAATAATGAGAATGCTGAGCTGGAGAGATGGCTCAGTTGGTAAGGTACTTGCTGTGCAAGCAAAGCATAAAGACCTGAGTTTGGATCCCCAGTACCCACATAAAAGCCAGGTGTGGTGGCTGGCACCTGTAATTCAGGTTCTGGGAAAGCAGAAACAAGAGGATTCTCTGGGGCTTGCTAGTTAGCTAGTCCAACCTAATTGGTGACCTCTAGGTTTACTGAGAGACTGTCTCAAAAATAAGGTGAAGAGGGCTGGAGAGATGGCTTAGTGGTTAAGCGCTTGCTTGTGAAGCCTAAGGACCCTGGTTTGAGGCTCAGTTCCCCAGGACCCACGTAAGCCAGATGCACAAAGTTCTGCATGCATTTGGAGTTTGTTTGCAGTGGCTGGGGGCCCTGGTGTGCCCATTCTCTCCCTATCTGCCTCTTCCTCTATCTGTCTGTCTCTGTCAAATAAATAAATAAACATAAAAATAAGGTGAAGGATGATTGCAGAAGACACCCAACATCAACCTGTGGCCTCCATGTGCATGTATACACTCATGCACATGCATCCAAATACACATGTGCACCCACTCACATGTGAACATGCATATGCATACACAAGCCACAAAATATACACATACAATCAATCAATAAAATGAGAAGTCTGAGTAAAAGTAGTACTTTTTCTAACAGACCCTTTAAAATTTCCTTCCTACATGAGGCCCGGCTTCCGGCCAAGATGGTGACCTCCTAGCTGCGCTGCAAATCCCGGGAAAGAAAGATAGATGCAGATCCTAAGGAGAGAGAGCCACCCCATCATACCTTAAAAGGGCCCCGGCTGAATCTAAGGAAAATTGGCGAAACAAGCAAGGGTGCTGTTTTCCTGATGAACCAGATACCAGCACAAGGGGGAAGGAGACCAACACAGAGAAAAATCAACTCCTACCAAATCAGAGAGCCAGAGCCTCAGAGGCCCCCAACACCTCATCACTGAAGCAGACCAAAAATGAACCCAATATGGCTCAGGGAAATTTTGTGGAAGAGGGGACGGAAAGAATGTCAGAGCCACATGTTGGGTCCTGATATGCAGAGACATTTATCATACCAAAAACTGTGGGCTAACTCCACAATGCATGACCCATGTACCTCAACAAGGAGGGGCATATGGGGTGGGGGTAGGTAACGGATGAGTTTGGTACCATTAGTACCAAACTGCCTGTATTTGCTGAATAGAAACTAATAAAAAAAATGAAAAAAGGTTTCCTTCCTGAAAAGTACCTTTCCATATTTATAGTGATCATTTGATTTATCTTGTGAATTATTGGTTTGTGACAGTTTTCTATTTTTCTATTGCTATGATTTTCCTTATTGATATGGGAAAATTACTTAGATGCTAAAGACATTAACTCTTTGTGATAAAAATTAGATGTAATTTTAAAAAAGTGACATTTAAAGTGTACATTTACATAACTCTATTATTTGCTTCTACTTAGTCTGTCTTTTCTTTATATGTTTATATACATCAAGATTACAACACACAGGAGCCATAGATTGTTACTAGAAAATTTTCAGTGCCAAGGATGGGACACCTTCCACTGAGTTGTTGGCCAGGGAGGTCCCTGATGCCCCCCAAACATTACAGGTCATGTTTCCCACCAGGAATAGATGGTAAGACCCTACTGCTGAAGACTCCACATACTTGGGCTGCAAGGTCACTCAGAAACTCTGCTGGAGCTGAGCTCAAAACCTCCTCTATGTAGACCAGCTGACAGAATGCTGGAAAAAGCCATGGTGCACACAGTTCAATGGGAGAGAGAGAAATCACCAGTGAAGATACTCAACAGTGGACACTGCAAGCCTTATATTTGGCCAGCCAGGCCAAAAGAGCCAATTGGTACAATAGTGGCACGTCTGTTATGGGGAAAACCAACAGCCTTCTAATTTGACTGGAGGTCTACTCCATGGAAGGGAATACATCCCTGATACTGAAAACCTACAACAGGGGTAGTCATGAGCCCCAGGGATGTAACGTCTGCTGATGTCTGGATAAATGTATATACTATGCTCACCAAACTGCCCAGTAAACACTTCTCTTAATGTTCATAGCCATATATTAATGCTGCTCTCACTTTTGGATAGAGAGCCTCTATTTTCAGATGGCAGTGACCTTGGGATGACTCAGGAGGCATCATGGTGCTGAGAAGAAGTACAGAGGAGTGCTCAGAACTGAAATGTCTCAATCACACCTTCCAAGACTCAGGGTCCATTGCAGAAGAGGTGGCAGAAAGAATGTAAGAGCCAAAGGAAGGGTAGGACTCCTCATGACGTGCTCCTCCAGACACAAAATGGCCTGGATATCCATGACCACACAGTACCTCACACTACCTACATGAGACCATCATAATAGGAGGAAAAGATGTTGACATCAAAATAAAAGAGAGACTGATTGAGAGGGGGAGGGGATATGATGGAGAGTGGAGTCTCAAAGGGGAAAGTGGGGGGAGGAGGGAATTACCATGAGATATTGTTTATAGTTATTGAAGTTGTCAATAAAGGAAATATTTTTTTAAAAAAAGATTACAAAACTTGGTCACTGGAAGGTCTCCAAGTCCCAGAGCTAGCCATTGTTTGGTGCTTGTGTGGGCACCAAATAAAGTTTCTTTATTCAAAAGTAAAAAAAAAAAAAAGATTACAAAACTTATATTCTAGAGCTGGAGAGATGTCTCAGCAGTTAAGGGCACTTGCTTGCAAAGGCTGATAGTCTGGGTTCAATTCCACAGTACTCATGTAAAGTCAGATGCACAAAGTGGCAAATTGGTGCATGCATCTGGAATTTGTTTGCAGTGGCAAGAAGCCCTGATGTGCTCACTCTATCTCCTTTTTTCTCTCCCTCTCCTTGCAAATACATAAATAAAATATATTGAAAAATAATAGCATGCATGGTGGCACACACCTTTAGTTCCAGAGTTTGGACGGCATAGGTAGGAAGATCACTGTAAGTTCAAAGTCAGGCTGAAGTTACAGAATTCTAGGTCAGCCTGGGCTTGAGTGAGACCCTACCTCAAAAAAAAAAAAAAAACTAAACCTAAAAACATTTTTAAAACTTCTATTTTTACTTTGTTTTGCTATATTTTCTTATAAAAATAATTTTAGGGGCTAGAGGGAGATGGTTTAGCAGTTAAAGTGCTTGCATGTAAAGCCTAAGGACACAGGTGTGATTCCCCAGTACCCACATAAGTTAGATGCACAAGGTGGCACATGCATCTGGAGTTTGTTTGCAGTGGCTGGAGGATCTGATGTGCCCATTATCTCTTGCTCTCTCTGCCTCTTTCTGTGTCTCTCTCAAATAAATATGTAAAATATTAAAAATTGTTTAGTTATTTATTTGCAAGGAGAGAGAGAGATAATATGCATGCCAGGGCCTCTAGCCACTGCAAATGAACTCTAGATTTATGTGCCACTTTGTGCATCTGGCTTTATGTGAGTACTGTGGAATGGAACCCAGGTTGTTAAGCTTTGTAAGCAAGTGCCTTAACTGCTGAGCCATTTCCCCAGCCCAGTTTATATTTTTATATTATATTTTTATACTTATACCACGTTTTATTCTAGTATCCTTATAATTTTTTTTTACATTTGTCTCATCTAAATGGAATTTTTGTGGTATAAGTACATTGTGACTTATGATTTAGTATTTTTTATTTTAAAAGGGTCAACAAATATATTCCATCTACTAGTCATTAGCATTATTCCATATTTCTCATACTGACTGAAAACAATGACACACATTCTTCTGCTCTAATTTTTTTAGATATAATGAGCTAATATATGGACCCTCTAGTCTTCATTCATTAAATTACACAATATTCAATTGAAAAAGTTATGCTTAATATTGACTAGACTATCATCTGTCTATCTCTCTACCTATATATCATATCACATATTTACTAATATAAAAAGATGCATCCTTAGGCTGGAGAAATGGCTTAGCAATTAAGGTGATTGCTTAAGAAGCCTAAGGACCCAAGATTGTTTCCCCAGTACCCATATAAGCCAGATGTACAAGGTGGTGCATGCATCTGGAGTTTATTTGCAGTGGCTAGAGCCCCTAGTGAAACCATTGTCTATCTGCTTCTCTCTCTCTCTCTAACAAATAAATAAATATCTTTAAAAAGATGCATCTTCAATTAACTTTTAGTTTTAAACAGAGATAAATTCTTTGAAGGAAGGTAGTACATTTCGTGAATGTGTGACATTAAACCCCAGTGGAATCTATGTGCTATGTATTATGGAAGGCCTTTCCTGAAGAACTAAACAGAATTCTAAAGATGAGTAAAGTTAACTAAATAAATAAGTATGATGAGAGAATTCTAAACAGAAGAAATAACTCTGTGTAAAGGCCTTTCCATAGGCTTGTGTATGAAATGTATAACGCTGAAAAAAGATCAGTGTGATTGGAACTAAGTGAGGGAGACAAGAGAAAAATTAAGTAATATATGCTGAATACATTGAAGCTAAAATCTGCTTTTGAAAACAGTTATTAAGAAAATTAAAGCCATTTGGTATCCAAGTATATATAAATAAAAATAAAGAACACTTAAAACTCAATAATAAATTACCTAACTTTAAAAATGGGAGGTTGAAGTTGTTAATAAAAAATAAATTTAGGGCTGGAGAGATGGCTTAGCGGTTAAGCGCTTGCCTGTGAAGCCTAAGGACCCCGGTTCGAGGCTCGGTTCCCCAGGTCCCACATTAGCCAGATGCACAAGGGGGCACACGCATCTGGAGTTCGTTTGCAGAGGCTGGAAGCCCTGGCGCGCCCATTCTCTCTCTCTCCCTCTATCTGCCTTTCTCTCTGTCTCTGTCACTCTCAAATAAATAAATAAAAAAAAATTAAAAAAAAAATAAATTTAAAAAATAGGATGCTTCACACTTTGCAAAGATTTGAAAAGATGTTCAACATCGTTGGTTAGAAAATAAAATTACAGGAACTAGGGAGATGGTTCAGCAATTAAAGGTAGTTGCTTACAAAGTCTGTGGGCCTGGATTTGATTCCCTAGAACCCACATAAAGCCAGATGCACAAAGTGGTGCATGCATCTGGAGTTCATTTGCAGCAACAGGTGACCCTGGCTTGCCCATATTCATTCTCATTCTCCCCCACCATCACAAATAAATAAATAATTTTTAAAAAGAAGTTTCAAATTAAAATTGCACTGAGATATCACTATAAACACAGAATAACTTAAATAGAAAAGAGTGACCATGCCAACTGTTACCATTGAAAATAAACAACTTTAATTCTTACACACTGCAATTTGAAATGTGAAATGATACAGCCGCTAATTAAAAATGTATCAAATTTTGGGCTGGAGAGATGGCTCAGTAATTAAGGCTTTTGCCTGCAAAGCCTAACAACCTGTGTTTTATTTTCCAATAACCATGTAAAGCCAGATGCACAAAGTAGTACATGCATCTGAAGTTCATTTGCAGCAGCTGGAGACCCTGGCACATTCCCCCTCTCTCTCTCTCTCTCTCTCTCTCTCTCTCTCTCTCTGCTTTCAAAAATTTAAACTCTCTGGGCTGGAGAGATGGCTTAGCGGTTAAGCGCTTGCCTGTGAAGCCTAAGGACCCCGGTTCGAGGCTCGGTTCCTCAGGTCCCACGTTAGCCAGATGCACAAGGGGGCGCACGCGTCTGGAGTTCGTTTGCAGAGGCTGGAAGCCCTGACGCGCCCATTCTCTCTCTCTCTCCCTCTATCTGTCTTTCTCTCTGTGTCTGTCGCTCTCAAATAAATAAATAAATAAAATTAAAAAAAATTTAAACTCTCTGCTTTAAAAAATTTAAAAACTTGCTGAATTTAAACATGTACCTATCATATGACACAGCAATTCCATCCCTAGGTACCAACTGAAGAGAATTAAAAGGATATAACAGAAAGATTTACATGTTAATGTTTATAGCAACTTTACATATAATATCACAACCTGGAAATAGTCCAAACATGTTTTAGTGGGTGAATGCATAAACAAGCGATGACACAACTATACCATAGAATTATTCATTAATAAAGAGGAATCATGCAAGAATCTCCAAATTATTATGCTAAATGAAATAAACCAGGTAAAAAGAGCACACACTGTATGAATCCTTGTATAGAAAATTCTAGAAAATACATGCCAATCTATCCTGACTGAAAGTAGGTCAGTAGTTGCCTGTTAGGAGAACAGGTTGTAGGGTAGAATGAGGAAGACTGGCTGCAAATAAACATAAAGGTGATTTTTTATTTTCCAAGGCAGGGTCTCACTCTAGGTCAGGCTGACCTGGAATCCATTATGTAGTCTCAGGGTGGCCTCGAACTCAGGGTGATCCTCTTATCTCTGCCTCCCCAGTGCTAGGATTAGAGGCGTGCTCCACCATGCCTGGTTTGGTGCATGCGTTCTTTCTTTCTTTCTTTTTCTTTCTTTCTTTCTTTCTTTCTTTCTTTCTTTCTTTCTTTCTTTCTTTCTTTCTTTCTTTCTTCCTTCCTTCCTTCCTTCCTTCCTTCCTTCCTTCCTTCCTTCTTTCTTTCTTTCTTTTTTTCTTTCTTTCTTTTTAAAATTATATTATTTATTTTTAAGGAGAGAGAGAAAGGTGCATGTGCTAGGGTCTCTTGTCACTGCAAATGAATTCCTGACACATGTGCTACTTTGTGCATCTGAGTTTACGTGGGTACTGCGGAATCAAACCTGAGTTATCAGGCTTTGCAAGCAAACGCCTTTAGCCACTGAGCCATTTATCCAACATCCAAAAAATGAAGGAAACAGTTCATATTTTGTCTTATTTATTTATTTATGGGGGGGGGGAGAGAGAGAGAGGGAGAGGCAGATAGAGAGAAAGATAATGGGCACAACAGAGACTCTAGCAACTGCAAATGAACTCCAGACGCATGCGTCCTCTGGTGCATCTACATATGTCCTAGGGAATGGAATCAAAGCCCTTAGGCTTCACAGGCAAATGCCTTAACTGCTAAACCATTTTCCCAGCCCCAAATAGTTTATATTTTAGTTGGAGTAATATTTGTGTAATACATCAAAACTTACTGAACTATTATGCACTTTAAGTGGGTACGTTTTACTAGGTATAAACTATATTTTGATAAAGTATATTAAAACAGAAAAGCTCGAAAATCACAATGTCCCAGAGCCCAAACAAATGAGATAAAATTTAGGGGTTGGATAAAATGTAATTACCTGAGAGATGGAAAATAAGACTTGGAGGAGAAGCAAAGAGTCTGAGCTATTTTAGAATGGTTATCTGTAAAAATATTAAAATCTCCAAGAATTAGGATAGAAGTAATACTGGCAAAGATGACAAGAAATAATGGAGAATGACCTAGAGTTTAGAAAACTACAGTAATAAGATTGGTTAGTTGATGATTAATGTGTTATTATAAGACCAGCCCAGGTATTTCTCTGGATAAGGTGGATAAACAGCAACAAGGAACAAACATATCCAAAAGACACCTACCCAACTCCAGACTCAATGAAAATGCTATAATTTATATAGTGTCCTCATTGGAGATAATGATTTTTAAAATATTTCAATTTTAACATATATCAAACTGAATTTCAACCCCTTAACTGTATCTACAAACCTACTCTTTTTTTTTTTTTTTAGAGGTTCTAATTCTTGAAATGACACTGTCTTCTATTATGGATGGAATTGTGTCTCCCCTCCCCAAATCAATATAAAAGCCTTCACTTGGAAAGTCTTCATTTGAAAAATGATTAGAGCTAAGGTCTTAAAGGTGGGGTTCTCTTGGTGGGACTAAGGTCCTTGTAAGAAGAGATGCTAGAGATGTTCTTTCTCTCTCTCTAGGAAGTGGGGATACATTAGAAGGTAGTCATTTGCATGCCAGGAAGAGAGCTCCTCCCAGAACTGGAGCATGTTGACAATTTGATCTTGGACCTGACCTCCAGAACCGTGAGAAATCATTTCCTGTTATTTAAGTTACCTACTCTGTGCTTCCATCTAGTCATTTGCCTAAACTAGAAAATTATTAAGTATCCCTCCCAATATTTAGTCTCATGCTATCTTGTCAATTTTAGTGATTGAGTATCTCCCAAATAAGTTTGTTTCTTTACATTGACATGGTCATTCATTCAGTTTTTATTTGATGTCTGCTATCTGTCAAACAGTTGTATTTTTTTTTTTTTATCTCTTGGACCTACTTTGGCTTCAGACACTTAGCTCCTATTCTGTAGGCTGAAGAAGGAAATAAAAGGTACTTAAAAGTTGCTCTGACCTGTTATTTAGAGTAATATTAAGGTTCTAGAAACTCTCAGGATAATTTCAATATTTTGGAATTTTTTTTCCTGACAGTGGGTGCAACTGAGGAAGTGATATTTATTGTTGCTCTTTCCTGATGTCAAAGAGTGAACAGGAATGGGAAGAGGCAACCAACTTTGGCAGCTGTGTTTCCTTTGTAATAGAAGTCAGACTAAGGATCCAATAAGAACTGGGCTTACTGTGTGGAAATATGATCAAGGGTGGGAGAGAGGAAGAAAAATGAAGTCTGATAATAAATACAGCAGGAAGGGTGGATAACTTTGGCAAAAAGTAGAGTAAAAACACTTGATGTGTGGGGGAAACACAGTAAGTTTTCACAGGAAATTTTAAAAGTTTTTTTTTTTTTATCTTCAGTTATGTTGAGTTAAAGTATCATCACATAGAAATTTAGGTATAAAATCCCTTACCTAAGAGACAAATTATTTGCTTCCTTAATATTTTAAAATTTATTTTATTTAATTTTAATTTATTTATTTGAGAGAGAAAGAGAGAGAGAGAGAGAGAAGGGGCACTCCAGGGTCTTTGGTCACTGCAAACAAACTCCAGACACATGTGCCACCTTGTGTATCTGGCTTATGTGGGTCCTGGGGAATTGAACCTGGGTCCTTTGGCTTTGCAGGCAAATGTCTTAATCCACTAAGCCATATCTCCAGCCCATTCTTTTTTTTTAAATTTATTTTTATTTATTTATTTGAGAGAGACAGAGAGAAAGAGGCAGATATATAGAGAATGGGTGTGCCAGGGCCTCCAGCCGCTGCAAACGAACTCCAGAAGTACGCCCTCTTGTGCATCTGGCTAACGTGGGTCCTGGGGAATCAAGCCTTGAACCAGGGTCCTTAGGCTTCATAGGCAAGCACTTAACCACTAAGCCATCTCTCCAGCCCTCCAGCCCATTCTTTAGTATCTTTAGCTGACAAAGACAGGATATGGTGATTTATGAAAGCAACCTTTTCCTTTTTTTAAACTTTATTTTATTTGAGAGAGGGGGAGAAAGGCAGATAGAGAGAATGGGCTGGAGAGAATTTACTCTATAGTCTCAGGGTGACCTTGAACTCACAGCAATCCTCTGCTTTCTGAATGCTGAGATAAAAAGTGTGCACCATCACACCCAGCACTATTTTTATTTTTTATCTTTAAAAATTTTATTTATTTGAGGGACAGAGAGAGAGTGAGAGAGAGAGAGAGGCAGATAGAAAGAGAGAGAATAGACATGCCAGGGCCTTCAGCAGCTGTAAACGAACTCCAGACACATAGGTCATCTTGTGCATCTGGCTTACTTGGGTCCTGGGGAATCAAACCTGGGTCCTTTGGCTTTGCAGGTAAGTGCCTTAACCTCTAAGCCATCTCTCCAGCCCCCAAACAACCTTTTCTTATATAAGTATTATGTGCTAACTGATTTTGCTACTGTAGCTCCAGAAAGTGCCCCTTTCTCTTCAGGTTTGTGATCTAAGTTTCTAAACTTGAAAATAACAGCCAGAATTTATTTAGTTTTATTGTTACTAACCACTGCTTGAAAACAATTGAATAAAATTAGACATAGCTCTTTTAAAGGACTGTAATTCTAACTGTTCCATTCACTAGTGATATGACTTTGGGCAAATTTACTTAGCTACTCCTTGCTTTTGTTTATATATATCCATAAAATGGGGTTAATAACAAACCACATTGCCTGTCATATTGTAAGTACTCAACAGGTTAATCGTAAGCTAACAGTCTATTTCGTTCAAAGTTTTCTCATCCAATGTATGTTTTACTAACCTTGCTGTTCAGATTATTGCCCAAATATAGTAAGGACATATGTGAAGATAAACACACAGATCATTGCCAACAACTGATTTGAGAAGTATGATTGAATTGAATAAACAGTTTAGGTAAGGGTTGGAGAGATATCTCAGTGGTTAAGACGCTTGCCTGCAATGCCTAATAACCTGAGTTTGATTCCCCAATACCTATGTAAAGCCAGATGCTTAAAGTGGTTCATGCATCTGGAATTTGTTTGCAGTGGCTGGAGACCCTGGCACACCCATTCTCATTCATTTTATCTTTCCCCTCTCTCCTTGCAAATAAATAAATAAAAATATTTTTAAAAACTGTTTAGAAAAAAAGAGCAGTTTAGTTACTTCATGAAGAAGCATGACCACTTGTTTGGAATTGGTAGATGTAAAATGAAAGTCAGAAAATTAAGATATTTATTAACCTCATTGTCTGAGAAGTCATATGCTTTGTAAAATTCAGAGATAGGAGAAGTGGCTCTTATGGCCCAAAGTTGAACAAACACTTATTTGGATTACCTTTCTGTGAAAGAATTCAAGGGTTTCTCTGTTATAATTTTGAAAAGATAGCTTTATGATGTCATTAATCTAAAATAGTTGTAAAGGAGCGGGTAGAGACCGACTGAGGCCTTCATGATCCCACAGAGATTGCCTATCCCACTGAGGAGGGCCCTCAGGGGTAACAGGAGTTGGGGAAAGGGGAAAATAGTACATAACCTGTTATAATACATATAAAATGATGTTTAAAAAGCAATAATAGCAAAAGGGAGAGAAAGAATTATTTTGGCCAATAGGTGTTTAACTTAACATTTGATGAATATACCTTTTTGTGTTTCTTTGTAAACCATCAAGAGGCTATACAGTTTATGAAAGCATTGTAATTAAATTACATTTTAAAATTTAGTACTGTTGCAGGAAATTAAATATACCTTCTCTCTGAAACAAAGCAAAATATAAGAGCCAGACTAACCAGCCATGTCAAGCTACAAGGTGACTTCATGAATTCCACTTAAAAATCAATTATGGTCTCTTGATAGAATAAGTCCACGTCATGGGAATTTACGCTTTAACAATCAAAGATAAAATACTTGGTTTTATGGAAAGGTTTTATTATTTTCTAAAAGTATAAATTTAACCTTTACAAACTTTTAATTCAGCAACACACCAATGCTAATAGCCAATTAAAATGCATGGGAAAACTAAATAATGCAAGCAAGGATTTAAGAAACTCATTTCTTTTTTAACTATTTTATTTGAGAGAGAGAGACAGAGAAAGAAACAAAGAGAGACACAGAGAGAAAGTATTGGCACAACATTGCCTCCTGCCACTGCAAACGAACTCCAGGCATATGTACCACTTTGTTCGTTTGGCTTTATGTGGGTACTGGAGAACTGAACTGGGGTTGTCAGATTTTGCAGGCAAATGCATTTAACCACTGAGCAATCTCTCCAGATCTAGGAAGCTAATATACACTTGAAGTAACTCACAGAATTTTTTTAAATGATGAGCTAATTTGGAAATACATGTACATTCCCTCTCCCACATTAGGGATTTTCCAAAGTGCTTTTCTGAAAAATTAAGATGGATTAAAATAGAAGCCTCTAAGACAGACCAAAATGAGGAAGCTTCCTTCTCACATAACAGACAAAAACTCCTGGCTGATTTTCCCCCCCAGTGTCCATGTGACCCTGCTATTATGTTTGGTTCATTATGGGAGAAATTTAGAAATTTCTTTCTGGAATGTGTGGAAATAGGGTCCTCAATCCATTACTGGCCCTCTAATCTACTCATTTGGTTCTTCTAAAACTTACCTCATAAAACACAGGTTGTAAGAGCTGGAAAGGCTTTCAAATTCCTTCATTGTACAGATGAAAAAACAAAGGGTTGGAGGGAGACACTTTTTTCAAGGTGACATAGAAAGCAACTGAAAATATAACTTTGTCACTGTGATACTAACAAATCTAGTACTCTTGCCATCTATTATCATTCCTTTTTCAGATGGAAATCTATTTTTCTGTTTTCATATAAGAGCAGCCAAGCATCCAGGCATTCTTCCAGGACTCAATAAAATGATTATAAAATTCATTCCTATTTGTTGCCTAAATTTTACATCTTATAGAAAGTGAAGACAAGTGTCAAGAAATACTATATTCTATATGCTATTATAGAAAGCTGGAAAACTTACCTTCACAAAAAGCTCAATTTCAGGGTCTGCTTCAGTGCTGAGCCTTAAGTTTGCCATCTTTCTGTTTTTATTGTCAGTTGTCGGCCTGCCACCTCTTCCAGAGGCCACAATAATTGTGGACTCTTCTTCCAGTTTTATCCACAAGCTCAAGAAACGTTACTTTGAGAAGAGAGTTTAGCTTTTAGTGGACTGTGTCAGATCTGGGGCCGGTCTCTTCTCTTAAGGGATAGGTCATAGAAAATTCTAGCCATCTAAGAGGAGCTCTTGAATTTGTTTTCCTTTTTCCTCTTGCCTGAACATTTCAATCAAGGAGGAGCTGAAGGGTGTGTGTAAACTGGCTGGCTGGAAGGGTGGGGGTGTTTCCAGAGAAGCTTCAAGGCCATGAGTCAGCACAGGAGAAACACATACACACAGATACATGCAGTGCTGGCTTATATATATCGAACTGACCAGATGTTCTCTAGAACCTCCCTGTGAGTTCTGGGCTCTATGCCCAGAAAAGGGACTCCCATTGCTGTTCCTGTAACCTGACAGCTTTTCCAGGAAAAGGACCAGAAATGATTTGGACTTCTATTGTTGAAAAGAATGTTTGTCCAATGACACTGTCTAAGGGTTAAAAATTCTACTTCATGAAATGTCTCCACCCCTAGTTCTGCTCACACAGCCAAATTTCTGTTCTGGGTGGTAAATTTCACTTCACTTCTATAACCTGGGAATGTTCATTGTGATGGTAGAATTTGGGGGCTTTTATGTGTTTCTCGTAGCTACTTCTTTCTTGGAAATATGGACTGGGACAGATCACTTCCTTGTCTTGGTTCTGTGTCAGGCACCATGAGTACTTTTATGTGTTTCTGCTTGTCAACTCTGGGAATGGTAGTAAAATACTCAAACTAATGCAGTGTATGGCAGCTGTGGTCTACCTGTCAGAGCTGGGGCTTGGGGACCATACTCATGGATTAATAAACCTCTTTGCTGTGAATATTCTTCCTGCATGGAGCCAAACTGAACTTAAATCTACCAGTTGAATATCACCATGATCCATATTCTTTCCATACAGCATTAAATATCACCCATTCTCCTGGAAGTGTGTGAATCTGCCTTTGCTCCATGTAAATACTAATGGTAAGAATACTAACGGTAATGAAACACTGGGGAAAACCCACTATGTGTCACAGCTATAAATTCTAGGCAAGCAATGGCTGAAAATGAAAGGAATACTCTTTTGGGTGAAGAATGTGCTTTATTATTTCTCTGATGATCTCTGCATTATTGTGCTGGACATCTGTTGAATGGCTTTGAGGTAATTTTAGGATTGGCCTTTTGGCAGGAACTGGTGGTCACTGCTTTGTTAGCCATCTTTTTACTGCATTCATTTGTTTTTCTTGTATTCATCATACTCTGTCCTGGAGGACTTTTAGTAAAATTTTCAAGTGGTAAAACCATCACTACAATCCTACTTTAGACATTTCCCCATCTAAATGACACTTCTTTTGTCTATTTGCAGTTTATCCTTGTTACCATCCCCAGGACCATCCAACCCCTAATTTTATTCCTGTCTCTGTGGATTTATCTGTAATAGATGTCTCATATAAATTATTAGTATTTTCAAAATGAGGCCTTTGTGCTTAGGTTCTTATAATGTTTCCAGGGGTCATCCATGTATCGTGAATCAGTATTTAATTCATTTTCATGGCTAAGTACTATTCTGTCACATAGCTAAAACATCTTTTTTTTCCCCTCTCATCAGGTGACAGGCATGTGGATTGTTTCTATATTTTCGTAGTTGTGAATAAAGCTACTATGAACACATGTGCACATGTTTTGAAGTAGACATATTTTCAACTCCTTAGAGAGGTATCTACAATTAGAACTACTGTGGCATATGACATTCCTATGTTTAAATTATGGAGGAATCACCAAACTGTTATTCTTGTAGCTGTACCATTTTGCATTTCCAACAGTAATGCACAAGAAGACCAGTTTCTCTATATCCTCAACAAAGCATGTTGGGTTTTTTCTTTGGTTTATAATATTCATCTTCATGGGTATAATGTGCCATCTTGTGATGGTTTTTGCTTTGTGTCTGCCTAATGTCTAATTGGTTCTTTCATGTGCTTGATGGTCATTTGTATGTCTGATTTGGAGAAATACCTATGCAAGCACTTATTTTAAATTGTGTGTTTGTTTTTTTGTTTTGGGCTGCAAGAGTTCTTATCACATATGTTGTTTGCATATATTTTGTACAAGTCTGGACTTGACTTTTAATTTTATTAATATATTGTGAATGACAGGTTTTAATTTTTATAATATCAATAATCTTTCCTTTTTGTACATTTTGGTGATGTGTCACAACTCTTTACCTAACAATCATGAAGATTTTTTGATTCTCTCCAATTTCCCACAGCTTTTACAAAAAATTATATATTTTTCCTCATTGTAGTCTCTCAACATATTTATCAAAAATAAATTGGTTAAGTTGGGCATGGTGGCGCATGCCTTTAATCCCAGCACTTGGGAGGCAGAGGTAGATCGCCATGAGTTCAAGGCTACCCTGAGACTACATAGTGGATTCCAGGTCAGCCTGAGCTAGAGTGAGACCCTACCTTGAAAAAACAAACCAAAACAAATAATAAAATAAATAAATAAATAGGTTATACTGTAAGTCAATTTCTAAGGATTCTCAAGTATATTTTATTGATCATTATATCTATCGTTATGTCAATAGCATTCTTGGCAATTACTTTACAGTCAAATTTTAAATCAGAAAATAAGTTTTCATATTGAATCTTTATATTGATTTTGGCAAAATGGATATTTTCACAATATTATTTCAAATCATGACAAAAATAGATCTTTCTGTCTTCTAGGGTCCTTTATCAATTTTTTCAGTGCCTTAAAGTTTCATTGTAGAGGTATTTAACATATTTGATTAATGTTATTCCTAGATTGTTTATTTTTTGAGCTTATTGTGAATGGGATTATTTTTCTGACTTCTTTTCCAATGAGGTTTTTTTTTTTGTTTTTTTTTTTCCTGAGATGGGGACATGCTCTAGCCCAGGCTGACCTGGAATTCACTATGTTGTCTCAGGGTGCTCTTGAACTCACAGTGATCCTCCTACCTCTGCATCCTGAGTGCTGGGACTAAAGCCATGCACCACTATGCCTGGCTCCAATGAGATTTTATTGGTATATGTAAAAAGTACTGATGTTTGCATGCATTTTATTTCTTTCCCTTATTGTTCTAGCTAAGACTTCAAGCACTATATTAAACAAAAGAGGTAAGAAGGTAACTCTTATCTCATTCCTGACTTTAGAGCAAATGCTTTCAGTTCTGTCCCCTTTTAATAGAATGTTGGGGGCTGGAGAGATGGCTTAGCTGTTGAGTGTTTGCCTGTGAAGACTAAAGACCCCGGTTCGAGGCTTGTTTCCCCAGGACCCACGTTAGCCAGATGCACAAGGGGGCGCACGCGTCTGGAGTTCGTTTTCAGTGGCTGGAAGCCCTGTTGCACCCATTCCCTCTCTGTCTCTTTCTCTCCCTCTCTCTCTGTCACTTTCAAATAAATAAATAAAAATGAACAAAAAATATTTAAAATATATTAATATAATGTTGGTTATAGGTTAGTTATACATAGCTTTTATTATGTTGAGGTATGTTCATTCTATTCCTAAGTTCTTCAGATTTTTATTATGAAGAAATATTAAAATGTATTAAAGGTCTTTTCAGCATCTATTAAAATGATCATGTGATTTTTGTCTTTTTGTTTTATTTTTAAAAGGATATATACATATATTCTTTTAAAAATATATATCACAGATACATATATATATACGCACACATACATGATCACTGTTTCCTCAACCATTCTTTCATGGGCATCTTTAATAATTTCATAACTTGAAAGTTGTGAATACTGTAAAGATAAACATGTGCAGGTATCTATATAGCAAGTTGACTTTGATTCCTTGGGGTACATACCCAGGAGTGATATAGCTAATCATAGGTAGTTTATTTTTAGTTTGTAAGGAAGCTCTATATGAAGATTCAGTGCACTTTATCAAAATTCCAGGGCTGGGGAAATTGCTCAGTGGTTAAGGCACTTGCCTGAAAAGCCTAACAACCCAAGTTTGATATACCAGGACCCATGTAAAGCCAGATGCACAAAGTGGCACATGAATCTTTGTGGAGTTCATTTACATCTGTTGGAGGTCCTGGTGTGCCCATTCTCTCTCTCTCTCTCTCTCTCTCTCTCTCTCTCTCTCTCTCTCTCTCTCTCTCGTGTGTGTGCGCACACACCCCTCTCTATCTCTTTCTGCTTGCGAATAAATAAATAAAAATATTTTTAAATTCCAATGGCATTCTTCATAGAAATAGGAAAATATCCCAGAATTTATATGAAATGCAAACCATTCTGAATAGTCAAAGAAATATTGAGCTTAAAGAACAATGCTGGAGATATTATAATGCTTTACTTCAAACCATCCTTCAAAACATACATACAGAGCCATAGTAATAAAAGCAGCATGATATGGATATTAAAACAAACACATAAACCAATGAAATTTAACAACCAAAAATCAGCCCACCCGTATACAACCATTGGACTCAACTAAGGTGCCAAAAATATACATTGGAAAAGACAGTCTCTTTTTTTTTTTTGGTTTTTCGAGGTAGGGTCTCACTCTGGTCCAGGCTGACCTGGAATTAACTCTGTAGTCTCAGGGTAGCCTTGAACTCATGGCGATCCTCCTACCTCTGCCTCCCGAGTGCTGGGATTAAAGGCGTGCGCCACCACGCCCGGCAAGACAGTCTCTTTGACAAATGGTGCTGGAAAATGTGGGAGAACTTATTTTCTCCCAAGATATATTTATTAGTATATATTAATTATAAAAACAATTGGCTTCATTATGACAGTTACATGTTGTGCTAAGTTAATTTTACACAACTGTGACCAAAACACTTTTGAGAAATAACTTAAGAGAAGAAATTATTTTGGCCTATTGTTTCAGAGAGTTCAGTACATAGTTGCTTGGCTCCACACATATGGGCAGAACATCATGGTAGTGGGAGCATATGGCATAGGAGATTCTACACCTCATAGGGGATAACAAGCAGACAGCATTGGGAAGGAATTTGGATCCAGGTATACTCTCTAAAACCCTAGGTAAGTTACTTACTCAATCTAGGTTTCACATTCTAAAGTTTCTGACACCTTCCAATAGTGCCACAAGCTAGGGACCAAACCTTCAATTCATGAACTTATGGAGCATATTTCACATTAATACCAGAACACATATCTATATAATACATTGTATTTCAATGTAGGGTCTATCTCTAGCCCAGGATGGTCTGGAAGAATTTACTATGTAGTCTCAGGCTGGCCTCGAACTCATGGTAATCTTCCTACCTCAGCCTCCCAAGCGCTGGTAATAAAGATGTGAGCCACCATGCCTGGTTTGTAATACATTTTGATCATATTCAGTCTTCTAATGCCCTTTCTTATCTTTCCTTCTCCTTTCTTCTTCCACATCACTTATAATCCCTCTTTTACTTTCATGTTCCTTTTCCCTGCTAAATTCAACTTATGAAAGAAAACATGTGATACCTGTCTTTGTAAAACTATCTTATTTCATTTAATAATGACTTCCAGGCTTATCCATTTTCCTGCAAACATAGCTAAATAGAAACTCTATTGTGTGTGTGTGTGTGTGTGTGTGTGTGTGTGTGTGTGTGTATTTGCTTTTTCTGAGGTAGGTTCTCACTCTAACCCAGGCTGACCTGGGATTCACTATGTAGTCTCAGGGTGACCTCAAACTCTAGGCCATCCTACTACCTCTGCCTCCTGAGTGCTGGGATTAATGGCATGTGCCACCATGCCTGGCTTTAAAAATATTTTTGTGCGAATGTATGTATTCACATATATGTATGATGCATATTGTGTGCTTCTTAGTGTGGGCTTTTACATGCCTTGACTTCTGCCTTATTTGTGACAGAGTCTCATATTTACTTTAGGACACACCAGCTAGTTGGTCCATGAGCTTCTGAGGATTCTTCTATCTTCACATTCCATCTTTTTTATGTATACTAAGATTACAGATATGCACTACTGCCTCTGGCTTTATATAGGTTCTGGGATCCAAATGGAGGCCCTCACACTTGAATAGCAAATACTTTACCCACTAAGACACATCTCCAGCCCATGGTTTTTGTCATGTATATGCTGAATCATGCTTATTGAGTTGTGTATATTGAGCCATCTTTGCATATCTGGAGTGAAACTAACTTTATCATGGCACATGATTATATTCAAACACGTGTGTGTTGCAAGTACTTTAGTAAGGATTATTGAGTCTAGGTCCGTCAAGGAGATAACTTTGTAGTTTTGTTATTGTATCTTTACGTAGTTCTGGTATCAGAGTAATACTGGCTTTTTAGAATAAGTTTTTCAGCATTTTCCCCATTTTGCTTTCTAAAATAGTTTGAGAAGCATTGGTATTAGTTCTTTTTTAAAAATCTGTGAAAATGCAGCAATGAATCCTTTTGATCCTAAGGTTATCTTCATTAGGTAACTATCATTGCTAATACTCTTTTTTGATTTGTTTGGCTGTAGGTTTATAAATCTTCTTTTTTTTTAAGTTTTTTTTGAAAATTTTAAAAAATATTTTCTATTTATTTATTTGAGAGCAACAGACACAGAGAGAAAGACAGATAGAGGGAGAGAGACAATGGGCGCGCCAGGGCTTCCAGCCTCTGCAAACGAACTCCAGACGCGTGCGCCCCCTTGTGCATCTGGCTAACGTGGGACCTGGGGAACTGAGCCTCGAACCGGGGTCCTTAGGCTTCACAGGCAAGCGCTTAACCTCTAAGCCATCTCTCCAGCCCAATCTTCTTTAACTTTTCAAAGAATCAACTATTTTATCATTGATATTTTACATTGTTTCTGCTTTTCTTTTCTTTCTTTCTTTCTTTCTTTCTTTCTTTCTTTCTTTCTTTCTTTCTTTATTCATTTATTTATTAGAGACAGAGAGAAAGAGAGAGAGAGAGAGAGAGAGAGAGAGAGAGAGAGAGAGAATGGGCACACCAGGGCCTCTAACCACTGCAAATGAACTCCAGATATATGTGCCACCATGTGCATCTGGCTTATGTGGGATCTGGAGAATTGAACCTGGGTCCTTAGGCTTTACAGGCATGTGCCTTAACCTCTAAGCCATTTCTCTAACCCTGTTTCTGCTTTTCTAAGACCTTGATGTGTGTAATTAGGTTACTTGTTTGAAAGCTGATTTGAATTGCATGTATTGTGTGTGTGGCATGTATGTCTGTGTGTGCACATGTGTGTGGGTAGGAGTAAATGGTAGAGTTTGACTCAGTTGTCATCCTCAATAGCATTCCAGTTTATTTACTGAGGCAGTATCTCTAATTTGAACTCACAGCTCATTGATTTGGCTAGTCTAATTAGCCAACCTGCCCTGAGGATTCCTTGTCACTGTCTCCTGAGTGCTAGGGTTATGAGAGGGCTGCCATACCCACCCAGCATTTACATGGGCTCTGGGACCCAAACTCTGATCTTCACACTTATGTGGCAAGTACTTATGCACTGAGCCATCTCCCCAGCAACAAAAACTGTCTTTTCTTGCATTAAGGTCATCCTTCTGTTTTGAGTTGATTTATGTATGAGCTGAGAGTAAGGGATCAAATTTCAAGCTTATACATGTGTTTCCAGTACCATTTGTCAAAGAGACTGTCTTTTCCAATGTATATTTTTGGCACCTTAGTTGAGTCAGATGGTTGTACGCAGGTGGGCTGATTTCTGGTTGTTAAGTTTCATTGGCTGATGTGGGAAGATTACCATGAGTTCAAAGCCAGCCTGAGACTATATAGTAAATTCTTCCAGACCATCCTGGGCTAGAGATAGACCCCACATTGAAAAACAATGTAATATATATATATATGTGTGTGTGTGTGTGTGTGTGTGTGTGTGTGTGTGTTCTGGTTTGAATGTGAAATATGCTCCATAAGTTCATGAATTGAAGGTTTGGTCCCTAGCTTGTGGCACTATTAGGAGGTGTCAGAAACTTTAGAATGTGAGTGCACCATTGTCCAAAATAGTATGTTTCCACATGATTTATTTATACCCTCTTACATTTTGATTAGACCTCCTCCACCTTTCCTTTACTCAGTCTTTTCCACTGACCTCACGTAGGCCTATCCTCCTCCAGTAATTTGTTCTTCTACCTACATATATACAATATCATCTTCTTAAGTCCCTTCTCTTCCCTCCCTTTCTATTCCTTTTATATTCCCTTTCTAGCTTACTGGCCTCTGCTATTGAGTTTTATTCCAACACACATACACATCCAAACATTTGTAGCTAGGATCCACATATGAGAGAGAACATGCGACTTTCGGCTTTCTGGGCCTGGGTTACCCCACTAAGTATAATCCTTTCCAGATCCATCCATTTCTCTGTATATTTCAGTTTTCTTTACTGCTGAATAGAACTCCATTGTATCAATGTACCACGCCTTCATTATCTGCTCATCAGTTGAGGGACATCTAGGCTGGTTCCATTTCCTAGCTATTGTGAATAGAGCAGCAATAAAAATTGTTGACCAAGTGTCTCTGAAGTAGTGAGACAAGCCCTTAGGATATATGCCTAGAAGTGGTATAGCTAGGTCATATGGTAAATCTTATTTTTAGCTGTCTCAGGAACCCCCACACTGATTTCCACAATGGCTATACTAAATTGCATTCCCACCAACAGTGTAAAATGGTGCTTCTTTTTCTACATCCTCACAAGTATTTATTGTCATTTGGTTTCTTTCTTCCTTTTTTTCTTTTTGGATTTTCAAGGTAGGGTCTCACTCTGGTCCAGGCTAACCTGGAATTAACTATGCAGTCTTAGAGTGGCCTCAAACTCAGTGTGATCCTCCTATTTCTGCCTCCAAAGGGCTGGGATTAAAGGCATGTGCCACCACACCTGGTTGTCATTTGTTTTCTTTTTTTTTTTTTAAATTTAATTTATTAGTTTTCTTTTCAGTAAATACAGGCAGTTTGGTACCATTATTTAGGCTCATCTGTGATTTACCCCCTCCCATTAGACCTTCCTTATTATTGAAAATGGGTCGTGCATTGTGGAGTTAGCCCCCAGTTATTAGTATGATAAATGTCTCTGAAAATCATGACCCAACATGTAACTCTGACATTCTTTCCGCCCCCTCTTCTGCAAGATTTCCCTGAGCCATGTTGGGTTCATTTTTGGTCTGCTTCAGTGCTGAGGTGTTGGGGGCCTCTGAGGCTCTGGCTCTCTGATTTGGTTTTCTTGATGGTAGTGACAGGAGTGAGATGGAATCTCCAAGTACTTTTACTTTCCCTCTTAGAACTGCCTTCATTGTTTCCCAAAGGTTTTGGTATATTGTGTTCTCATTATCCTTTGATTCTATGATTTTTTTGATTTCCTTCTTGATTTCTTCATTAACCCATTCATCATTTAGTAGTGTATGGCTTAGTTTCCATGATTCTATGTATGTGCTACAGCTTTTATTGCTGTTGATTTGTAGTTTAATCCTATTGTGTTCAGATAGAGTGCAAGAATTTATTTCAATTTTCCTGTATTTGTTAGGATTTTCTTTGTGTCCTAATATATGGTCTATTTTAGAGACTGTTCCATGTGCTGCTGAAAAGAATGTGTATTCTGTAGCATTTGGATGAAATGTCCTGTATATATCTGTTAGGTCCATTTGTTCTATGACCTCATTTAATCCAGATGCTTCTCTGTATTTTGCTGGGATGACCTGTCAATTGATGAGAGTGGGGTGTTGAAATCACCCACTATACAACTGTATCTGATGTTATCTGTCACCTTAATTCTAATAGTGCTTATTTGATGAAATTGGGAGCCCCCATGTTAGGTGCATATATGTTTAGGATTGTAATGTTCTCCTGTTGGAGTGTGCCTTTAATCAATACAAAGTGACCTTCCTTATCTTCCCTAATTAATGTTGGTTTGATGTCTACCCTGTCAGATATCAGGATAGCAACCCCTGCTTGTTTTCTAGGCCCATTTGCTTAAAACACTGTTTTCCAACCTTTCACCCTAAGACAGTGTCCATCTTTTGTGGAAAGGTGCGTTTCTTGGAGGCAACAAATGGAAGGATCCTCCTTTTTAACCTAGTCTGCAAACTTGTGTCTTTTGGGCATTGAGGCCATTGATATTAAGAGTTATTATTGAAAGGTTTGTATTTATTCTTGTTATTCTTCTTGTTTGTAGTTTTTCCAATTTTACCTTTACTCTCTTGTATTAACTAGTAGTTGAGTATGACTTATTTTTTTCCAGGTTCCTTATATGTATGCTTTTGTTCTCTTCAGTATGGAGGATTCTTTCAACTATTTTCTGTAGAGCTCATTAGTGTTCAAATATTCCTTTAGCCTGTTTTTGTTGTGGAATGTCCTTATTTCTCTGTCTATCTGGATATATAGCTTTGCAGGATAAAGTAATCTTGTTTTGTCAGTAATTTTGTTTATATTTGAAAGAAATGAAATATTTAAAAATGATACACTTAGCAAAAAGTGCTTAAATTATTATTCTATAAAAGAGGCATATTCTATATTTATCATTTTTTATAAGACATTTCAAAAGTAAGTTTGGGGAGCTGAGGAGATTGCTCAGTGGTTAAATACACTTGTTTACAAACATAAATTTGGGGCTGGAGGGATGGATTAGTGGTTAAGGCAGGTGGTTGTGAAACTCAAGTACACAGGTTCAATTCCCCAGTACCCACATAAATCAGCTGCACAAAGGGGTGTATGCATCTGTTTTTCTATAGTGGCTAGAGGCCCTGGCATGCTCATTCTCTCTGCTTCTCTCACTCTCTTAAGTAAACAAATGAATAAATCTTTTTTATATGGTTTGTTCTGTTCTGTTTTGTTTTGCGAGGTAGGGTCTCACTCTAGCTCAGGCTGACCTGGAATCTCAGGGTGGACTTGAATTCATGGTGATCCTCCTACCTTTGCCCCCAAGTGCCAGGATTAAAGTTGTGCACCACCACGCCTGGCTGTAAGTAAACTTGTTTTTATCCATCCATCTTTTTCTGTACTTTCTGAATTTTTCTACAAAGATCATCATTGGTCTTGGTTATTAGGAACAGGAAAAAAAAGGATGAAAATCCCAAGAGTATTGGTATATAACATAATGAACAATACTAAGCAGGGCTTCTCTATTTAAAAGTTACAAAAAGAGTTATTAAGCAACAAGTTCATAATCACCCAGTCAAGTATCACTTTTATTTGGTTGTACTTAAGAACAAACAACTGGTTTTGCCACACTTATTCTCAGACTTGATCTTATTAGAAAGAGATAATTTCAGACTTGTATTATCCATCTGGAAAATAAAATGTGGATGTGGTCTATTATTATTACATTATAACTATTTTGTTAAACAAGTCCTTTACTTTATGGAGAACATTAGAAGAGTCCCTCTCATCCATTGATATTTATACAAAAATAAAATTTATATTTAAATACAAACATGGATTGAGCTGAGAATCTTACTGAAGATAAGCATTCTTTTCTTCTTACTGTAGTGGTTTTCATGCTTTCCTTCTTAGATTACAAATTTGTTTTTAAATTATTTTTATTGCCTAGAACAAGATTTGGACTTGGTATTTTTTTATTTTTATGTTTTGGTTTTCCAAGGTAGGGTCTCACTGTAGCCCAGGCTGACCTGGAATTCACCATGTAGTCTTAGGGTGGCCTTGAACTTCTGGTGATCCTTCTACTCTGCCTCCCAAGTGCTGGGATTAAAGGCATGCACCACCACACCCGGCTTAAGTTGGTATTTTTCAATGAATCCTGCTGGACAAATAAATGAATCCCCTATTAAAAATAAAATAAAAAGTCAAAACATCATCAACAAAGACGAATCAGAAGAATGAACTTCAGGGGTGCAGGATATAGTTGAGATAATAATATATTCTGATATACATAAAGAAAAAAATAAGTGTAAGAAAATCTTCCAAGAAATCTGGGATATGTTTGAGAAAACAGACCTAAGAATCCGCAGGGTAGAATAAATAGCTGATATAAAGGCATACACAATCTATTCAATGAAATTGTAGCATAAATTTCCCTAAACCTAGAGAAAGAAATGGACATCCAAGTACAAGAGGCATTAAAAACCACAAATACTCATGACCAGAGATGAAACTTTCCACCATATATTATAAACAGAATGTCACACTGCAAAGCAAAGAAACAACATTAAATGCAGTATGTGTGAGTAATCCCAGCCCTCAGGATCAAAAGACAACAGGATTGCTACATGTTTGAGGCTGGACTTGTCTACATAGTGAGTTCCATGTCAGCTAGGACTACAGAGTGAAACTGTCTCAAACAAGCAAACAAACAAAAATCTATAAAGGAAAATGCCAACTTACCTACAAAAGTAAATTCTTCAGAATACCATCAGATCTCTAGTCAGAAATCCTAAAGGCCAGGAAAACAATAAATGATTATTTCAAGTCTTGAAAGCAAATGACTTCCAACCAACATATTTGATCATAGGTGTCAACTAACTGAAGGACATCTTGTCCTGCTTTGTTGATGGCTATGTCTATTTTATGAAGTGTCCTATCTGTTTCTTTTAGGACTTTGATTAGCTTTTCATCTGCCAGCTTAAATTGGGCCTCAGTCCATTGTGCCTACATTATTTTAACCTCATGGGTTGAGTGTATTGTTAATCTTAGGGAGGACGTCTATTGGATGTCTGAGTTCATGTGAGTATTGCTAGCAGAGCTTAAATGGATTTGCCTTGTTGGTATGATGGTACACCAGATACCCATATGTGGGAGGATGTACTTAAAAGATCTGCAGGATAAGTCAGAGTTATTGTCTTGTTGCTTTTTTCTTCCCAGTAAAAGATTCCCTTTCTGTGGTAGTTTGAATGTATGTTCCTCAATAGATTGAGGAGTTTTATTCAAGGTTTTAACTTGAAATTTCCAGCCTCTTGTCTGGAGGAGGTGTCACTGTGGGTGGATCCTGGGATCCAGCCCTAAGGGGTTACTATTTCCAGTCTAAATGTACGCAGAGTGCTTGAACTCTACCTGGGGTTCCTGGAGTGTGCTTGCTTATGGTGTTGCTGGTGGTGTTTCTCTCTGTATGGACCTGTGAAAGGGGTCCAGCTTATCCTGCCACCATGGAACTTCCCCTGGATCTGTAAGCTTGAAAAAATCTTTCCTCCTATAAACTTGTGCCTGGTTTGGACACTCATCCCAGCATGTGAAGCTGACTGTTGGACTTTCCCATGTATCAGATACTGTTCTTAACTGGAGTAGACACTAAAGGCCAAACCGGTGAGAAGCCTGGATTCCACTTTTGTTGTGGGCACAGCCAAATATCTCCTTCCCAGTGTCATACATACATACATACATAAATGCATGCATACATATATACGTGTATATACATATGTAAGGTCTCAGCTGGATCTGTTTTTGGTGAATTACCCACCTATAACTTCTCCCATCCCATGTATGGGGCTCATTTAACCTTGGAACTTGAGCAGCCAATGTATGATGGCTGAAATTACAGTTAGTATTGATCATCCTCCAAAGTTTGGGCTTTCCAAAATATTTCTGAAAAGTGGGGCCTTGGCATCTGCATTAAGAGTTGGCCATTGGCCCATACCCAATTCTAACTCCATTTGGTTAGCATGGTTAGCAGTACCTATTAAGTAAGGATGCAGGCCCTTTCTTAGGTTTGAGTTTATGAATGAGTTTATGGTAAGGCCTTTTTAGTGTAAGTGACACCTTCTACTAATCCAGACTTTTCTTTGGATAGTGCCTCCCATCCTTTGTCCTCCTTTTGGAGAAGCAGACTCATCAGATGTCCTATCTTAGGGACTCTTTCTTTAAAGCATGCCTCTTTTCTGTTGAGGCCCATTCAACTTGTCCCATTAGGCCCAAACCTAGGTCCAAACCTATGCCCAAGCTACCAAACAATCTGCTTTGTTTCAGCAGTGGTGGGTCAATTCCGAGGCAGCCACCAGGAGAATTGACTCTTCTGGAGGGTAGAGGCCTGAGTATCTAGAATCTTAGAACCTCTAAGTACATGGTTAACATGGGAGGATGACTTCCAGGAAAGCACAAATATAGGTCTGTCCCAGTGGTTCCCAAAGTCTGTGGGTCATAAAAGTATAGGGGATGGGGACTACTGGGTAGAGAGGCACTACTGCCTCATTGATGAGTATGAGATCTTGAATTAATCTCCATTTGTCAGGCTTCCTTTTGACTCCCAAGATGGGTGTAAGGAATTGAGCTTTCAATGAATAGTACCTGTTTCTTTAGTCTCTTCATGATAGGAATTAATTCTTCTTTTACTTCTGGCTTTAAGGGGTATTGTCTGATGGGGAAAGTGGGAGGGGTCTTTAAGATGTACGACCACAGGGGTCACTGTCTTAGCTCTCTCTACAAGGTTCCCATCTGTCCATACTGTGGGGTCACTTTTAGCTTCTACCAGAGATAAGCAGAGATACTGTCCAGGAGGAAGTAGTAGCTTGATTTCAAGCTTGGATAATAAATCTCTTCCTAATAATGGAATGAGAATCTCAGGAATCACTAAGAATGGTGAAAGAAACTGTAAATTTTCCCAAGTATGGGCAAGCAACTGGGTAAAATAAAATATAAGGGGCCAACCAAATACACCCTGAATGGTAGTTTTGGGATCTGGGATCAGGGGGAAAGTGAAGGCATGTGAATCAAGATCCCATGTCAAACTTTTTTTTTTTTTTGCTACTGATTTATTTATTTTTTTCTTTTTATTTATTTATTTATTTATTTTGTCTTTTTGAAGTAGGATCTCACTCTAGTCCAGGCTGAACTGAAATTCACAATGGAGTCTCAGGATGGCCTTGAACTCATAGAGATCCTCCTACCTCTGCCTCCTGAGTGTGGGGATTAAAGGCATGCACCACCATGCATGGCTCTTAAATTTATTTTTTATTGACAACTTCCATAATTGTAAACAATATCCCAGGGTAATTCCCTCCCTCCCCCCACTTTCCTCTTTGAAATTCCACTCTTCATCATATCCCCTCCCCCTCTCAATCAGTCTCTCTTTTATTTTGATGTCATCATCATTTCCTCCTATTATGATGGTCTTGTGTAGGTAGTGTGAGGCACTTTGTGTCTGGAGGAGCACGTTGTAAGTTCTACCCTTCCTTTGGTTCTTGCATTCTTTCTGCCACCTCTTCTGCAATGGACCCTGAGCCTTGGGAGGTGTGATAGAGATATTTCAGTGCTGAGCACTCCTCTGTCACTTCTTCTCAGCACCCTGGTGCCTTCTGAGTCATCCCAAGGTCCCTGCCATCTGGATAGAGAACGTTCTCTAGCCAAAAGTGAGAGTAGAATTAATATATGGGTATGAACATTAAGAGAAGTGCTAGGGGCTGGAGAGATGGCTTAGTGGTTATGCACTCACTTGTGAAGCCTAAGGACCCCGGTTCGAGGCTCAATTCACCAGGACCCATGTTAGCCAGATGCACAAGGGGGTACATGTGTCTGGAGTTCATTTGCAGTGGCTGGAAGCCCTGGCACACCCATTCTCTCTCTCTCTCTCTCTCTTTCTCTGTCACTCTCAAATAAATAAAACAAAAAAACAAAAAAAGGGAGGTGCTTATTGGGCAGCTTGGTGAGTATAGTATATACATTTATCCAGACACCAGCAGATGTTACAGCCCTAGGGCTCATGACTATCCCTGCTGTAGGTTTTCAGTATTAGGGATGTATTCCCTCCCATGAGGCAGACCTCCAGTCAAATTAGAGGGCAGTTTGTTTCCCCCATAACAGATGTGCCACTGTTGCACCCGTTGGCTCATTTGGCCTGGCTGGCCAAATTTAAGGCTTACAGTTTCCACTGTTAAGTATCTTCACTGGTGATTTCTCTCTCTCCCATTGGACTGCATGCAGTGTGGCTTTTTCCAGCTTTCTGTCAGCTGGTTTACATGGAAGATGTTTTCAGCTCAGCTTCAGCATGATTTCTCAGTGACCTTGTAGCCCAAGTATGTGGAGTCTTCAACAATAGGGTTTTACCATCTATTCCTGGTGTGAAACCAAGGGCCTTGGCAATGGCCTGTAATGTTTTGGGGGCATCAGGGACCTCCTGGCCAACAACTCACTGGAAAGTATCGCATCCCTGGCACTGAAAATTTTCTAGTAACAAACTAATTTTGTATTCCTCCAGTCAAGACTGCCTGGGGCTCCACAAGATGGACTGTAGTAGAAGCTGTAAGGGAGGTCCTAGGACCCATCACTGATTAGGAGAATGAGACAACTTTGGGCCCAACAGTTTCAAAGACCATAAAGCTTGCCAATGATCTTCTTATAGATAGTTCAGGGTCCCTGAAGAGGTCTATGCCTCTGGGGAAACTGGCCATCAGGAATGGTACTTTTGTCACAAATGAATTATTGCTCAGCTTAGACTCTACTGTAGCTCTCATGGCAGCCATCAGGCCCCTGTTGTGTTTATCTTTCTCCTTTTATCTCTCCTTTTTCTCTCTCAAGGTCACGTCTCTATTTTTCTTGATTTTGGTTATAGTAAACTATAGGAGTAGTCTAGACCAAATCATCCAGTGGTTTGACTGCCTGCTTCTGGAGCTTCTTATGGATAGTAGAGACCAACTGAGTCAGAAATTTATCTTTTAGGAAAATCACCTCCTCTTCCTGTGTCCCTGGTCCTATGTTAGTGTACTTTCTCATGGCATCCCAGAGCCATTGAAAGAAGGCTAGAGGTAGAGTCTCATTTTCTCCCTGTGGTATAGTAGACAGCTGGGAGTAGTTAAGAGGCTTTACTTTGGCCCTTTTTAGTCCTTGAATACTACAAAATATGAAATGCTACCATTCCCAGTCATCTCTTTGGATTTCAATGTGCCATTTAGGTTCATTCTGAGGAGTTGCTTGTGCCCTTGTAGGAGCATGAGCTTGATTCTAGGGTGTCAAAGAAGCTAAATATTAGTTCTCCAAGTTTATTGCCTGTGCTATCACCTTGTCTTTGTCTAGTATCAATATCACATCTTTCCGTGCCAGGTTATAAAATCTATTGACCTTCTGAAAGGTCTTTACATAGTAGTCAGAGTTTTCTGTGTAAATCCCAGATGGGCCCTCACCAAGATGTTAGCTATAGGGGTTGGGTTTGTTTTTTCCACTGGTTAAAGAATTAAAGCCAGGGGAAAGTACAAGATTTCAAGCAAATCAAGAATTTATTTAGGGCTAGAGAGGTGGCTTAGTGGTTAAGCGCTTGCCTGTGAAGCCTAAGGACCCCGGTTCAAGGCTCGATTCCCCAGGACCCACGTTAGCCAGATGCACAAGGGGGCACACACGTCTGGAGTTCGCTTTGCAGTGGCTGGAGGCCCTGGCATGCCCATTCTCTCTCTCTATCTCCCTCTTCTCTCTCTCTGTCTGTTGCTCTCAAATAAATAAAAACAAATTAAAAAAAGAATTTATTTAAAATGAGTGAGTGATGTCTTCCACCCAGTGTTTTGTGTCTTGGATTGTGCAGATCTCAGACATCCTGTGGAGCTTGCCTAAAGAGCCTGCAGGGCAAGGAAAAGTCCCCCATTCAATGAACCAGGAAATAAGCAGCCCTCTCCACCATCTTGGGACACATCGGTTAAAGAGAAAAGCTATTTACCTAGGGACTCCTCTTCTTTATCTACTTAGCAAAGGGAACTACTAATTCTTACGGTCCCTCAGTTGCCAAAGCTGAACTTCAGGCACCACTACAAGTTATCTGTTTTCTAGAAGAGCACAGGCACTAGACCAACCCTAGTGAGGGTTGGCCAGGAGCCTCCACACATATCATCCCTGGGAACATGTGCATGCCCTCACACAAATGAAGGATCAACATCAGGCCAATTAAACAGTACATAGATGTAGAGGATGGTGCTGCTGGCAGTAGGCGACAAGAGAGTTGGGTGGCTAGCAAGCATGAAGGCATGCAGTGAAGCACATTCAGCCAGTAGGAGACAAGCCAAAGGTCATCATGTCTATCCGTCTGAACAGAGCTGCATCGCCAGAGCAGAGCTGATGGTCTGCTTTCCACGAGCATGGTGGAATGCTCTCTGTGGGAGGACTCCCATGCTGGGTGCCAGAGCTGGTCTTGGTGGCCACCCTGGAGTGCTTGATCAGTGAACAGCTGGAGCTGGCAGGCCAAGACGCCTGCAGCCACACTCACAGGCTCATCACCCCGAAGTTGCTGGACATGGTGCTCTGTTCAGAGGCTTTCTGTGATCCACTGTTACCTCCCAGATTGTCCCTGCCCACAGCAATTAGGTGCTGTTGCCTGGTTCTAGGGACAGCTGGCCTGTCCATGCATCTGCCTAACCCTAACCTGCTGGCCTCCTAGTCTGACCACCTACTGTCCTACCCTGCCTTTTCCAAACCCGCATGTACTTGACCAGTCCTGCATTGGCCCTTCCTTCCCAAAGTTGGATTCTTAGTTTCAAGAATGCGATGGGTGTACTTCAGTCACTTTCACTTTGGGAGGTGAGGTGGGAACTTGTGAGGCATGAGTTGGAGGAACCCAGAGGGTGGGTGGGGGTGATGTTAGGGCAGGGGACGCAGGGATGGACGGGGAAGTGGGGGTGGAAAGCAGAAGGGATGGAATGTGGATCAAGCTTTCAGGATTTGGAGGAGTGCGGGAGGGTAGAGGCTACGGACCACGCCCCTTCTTGGCTGTGAGTCCTGACATGGTTAAATACGTGGAAAGATGGTGCCCTTCAGAGATCACGGGAGTTACGTGCAAAGGCGACCCAGGGTTGGGAGTTCAGAGGTGGGCAGAACGGTGCGCGTAGGAACCAACAAGGCAGGGTGGCAGAAGGCAGAGGTATGATAGTGTCGTGAAGGGCCACCAATCTTTGTCACAGTGAGAGGGACCTGAAGAAGGAACCTTTGACCACCGAGACCAATAAGCTGTAACCGAGCAACCCTGAGGCGCACGACACCCCTCAAATGCCCAGGCTTTGGGATTTGCGTAATCCACCAACCATAGGCCATATTTGCATACGTCGCCAGGGCTGCTGGACAGACCCCACCAGCCGACTTCAGATGGGTTCAGTTCCTCAGGTTGCCCAGGCCCCGCCCCAAAGCTATCTTTTGCATACTCCCTAAAGGCTGGCTAGGAAAAGTAGAACGCATTTAAATATGGTGCCAGCAGACGGTTTCACCTCTTGGAATTACCTAGAACCCGCTGCACTGACAAGTTGTACTCATCCAGGACTGCCTACCAGAGCTCTGCCCTATATCGCTTATTAGCATACGCTTCGGCTCAGTCCTTGGGGCCCAGCCCCTAGCAGCGTATTTTGCATATCACCAGGGCAACGGCAGAGGGCAATGGCGGAGGGAGGGGGAAATCACACATCCAGAAATGCTATAGGTGACTGCGGATATGGCGTCCTCTGCTTCCCTGTTGGGTAGTGACGCGGACCTGGGTTCCAAGGCCCGGAACTTCCCGGCCCGCTACTGGCGGGTGACGAAAAAGCTGAAGGAGGCCAGCAAGCAGTTTGGGCAGCTGGGCTGTGATGGTGCACGCCCAGGGGTGCGTGAGCTACGCGGCCTCGGCCGAGCTGGTGAAGGCCCTGGCTCTCACGAAGGTCGCGCGTGCCCCTACTGGGCCTGGCGCAGAGCCTGGCAGCCACCCGGCCAAGGTCCCGCCGCCGCCCACACCACCACCCCTGCCGGCCTCACTGAAGCACCATCTCTCCCCACCGCCCTCCAGATCTGTTGCGTCCCCAATCCTGCTAGTCTTTCTGCTCTCGGGGCTCTGCTGTGCCTTCTCAGAAGTGCTGGTACCTTATGAGGTGTCCCGTGTACCTTTCTGTTGCCCCTAAAACCACTGCCTGATGCTGCTGCCTGAGCTCGCCCAGACTTTGGAGAAGTGCTCCCTGGGTGACTTTCGATGCCCAACGAGCTGTTTTTGCTATTATAGTCCTTGGTCATGGCTACCTACGAAAGGACACTGAAGATATCAGGATGCTGCAGGTCGAGTGATGTGAACACTGCTGATTAGAACCACCTGTTTCACCTCATTTGTCAGAAAACCATCTTCCGCAGGGAGACCTGAATTTAGGCCTGGTGCTGGACCTCACACAGCACTTTTCCACCTTGATGAAAGACTTTGATCCTTTATTATTTGTCTTTCTGTGCCTAGCTTGTCACTCTATCCATGTTGCCCCCAAATGACAAAACTTCATTATTCTTAGGCTTGAATATGACTCGTTTTTAATAATCTACGTACTTTATCCATTGGTCAGTTGATGGATACTCAATTGATTGCATCCCTTGGTGGTATCAATAGTGCTGCTGATGGAGGAATTTCGGGTTCCTTGTACACCAATGCACCAATAATTTGGGGTGTTCTGGATCCTTGTCCCATGAATTTGAAGAATGAAATCACGGACCAGAAGATAAAGTTCAAAAAGATTTTGTTACAGTTTAAAGCTGTAGAAGGACAAAGAGAAGGAGGCTTAAGCCTAGCACATAAGAGAAGGAAGCAAGTTGGTGCCCTTCCACAGGAAGGCAAGAGGGGTTTTGAGAAGTCCCATGAGGGAAGAAGGCAGAGCTCTTGCCCAGAGAGGAAAGAGGGAGTTCAGAAGCCCACGTTGAGACTTCATCTGTTTGTTTTTTTAATGGGGAGTGGCTATGTAAGGAAGACCATGTCAGCAGGTTGCTATGGACAAAGACCAGATTTTACAGCTTTGCCAGAATTCTTACGTAAGCATCATACTTTCTGTCCTCTAGCAAGAGTGCACTTTTAATTAAGAAATCTTTCCTGGAGGATGTAACATCTAGTTTTCTGCAAGCTTAGTGACATTTCCTACTTTTAGTCAGGGAATAAAACACCTTTACTTTTGGGGTTCTGCCACCCTGACTGCCTAGACCATTTCTGTCTCTTATCATCTCCTCCCTTCTGAAGAGAGACCTAACTGTCATTAGGGGATTAAGAGGATGGTTTGGTCTGACTTCTTCAATCTGAATAGGACTGTTGGGTGTGGCAATTGGGGTACCAGTGAGTCTATTCTACAGAACCCCAGAAGAGTACTGGTGGTCTTATAGTGCAGGAAGAAACCTATGATTCTCAGAGACACTAGTGGGGAAAAAATGGGAGCACTCAGGGAAAAGCAAGCATCAGGTAAATTGGAGTTTAGACAGGTCCTCAGGGCTCCCATTCATGTAGCATTTCAGGCCTTGGAGGGCAGTCCAGAGGACCCAGATAGATGTTGGTGGATTGTTACAGGATCATCACTGCAGGCTGACTGTAGACAAGAGGATACAAGGTTAAGACCACAAAATTAGAATTATTAGCAACAATGATAGGCTGATTTTCTTTCACCATGAAGATCAAGAAATTTACCAAATGGTGTGGTCTATTCCTGTTCTTGTAAAGCAAATGAGACATTTAGCAGAATTATCAAGAATATACATACATACATACATACATACATATATATATGTATACACACACACACACACACACACACATCATTTAACTTTGGTAATAGTACAGATGCCATTGAGTCATTGTGAGCACATCTACTTAAAGTCAGTCCGTGCTATGATGTTTAAACTCTTTAAGATATACCTGGGTTTCTGGTGATATTTTTCTGTTGAGTGTTTAAGACCAAGTAGGTAGCCAAAATTTAATTTTATATCATTTAAAGGTCAGTTGTGGCTCTTTAGGAGAGACTTTTAGAGATCTGGGAAGAGCTCTATGGTTTTCTCAGCATTTGTGCCATCTCCTGGGATGAGACAGGGCCATGCTGTCCTTGTGGCTTTCCTTCTCTTGGAAGCATTAAGGAATTTTTCCTTATGTTCTGATTCTCCTTTGGCAGACTGGATATTGATTAGAATCCAGTCTCTGGGTCTCCATGTCTTCTCTGTTCAGGAAGATAAGTGACTTACCAAGAGCTTTAGGACCCTTGAAAAAGAAGTTTTCCATCATTGCTTGAGCCTTTTTGACCTGGGGGGACTGGGACCAAAGTCCTCATTGGTTCTAGTCACTACAGCTGGTTGTTAAGAACCCAGGAGAAAAATGGGAATATACAGTAAGTTTGTACCTTTTGTCTTTAACAAAATAGATCTAGTTAAAACATGGTATCAGAAAAACCTTAACATTCTGTTGTAACATTTAACTTATGTTGTCTGATGACATAGAAAGCCACATCTGAAAGATAGGAAACATATATATCATTTAACATTTATAAGTACAGACAAAACATGTTAAGTCTTGGAGACAATTTTTATTGACAAAAATATAAATATTAACTTGGACTTTTATTTTGTTTCTAGTGCCCTGGTGAGAGCCACCAGTTTTGTTCATGTGCATTATGAGGGGGTGTACTTTTAAACTTGAAGGAATTTCTAGGAGAACAACCTGTTATCTCAGGGGGCAGTTAGTTATTAGTTAGCTAGAAATTTTCCTTGAAGATTAACAGGTCTAACACTGTGAGTGTTCACACAGGTTTCTTCTCACAGTTAATTAGGAGGGCCATTTGTTGTCAGTACTGGGAGGCAGACTGGCATCAAACTTCAGATTTTTTTTTGTCTGTGTTTCTTGACAAATTCTTTTTTTTTTTTTTTTTGAGGTAGGGTCTCACTCTAGCCCAGGCTGACCTGGAATTCACTATGGAGTCTCAGGGTAGCCTCAAACTCACGGCAATCCTCCTACCTCTGCCTCCCAAGTGCTGGGATTATCTTGACCAATTCTTTACTGTCAGGTTCTACCACATCTAACAGAACCTTGTGAATCTCAAGAATGTCCTAAGTTGCTTGAGGGTCCCAGGGAGTGAGCAGGCAAGAATAGGCCTCCTCTCCTTTCATTAATACCCAGTTTCTCTGACAAAACTGACTTTAAATACTTTATAGTATCTTGGCATAGTTTAGCCCTGGAATTTAAGGTCTTATAGCTCTATCTGTTAGGAAATTGAGAAGCCTGAGGATGTAACTGATGGCCCCGGGTCTGTTTTGAATAGTCTCAGAGATAAGAAGGGTTGGACATAGAACAACTCAATTTATTTCATTCCTTTATTTGTAAAACAGGTCTAGTTGAAGAACAGTATCATCCCCTCGAGGTGTCAAGTTTTCTTATCTCCTACAGAGTCTGTTGCCTGGTTTAAGGAAAACCAGAGTGATGTCCAGTGTCATGTAGGAGAGAGTGGATCCCCAATGGAGCCCTGAATTGAAATCATTACTCCCTTGTGAAATCTCCTTTATAAGGGCATAAAGAAAGATGTTATTCACACATTGGAGGATCTGAACTTGAATATGGGACAAATAACAGAGGCTTTTTGTCATTAACAGTAAACTTTTATCAGTTTAACTTCTATAACCATTTTACATTGTTCTATCAATAAACTCAAATCAAGCAATCTGTCAAAAATTTCAGTTATAATAAGCATTAAAGCCATCTAAATTTTTGACATTTTTAATTGAGTCTATAAGGCAATCTAAAATCAGAGTTTGATTTTGGAATTCCTTTTGTACTTAAAAATATCTAACTACTGTTGCAGCAGGTATAAACAGACACTTCTGCTTTTAAAGTTGAAACCTAGAAGACTGCCTTTAGTAACTTATAATCATCTTTATATGCATCTATGTACCTGTGTATAATTTTAGGGACTTTAATCATTTTGTATAAACTGGATTAGGTACAGATTTAATCCTGGTGAATAACTATATAGCAATCAATCTGATGCACTTTGTTTAGGGTTACTTGAATAACATAAACCAATTTTATGTCTCATTATTCTTTTTATCCATGACTATTAAATGAAATTTTGGCCAGTCAACTAATAGTTTATGTCTAATTACATTGTTTGTAAATTACAAATTATAGCACTACAACTCATTTGACCCAAGAATTGTTAATAGAGCATGGAAAAAATTGAGAAGGCACACAGGCTATCAGAAAATGGGGAGACTCCCTTGTCTTTCTAAGAACAAAGGTTACAATGAATGAAGTTAGATTATATCTTTTATAAAACCTATGTTATAAACACAACAATGAGCATTTAGTAGAATTAGTTCTATAAAGGAAAAATCAGTAACTAATAAATAAATCTTAATCTTATTAAGATTCAGTTTTCCTAGTAGTTAAAAGCTTAACATAGAAGCATCACCAACTTAATTAAGCATTGTGAAGGCAGTTGTTATGACTGTCACCATGAGCAAAACAATACCCGTGAACTGAATTTCAGACTTCCAAACCCCTTTTGTGTTGTGCCCTAGAGCATCCTCCAGAGCCTCCTTAGTTTCTTCTTGGTGTGGTTGAGACCTTTGGATTGAGTCACCCATTACTAATGTGGTATGTTACACCCTCTATCCTTGCCCCCTCACTGGCGACATGATGAGGAAGCAAACCCTATATGGGATTGAACTGGTCTTTGTCATTACTGTTGTGATTTTATTAACACCCCCGATGGCTGACCTCTTTCTGTATTTTTTTTTTACCTGTCCCCATAGAAATCATCATCTAAAACTCTGGATTAAGCCCCTAGGTGTCAGAGAAGTCTGATAATTTCTAAGGTCTACATGAGCAGGAAGGGTCCCAGCATCCTCACAAGTTGAGCCTCTGAGATTTTCCTAGAGCTCTTTTTGATTCTTTACCTCAGATTTATAATTTCTTGTCTCTGTTATATTTTCTAATCTAGATCTTCCTAGTAAGTCACAGTTGCAGATTCCTAACCTGTGTGTCTGGCTGTGGCATGGAATCTGCCATCATCCTGTTGATGTTTGCTATCTAGTGTGGGTCACAGCCTTGCTGTGTCTGCACACTCCACAGCATGTTCCAATATGCAGAGTACCACATGGAGTCCTGCCAGTGTGAGCTCATGTCTGCACACACTGTTTTACTCTGTGTCCCACAGCACTGCTACACACACAAGCCAGTACAGCCCAGTGCTGCAGACACAAACCAGAACAGCCAGAATCTGCATTTCACACAGACTAGCATTAGTCATTAGTATGTAAAATTTAGATTAATGTTTCACAAAGAAAGCACAAAATACCTCCTGACAAAACTCAGTTAACTTTCTACATTTTTACATTTTGCTATTGGTTTTACAAGCAGGTAGAAAGAGAAAACAAAAGTTCTAACACATGTCTCCCACAGAAATTTCCCAAACCTACCATTTACAAAGTTTTAAATTTTCCCAGTTCACAAACAAAGAAGTATTTCACAGAAGAGAGTGGAGAATTAGAGAAAAAACATCACACCTCCTGCCATGAGGGAGGCAGGAATAGGGAGAACACTTACTTAGCCTCTGACATTCCCAGGCCAATTGTACCAAAGAATGATACAGGAATGTTGGGTTCCTTGTACACTAATGCACAAGTAATTTGGGGTGTTCCCAGATCCTTGTCCTATGAATTCAAAGAATGAAATCCACGGACCAGAAGATAAGGTTCAGAAAGATTTTAATACAGGTTTAAGTTTTAAGAGAAAGGAGCTTAAGCCTAGAACATAAGAGAAGGAAGCAAGGTGAAACTCTTGCCCAAGGAGGCAACAGGAGATTTGAGAAGCTTCACGAGGGAAGAAGGCAGGGCCAGGTTGGGATCAGTGAGGCATCTGACATTCTGGATTGAGCAGCCACAACTGGATTCTTAGACTATAGCCTGCAGATAGCTAGTTTTGGACTGCCCAACCAATATCATGTAACTCAATGTCATAAGTCTTTTTTTATAATGCACATTAATTCTATTGGTTCTGTTCTAAAGAACCCTGAGTAATACAGTACCTATCCACGGAGTAATCATTGATTAACTCACTCTTCACCCTTATGATATACTCAGTTCTCCATAACTCCACAAAAGCATAGCACTGGGGACCAAGCTTTTATCACATGAATTTAATTAAGGGGGCCATTTTATATAAAAATAATTGCATGTAGTTATGGGCCACTTGTATTTTTCACATTTAAATGAAAATTAAATGTAGAGATAATAATTCACTTCTTCAGTTCCACTGGTCATGTTTCAAGTGACAAATAGCCACATACTGCTAGTGGCTACCATATTAGACCAATACAGAACACCTTTGTCACTACAGGAAGGTCTCATCTCAAGTGGAAAGATTTTGGACACTAAACAAGACAGATTAGATAAGTAAGTCATTGAAAATGACAACAGATCAGATAGTGATGTCAAGAGTTGTTATGTGTGCAGTTGTTTTACTTGTTCTGGAGCAAACCAATAACCCATGCAGACCCTGGTACATGGTATGTATTAATTTGGCAAGAGTTTTCATTCCCCTTGATATGTAAAATCAGAATAAATGTCCACTTATAAGATGGGAATAAAGCTAATTTTAGTGTCATGCCTCAGGATGATGCCAGATCCCTTATTCTTCTTTGTTGTGAGTTGTAATTCTGTAGACATATCTAAGAATAGGAATATTAGGACTAGTTCAGTGTAGGTTCTTGAGATCTGGGGCAAGTTAGGCTACTACAGGCTACTACTTATGTGAGACAAAGTTGCTGCACCTCACACTATCTATGACTAAGAAAAAGACACAGTTATGGGCATAAATCCGCATTAGTCAGTTTTCTATCACTGTGAAAAAATACCCAAGAAAACAACTTTGAAGGAGTGAAAATTTACATTGGCTTATGACTTGAGACATTTCCACTCCTTGATCATTTAGCTGTGCTGCTTTTGGATCTGTAGTGATGTAAGATTTCATGACAGGGAAGGAGTATGTGTCACAGCAAACTGCTTACTTCATGGAAATTGGGGAGTAGAGACAGACTGTTGTCCCAATGTCCCTTTTTTTTTTTTTTAAATTTTTATTAACATTTTCCATGATTATAAAATATATCCCATGGTAATTCCCACCCTCCCCACCCCCACACTTTCCCGTTTGAAATTCCATTCTCAATCATATTACCTCCCCATTACAATCATTGTAATTACATATATACAATATCAACCTATTAAGTATCCTCCTCCCTTCCTTTCTCCACCCTTTATGTCTCCTTTTCAACTTACTGGCCTCTGCTACTAAGTATTTTCATTCTCACACAGAAGCCCAGTCATCTGTAGCTAGGATCCCCATATGAGGGAGAACATGTGGCGCTTGGCTTTCTGGGCCTGGGTTACCTGACTTAGTATAATACTTTCCAGGTCCATCCATTTTTCTGCAAATTTCATAACTTCATTTTTCTTTACCGCTGAGTAGAACTCCATTGTATAAATGTACCATATCTTCATTATCCACTCATCTGTTGAGGGACATCTAGGCTGGTTCCATTTCCCAGCTATTATAAATTGAGCAGCAATAAACATGGTTGAGCATGTACTTCTAAGGAAATGAGATGAGTCCTTTGGATATATGCCTAGGAGTGCTATAGCTGGGTCATATGGTAGATCAATCTCTAGCTGCTTTAGGAACCTCCACACTGTTTTCCACAATGGCTGGACCAGATTGCATTCCCACCAGCAGTGCAGAAGGGTTCCTTTTTTTCCACATCCCCGCCAACATTTATGATCATTTGTTTTCATGATGGTGGCCAATCTGACAGGAGTGAGATGGAATCTCAATGTAGTTTTAATCTGCATTTCCCTGATGACTAGTGACGTAGAACATTTTTTTAGGTGCTTATATGCCATTCGTATTTCTTCCTTTGAGAACTCTCTATTTAGCTCCTTAGCCCATTTTTTGATTGGCCTGTTTGATTCCTTATTAGTTAACTTTTTGAGTTCTTTGTATATCCTAGATATTAATCCTTTATCAGATATATAGCTGGCGAAGATTTTTTCCCATTCTGTAGGTTGCCTCTTTGCTTTTTTCACTGTGTCCTTTGCGGTGCAAAATCTTTGTAATTTCATTAGGTCCCAGTGGTTAATCTGTGGTTTTATTGCCTGAGCAATTGGGGTTGTATTTAGAAAGTCTTTGCCAAGACCAATATGTTGGAGGGTTTCCCCTACTTTTTCCTCTAGCAGTTTCAAAGTTTCCGGTCTGATGTTAAGGTCTTTAATCCATTTGGACTTAATTCTTGTGCATGGCGAGAGAGAAGAATCTATTTTCATCCTTCTGCAGATATTTATCCAGTTTTCAAAACACCATTTGCTGAAGAGGCTGTCTCTTCTCCAATGAGTATTTTTGGCATTTTTATCGAATATCAGGTGGCTATAGCTACTTGGGCTTACATCTGGGTCCTCTATTCTGTTCCACTGATCTACATGTCTGTTTTTGTGCCAGTACCATGCTGTTTTTGTTACTATGGCTCTGTAGTATAGGTTAAAATCAGGTATGGTGATACCACCAGCCTCTTTTTTGTTGCTCAGTATTATTTTAGATATTCGAGGTTTTTTATGATTCCAAATGAATTTTTGGATTGTTTTTTCTATTTCCATGAAGAAAGCCTTTGGAATTTTGATAGGGATTGCATTAAATGTGTAGATTGCTTTAGGTAAGATTGCCATTTTCACGATATTGATTCTTCCAAGCCAGGAACAAGGGATGTTTCTCCACTTTCTAGTGTCTTCTGCAATTTCTCGCTTGAGTGTCTTAAAGTTCTCATTGTATAGATTCTTTACTTCCTTAGTTAGGTTTATTCCAAGGTATTTTATTTTTTTTGATGCAATTGTGAATGGGAGTGATTCTCTGATTTCATCCTCTGTGTGTTTGTTGTTAGCATATATGAAGGCTACTGATTTCTGTGTATTTATTTTGTATCCTGCTACATTGCTGTAGGTTTTGATTAGCTCTAACAGCTTGCTAGTAGAGTCTTTAGGGTCCTTTATGTATAGAATCATGTCATCTGCAAATAGTGATAACTTGATTTCTTCCTTTCCAATTTGTATCCCTTTTATGTGTGTCTCTTGCCTTATTGCTATGGCTAAGACTTCCAAAACTATATTAAATAGAAGTGGAGACAGTGGACACCCTTGTCTTGTTCCTGATTTTAGTGGAAAAGCTTCCAGTTTTTCCCCATTTAGTAATATGTTGGCTGTAGGCTTGTCATAAATAGCCTTTATTATATTGAGATATGTTCCTTCTATTCCCAGTCTCTGTAGGACTTTTATCATGAAGGGATGTTGGATTTTGTCAAATGCTTTCTCTGCATCTAATGAGATGATCATGTGATTTTTGTCCTTCAACCCATTTATGTAATGTATTACATTTATAGATTTGCGTATGTTGAACCATCCCTGCATCTCTGGGATAAAGCCTACTTGGTCAGGGTGAATGATCTTTTTGATATACTCTTGTATTCTGTTTGCCAATATTTTGTTGAGAATTTTTGCATCTATGTTCATGAGGGAGATTGGTCTGTAATTTTCTTTTTTTGTTCTATCTTTGCCTGGTTTTGGTATCAGGTTGATGCTGGCCTCATAGAAGGAGTTTGGTAGGATTCCTTCTTTTTCTATTTCCTGGAAAAGCTTAAGAAGCAATGGTGTTAGCTCTTCCTTAAAAGTCTGGTAAAATTCAGCAGTGAATCCATCGGGCCTGGGCTTTTTTTAGTTGGGAGATTATTGATAACTGCTCGGATCTCCATGTTTGTTATAGGTCTATTTAAGTGATTAATCTCATTTTGATTTAATTTAGGTAGGTCATATAGATCAAGGAAATCATCCATTTCTTTCAGATTTTCATACTTTGTGGAGTATATGCTTTTATAGTATGTCCCTATAATTTTTTGAATTTCTCTGGAATCTGTTGTGATGTTACCTTGTTCATCTCTGATTTTATTAATTTGTGTCTCTTCTCTCTTTCTTTTGGTCAGATTTGCTAAGGGTTTATCAATCTTGTTTATCCTTTCAAAGAACCAACTCTTTGTTTCATTAATTCTTTGGATTGTTCTTTTTGTTTCTATTTCATTAATTTCTGCCCTAATCTTTATTATTTCTTCCCGTCTACTACTTTTTGGTTTGCCTTGTTCTTCTTTTTCCAAGGCTTTAAGGCGAAGCATTAGGTCGTTTACTTGCGACCTTTCTAATTTCTTAATATAGGCACTTAAGGCTATAAATTTACCTCTTAGAACTGCCTTCATTGTGTCCCAGAGATTTTGGTATGTTGTGTTCTCATTATCATTTGACTCTATAAATTTTTTGATTTCCTTTTTGATTTCTTCATTGACCCAGTCATCATTTAGTAGTGTATTGTTTAGCTTCCATGATTTTGTGTATGCTCTATAGCCTTTCTTGCTACTGATTTGTAGTTTAATTCCATTGTGGTCAGATAGAATGCAAGGAATTATTTCAATTTTCCTGAATTTGTTAAGATTTGCTTTGTGTCCTAATATATGGTCTATTTTAGAGAATGTTCCATGTGCTGCTGAAAAGAATGTATATTCTGCAGCCTTTGGATGAAATGTCCTGTATATATCTGTTAGGTCCATATCTTCTATGAACTCATTTAGTCCAGATGCCTCTCTGTTTATTCTTTCCCTGGATGACCTGTCAATTGATGAGAGTGGGGTGTTAAAGTCACCCACCACCACCGTGTTTGGTGTTATCTGTGACCTTAGTTCTAATAGTGTTTGTTTGACGAATTTGGGAGCCCCCATGTTAGGTGCATATATGTTTAGGATTGTAATGTCCTCCTGTTGGAGTGTGCCCTTAATCAATATAAAGTGACCTTCCTTATCTTTTTTGACTAACTTCGGACTAAAGTCCACCCTGTCTGATATTAGGATAGCAACCCCTGCTTGTTTTCTAGGCCCATTTGCTTGAAACACCGTCTTCCAACCTTTCACCCTAAGATAATGTCTATCCTTTGTAGAAAGGTGAGTTTCTTGAAGACAACAAATTGTAGGATCCTGCTTTTTAACCCAGTCTGCAAATCTATGTCTTTTCGTTGGGGCATTGAGACCGTTGATATTAAGAGATATTATTGAAAGGTGTGTATTTATGTTTGCCATTTGTGTGTGTGTGTGTGTGTGTTACTTGTTCTACCTGTGCTCTCTTCTGTTAACTGGTATTTGAGTATGGCTGGTTTTTTCTAGGTTCCTTATATGTGTGCTTTTCCTTTTGTTCAGCATGGAGGATTCTATCAAGTATTTTCTGTAGAGCTGGTTTTGTCTTCAGATATTCCTTTAACCTGCTTTTGTCATGGAATGTCTTTATTTCTCCATCTATTTGGATGGATAACTTTGCAGGATAAAGTAACCTTGGTTGACAGTTGTTATCTTTCAGAACTTGGAATATATCACTCCAGGCCCTTCTGGCTTTAAAAGTTTGTGTTGAATAATCTGCTGTAATCCTGATGGGCTTGCTTTTGTAGGTAACTTGATTTTTCTCTCTAACTGCTTTCAATATTTTTTCTTTGGTTTGTGTGTTTGGAAGTTTGAGTATAATGTGGCGAGGAGAGTTTCTTTCTGGGTTTTGTCTGGCTGGGGTTCTAAAGGCTTCCTGTATCTGTATTGGCACCTCTTTCCCAATTTGGGGAAAATTTTCCTCTATGATTTTGTTGAAGATGCCTACTATGCCTCTGGAGTGGAATTCTTCTCCTTCTACTATGCCCTGAATTCTTATATTGGATCTTTTCATAGTGTCCCGAATATCTTGAAATTCCCACTCATACTTTTCTATAAGTTTGTCTTTCTCTTTGTTGGACTGCATTAGGTCTGCCACCTGATCTTCTAGCTTAGATATTCTGTCCTCTCCCTCATCCATCCTACTGGTGAGATTTTCTACAGAGTTTTTTATTTCATTAACTGTGTTCTTCATTGCTAGTAATTCTGACTGGTTTTTCTTTATTATTTCTATTTCTCTATTTATGTCTTGTATTGCCTTCTTTATTTCATTAAATTGGTGTCCTGCCTCTTCTTTGATTCCTTTGATTTCCTCTTTGATTTCTTCTTTGATTGTTTTCATGTGTTCTTTGACCTCTTTGAACATATTTATAATTATTCTTTTGAACTCTTTCTCAGGCATTTCCTCTAACTCTTTCTCACTGGAGGACATTTCTGATGCATTAATACTTTTAGGTGGATTTATAGCGTCTTGCTTTTTAGTGTTTCTTGTGTTATAATGTATATATTTTTGCATCTTGGATTAAGTTAATGCTTGGATTTTCTAGCTAGCTGTGTATTCTTAGCTGTATCAATTGATTTGGTGTAATATATTTTCAGGGTAGGACCTTAAGGTATTAGGTGTGGCTCTTAAGACTCTCAGAGTATCTACAAAGATGTTCTTAGGGGTTGAGTTTCCCTGCTATAGGAGTATTCAAGCAGGCTGAGTGGAATAATATACTGGTAGATTCTAAAATTTAGCTAAACACTGTACCCATTCCATCAAAAACAGCCCCGAGTATGTATGCAAGAGTAGTTATTATAATGACCAGATCCTCTATCAACAAAGAGGTTTAGATTTCTGGTCTGTTGAGGTATCCAAGTCAGCTTGTGACCAGGTGAGACCCTTCCCTGGTGCAATCCCAGTTACCTTGGGTGATTGTGGTCTCAGTCAAGTTGCTGCCTGGGTCGTCGGGCTGCTGTTCTGATTTCTGGAGCTGGGCACTTGCTTTTCCTACGGGGCAAACTGAGCCGCTGCCGCCGCCTCTGCAGCTGTTGTAGGTGCCACCCCCGGAGCCCCCACCGCTGCTGAAGCTGCCGTTGCCGTGTCCACCGCTGCTGCTCACCCCGAAGCCGCTGCTGCGGGATCTGTCACCGCTGCCGCTCCTGAGTCCACTGCTGCTGGGGCCACTGGTACCGGTGCTGGAGCTGCTGAAGTTGCTGCCAAATTCTGCTCCTGCTTGGGTCCCTCCGTCAGCCCAAGTTGGCATGGCCGGGTCCCGGGCCGCTGCTGTGTTCGCTGGAGCTGGGTTCAGGCGGCAGGGGAGGGGAGGGAGCTGCGGCTGTTCTGGTTGTATCGTTTCTCCACGTGTGCTTTTACCTTGCGGTCTGCTCCTCCCTCCGTTGCTCGCTGCCGCTCTCCCCTCACGTTTCCCGAGTTGCGGAGAGCGCGGTGTGAGGGGAAAATCCCGCACCTGGCTTGTCCTGCGGCTCGAGCCGAGAGTCCGGCGGTTTTCTGCCGCTCCGCGGTTGCGGCGGGTAGCTGAGCCGCCCCGGAGCCGCTGTTCCCGCCTGTGCAGGCTCTGGATGCTCTATAACTCTTCCACTTCTCCGCTGCCGCCTCAACTTCCTATACACCTCACTTTTTAGTAAAAGTGTGTATTTTGCTGAGTTTTTTTTGATCTTTCCCCCCCCAGGCTGTTTTGGCGTGGTACCTACGCCGCCATCTTAACCGGAAGTCTCCCCAATGTCCCTTTTAATAGTACACTCCTAATGACCTAACTTTGTTTCTCTATGCACCTCGCTGTTTTTCTTTTATTTTGTTTTTAATGTAGGGTCTCACTCTAGCCCAGACTAACCTGGAATTCACTCAGTATTCTCATGGCGGCCTTGAATTCCTACCTCTGCCTCCAAAGTGCTGGGATTAAAGGCATGCACCCTCACACCCACATACCCTCATTCTTTTTAAAGGTCCCACCACTTCCCAATAGCATCATCAGTTGGGGTTAAAACCTTCAACATATAAGCCTTTGGGAGACTTTTGACATCCAAATCATAACTTGTTTTAGACTTTCAGGACAGCAAATGCCCTGTTTGGGTGTTGATCCAATCCATTTACCAAGTAACATACCAGGTTTACAGTTTTAAGTGGATCCTGGAACAAGAGAAGGCTATGCAGTTTCAAATTGAAGTGCAAGATCTTTTTCTATGTTGACATTTTGACCTGGAAAGCCCAATGTTTCTTGTTATATATGTGTAAAAAAGTTGCTACATAGAGACCCTAGAATGTCCAGTAGAAGAATTTCGATGTATATCCATCCCAGTGGTTCATATTAGAGCTCTGGTCTTCGATGCTAATAAATGCCCATTTACAAAGCAGTCCATAGATTGTTATTAGACCCTTACTATTGTTTTGATATGGTTTGTTCCCTAGTTTTATGTGTTAGAAATTTGTTCTCATTGTAGTGATTGATATTAAGAAATAGTGAGAATTTAAGAGATAAGGTTTCAGCTGGGCGTGGGGTGCACGCCTTTAATCCCAGCACTCAGGAGGCAGAGGTAGGAGGATCACCATGAGTTTGAGGCCACCCTGAGACTCCATAGTGAATTCCAGATAAGCCTGGGCTAGAGTGAGACCCTACCTTGGAAAAAAAAGAGATAATGTCTACTAGGGGAGGTCACTAGGCTATTGGAGGCATTGTCCTGAGATGAGGTTAAGGGACCTCTTATGAGAAGATTGGTATAAAAGACAAAGCCTAACTCAGCATGATGGCTCATGCCTGTAATCCCAACACCCTGAAAGTGGAAATGGGAGGATTAGGAGTTGCAGGCCAGTCTTGGTGACAGAGTGAGCTGGAGGCCAGTCTGGGCTACATATTAGACACAAGAGAAAAACAAAGCTCATCTTCCTTAGCTTCCTGTCTAGTATGTGATCTCTCCTCTATGTGTTTCTACCTCTGTAATACCACCCACCATGAGTTCCTCACCAAAGCTGAGCTGATGCCAGAATCATAACTTTCAGTTTCCAGAACTGTGAACTAAACAAACTTCTTTATAGTTAGTCAGCTGCAGTTTCACAGTAATAATAGAAAATGAAATATTATAACCATGGTAGAGATGGAATGCCTGATTAGGGCATATCAAATGACTGTTCCTAAAATTATTCATCATGAGCAAGATGTCACCTGATGTACTGAGCCATAAACGAAGACATACATAGCAGTCTTTCATCATAAATTAAAATGGCATCTACAAAACTAGGCCTATGAGAGTGTGGAGGGCCAAGTAAGCTACCACACAAGCTGGGCTAAAATTCCCATGTCACCCATTTCCTTCTTCATTGCCTCTCACTCTTCCCGTAGCTTTGCACCCATGGGGCAATTCTCTGTAGCCAGTGTAACCAGTTAATAGAGGAAAATATATTCTATAGACTAAGCTAGTCAGTCAGCCAGCACCACTAGTACAGTATGGAAAGAAAATACACTAGATGGACCTGGAAACCATGGTTAAGGGAAACAATTCCAGTGGACAGAGTCAGTGTTCCACTATAGCTTCAGTACACCTTGTCTTCATGTAGAAGGAGATGGGCTGGAACAGATCTACACTGAGTCATGGGAAGTGGCTAATGTGCTAAATGGTTGGTCAGAGACTTGGAAAGGACTAAAAGAAGGTCCAAGATGGGGCTGGAGAGATGGCTTAGCGGTTAAGCGCTTGCTTATGAAGCCTAAGGACCCTGGTTCAAGGCTCGATTCCCAGGACCCACATTAGCCAGATGCACAAGTGGGCACATGTGTGTCTGGAGTTCGTTAGCAGTGACTAGAAGCCCTGGCACACCCATTCTCTCTCTCTCTCTCTCTCTCTCTCTCTCTCTCTCTCTCTCTCTCTCTCTCTCTCTCTGTCTCTTTCTCTCTCTGTCACACTCAAATGAATAAATAAAAATGAACAAAAAAATTTTAGAAAAGAAGGTCCAGGAGAAAGTTAAATGGCTTTACATTTTGGAATGAGAACTGAATCTGAAGATCCCATGAAAATTATTATGGTGGGAAATCCCCATAGTGGAAGATTCTTTCAGCAACCACATACACAAAATGACTTGATCTGTGACTGTCAAGTCATCCTCTATCTGTAGGTACTATGGTGCTTGCTCAGTGAGTTCATGAACAAAGGCAGGGCTCAACAACCTGTTATACATCAAGGCTAATGTGATGATTCCTAATGCTCACAGCCTCATTCACTTGCAATTAGCACTTGCTACCACCAAGATTCTGATTTGGAACATGGATGTATGGTAGGAGTGAAAGGGGAACAGCCAACTATCTGGTGGCAGGTGGATGATACTTCTCATGATGGAGGGGGATAGTCCCTATCCTCCCAGGGACAGACACATACTTGACATACCTACCTGAAGTAGTTTTAGCAGTGCCCCAATTTGTGATTTGCACAGTACCCTATCAGTATGGTATCTCAAATGACATTGGTTCTACTAGGGTATATATTTTACAATTAAGTAAATGTCAGTGTGCTTGGTCCATATATATGCTATGGTTTGAATACAGTTCATCCCGTCTGAAACACATGTTGGAATTTAATCCTTAATGTAACATATTAAAAGGTAAAGTCTTTAAGATTTGTTCAAGGCTTTGTTCTCATGAATAAATTAATCCATTCACATGATTAATGGATAATGTGCTATCTTGACAGTGGGTCTCATATGAAAGTCAGTCTGTCTAGGTCTCTTGCACCCTTCCAGCCTTGTGCCAGATGCTGTCCTCACCCACCTAGGTCTCTGGCAGCAAGAAGGCCATCACCGGATGTAGGCCCTTAATTGGGGACTACAATTGTGTGAAAATTAATCCATTCTTTATAGCTAGCACAGACTGTGATATTTTGTTATTAGCAATAGGGAACAAATCAAGGAAGCATGAAATCCACTGGTGGAACCATAGGTCCCATCGCCAATCAGCAAGCAGCTGGCTTTATATTCTACCTAAGGCTTAGTTAGGATGACAACTGGATAAAACATTCAGAGAAGTTGGAATGCTGTTCTATAGATATGATGATACATGTCTTAAACCAGTCTTCAACAAATAGCACTCTCTCCTTCATAGCAAAGATTCATGGGCCCAGGAACCAAAGAGTGTGATCACCCTCAATTTCAACCAAAATAAATCAGAAATGTTTCTCTGTAACTTGCCCTATGGTGCTGGGTTTGATAGTTATAGTGGTTCTAGTGACTAAGGGAGTAATTCTTGACAGGAAAGTGCAATTAGATAGTCTTGGTGAATTGGACTTATGCTCCTGAACTGAAATGCAAGAAGGGGGCTCAAAGTTTTGTCTGGGTAGAAATATAATTTTTCTAACTTTTTATTTTTTTACTTGAGAGAGAGAATGGGTGCACCAGGGCCTCCAGCCACTGCCAATGAACTCCAAATGCATGCGCCCCCTTGTGCATCTGGCTTATGTGGGTCCTGGGGAATCAAACCAAGGTCCTTTAGCTTTGCAAGCAAACACCTAACCACTAAGCCATCTCTCCAGCCCCCGGGAAGAAATCTCTTAATTCCAAATGGGAAATTGTATTATTGTTCACAATAGGACTCATCAGAATCAGTTAGGAAACAGGGGATTCATTTCAATGGCGTTGAGTACTGTCTTGTGGAAAACTTCTAGGTAATAGAAACTTGCTGTAACCCAATAAAGACCCTACCACCAAGAACTCACAAGCCTCTCAGGACAAAGTTTTAGAGCACTTAATCACAAAAAACCCATGTTAGCTAAGTATGCAGAGGGAAAAATAAATTTGGAGTGAGTGATATAACTCACCAGCTTTACATGCCAACATGGGTCTTATGTCTAGATAGAGACAGTACCACAATTACATTTCATGTTATTTTTGCTCTTCTCCCAACTCTCAAAGTTAGGTAAGAAATTATAAGGGCTAATGTTTTAGGTTACAGTGTATAACTGGATGGCTGTATGTCAATATTGCTGGAGTTTACATTTCATCCCTTTCCTAAATGATTGATTATACTAGGTACTACTAGTTAGATGTCAAAAGAAAAGTCCTATTAGTAGATTATTACCCATATCCATTAACTCACTGGGGTCTTTAGAAACTTCTAAGAGTGTTAACATGCTTTTGCACAGAAATAAACAATTAGTGGATGTGGTGATTTGATCCAGGTGTCCCCCATAAACTTAGATAGTCTGAATGCTAGGTTCCCAGCTGATGGAGATTTGGGAATTAACACCTCCTGGATGCAGTGTATTGTTTGGGCCGGGCTTATGGGCATTATAGCCAGTTTCCCCTTGCCAGTGTACGGCACACTCTCCTGTGGCTAATGTCTACCTTATGTTGGCCAGAGGGTTATGTCCACCCTCTGCTCATGCCATCATTTTTCCTGCCACTGTGGAGCTTCCCCCTTGATCCTGTAAGCCAAAATAGACCTCTTTTTTTCCCCACAAGCAGCTCTTGGTCTGGTGATTTCTGCCAGCAATGTGAACCTGACTGCAATTTATAGAATGTGATATTTGTCAACTATATATCTGAAATGTTGTCTAAAATATATCAGGATCTTCAAAAATTCAATAGCTAAAGCACAAATAGTTAAAAATTGTCAAGAGATCTAGATTGGCATTTCTTAAAAGAAGAGATATAGTGGACAACAGGTATGAAATATTGTTTCTCATCACTAACTCATTTTGGGAACATTTATTTATTTTTCATTAAGTAGAAACTTTGTACAGACACATCATGTGTTGGTACCATCATTTCTCTCCTCTCTGTCCCCATTCCACTGAGTTTAATTTTCTATTAAAGTATTGGCTATTAAATCTACAATCCTCAGTTGGATTGCTTGTATTCACCATGAGGTTGTGGGTTATGAATTGTGAGAGCAGCAGTCAGTTAATTGTGGGAGGGAACTGTCTCTGGATATTTCCCACCCTATGGCTCTTACAATCTTCCCGCCTCCTCTTCCATAAAATTCCCTGAGCCATGGTGGGTGTGTTTTAAGTTTACTTTAGTGTTGAGCTCTCAGCAGCTTCAGGATTTCTGCTTTGGTGTGTACTGAATATCCTCAGTGTTCGTCTCCATCACCCTAGCTTAGGTTGTTAGGCTAGCCTTGGGAGGAGCACTCTTGTTCATCTCACCCGTTCCCCTGTGGTTTCACCTAGGCCCTAGCTGCTATGCAAAGGGTGATTCATCTTCTGCCAGAGAGTCAGCTGTCTTTTCTTGTCTTGTTGATTTATGGTTGTCCTTGGTTCTCACTGCCTTCTACAAAAGAAAAACAGGTTCTCCAATGGAGAGTGAAGTCAACATACGTAAATTCAGAGAAATTCTGATGGGTGTATCCTGTCTTTTGGCCAAAGACTAGTCAGAGCTTCTTGTTGGGGTCTTTAATCTTTGTCTCCATAGGATTCTGACTTGACTCCCAGTTCCAGCTATGGGTTCCTTTCTACTGAGTAGATCTATTAACCAATCAGAGAACCATTGGTCACCCACCTAGGCTGGGCCTCATCACTAATTCTTTCTTTTAAATATTTTATTTTTATTTATCAATTTATTTGACAGAGAAAGAGGGAGGGAGGGAGGGAGGGAGGGAGAGAGAGAGAGAATGGGCATGCCAGGGCCACCAGCTACTGCAAACGAACTCCAGATGCATGTGCCCCCTTGTACATCTGGCTAATGTGGGTCCTGAGGAATCAAACCTGGGTCCTTTGGCTTTGTAGACAAATGCCTTAACGGCTAAGCCATCCCTCCACCCCACATCACTAGTTCTTATGGCATAGCAAATTAAACCTACAATGAGACATCATTTTGACCCATTTAAAATTATGATCATAAAAACACCAAAAAGCATGACAGTTGGTGAGGATGCATAGAAAAAACAAGCCATGCACACTGTTGATGGCAATGGAAAGTAGGATAGCCATTGTGGGAAACAGTAAGAAACTTCCAAAAATTAAAAAAAAATAAATTTACCATATTATCCAGCTGCCTCTTCTTGGTATATTATACAGTCAAAGAAAATAAAATTTGTATATCACAATGTACCTGTATTTTCATGTTTATTGCTGTATTATTCATAGTAGCTCAGATATGGCATCATCCTAGTTTCCTATCAATGGATCAATAGTTAAAATATGGTACATATGCACAATGAACTACTACTCAGGAAATTAATATCCCATCTATCCTATTGTTTGCTGATATATGAATGGAACTGCAGGGCATTACATTATATGATACAATTAGACAGAAATACAGGTAATCACATATTTCCTCTCATGTGACTTATAAAAGACCAATGTTGCTTTATCAATATTTTATTATATCTAGAATGCATTTAATTCTAATGGATTTAGTTAAAAATTATTTAGTATTATTTGTTTCCATTCAAGATGGATATAATAGTTTTAGGAAGAGTGACCACAATTATATCAAAAGATTTAGAAAAAAGAGTGAGTTCATATTACAACTTAGAATGCCAAATACCCTATTGGATGGTTGACATTAGGGAATTCAGATGCCACTTTCTGTAATAGATTTATCCTACTAGAGAAAGGGGGACAGGTGAAATAGACAATATGAAATACATTTTGATACAATATTATTCTGTTGATATGAAATTCTGGTTGACAAGGTGCTAGGTGTATTCATAATCAAAATGCTATAAATTTTAAGCCTGAAGCCCCAAGAGTCGAGCAGTGTTTAATATATCATCCCTTGTTAAATAACAGCCACAGAGTTGGCGGTAGCCAGTGAATGCTTCCCTGCCATGTAGGACTCGCCAGTTGTCTATAAATAGGACCTGTGAATGGGTAAACAGAGAGAAAGCAATCAGTACAAGGGCACATCATAGGAACTATAAATCAGAAGAGACCATTAAAAATATAAAGCTTTTATTCTTTGGGTTATATTTAGTGAAATATTACTGTTTTGAAATTAGGAAGATTAAAAGGAAACTAAGATGTGTCCAACTCTGTAGTAGGCTAAATGGAAGTTAAAAGGCAATACCTGATAATATCTTAGGAACTTATCTTCCTCAAGAAACTATCTTCTTTTCAAAGTAAATCCAGCAATTAGTTTCTTTTTCTTTAATTCTTACTCAGTACTTTCTATATTATGTTTTTTTTTAAATTATGAACGATTCAAGAAAGAGTAGAAATAGAGTTCTTATGCTAAGAGGGTTACCCCCACACCTAACTGTGTGAAATCACAAGAAGGAAAATCTGAGAAACCCACATTAAAATTTGGATCAGGTCTTTTTGTAAATCAGGCATCCAAATGGGACGAACCTCATTACCAAGTTTAAATGTATATGAAGGACCTTGATTAGTTGATTAGTGGGCCTGGGATGAGAGTGCAGAATCAGAAAGGGCCTGCCAACCAGGAGGGCTTGGGGGAAAGGACACAAGCCTGGGAAAAGTTAAAGAAGAAGAATCAGGAAGCTGCTCTTTATTGCCATCTTGATGTATCAGACTGAAGTTCTAGTCTTAACAGGGTATGGCAGCATCTATGTTATTTTGGGCCTAGCTGATAACCTGCAAAAGAAAGTTACCTTGATGTTATCCTCTATCATTTGGCTCTCCTGAGAGGCAATTTCAATTATTCTTAAGAGGAAATATCAATATTTTTTGGGGGGGGGGTGGCGGTTTCGAGGTAGGGTCTCACTCTAGCCCAGGCTGACCTGGAATTCACTATGGAGTCTCAGGGTGGCCTTGAACTCACGGCGATCCTCCTATCTCTACCTCCTAAGTGCTGCGATTAAAGGTGTGTTCCACCATGCCTGGACTAGTGGTCTTTATTTACTTTGTAACACCACACATATGAAACTAATACCCTTAACCACTGCTTTCTATGACAAGCTTACTTGACATCTTTATAGACTTTAAAAAATGTTTTATTTTATTTATTTATTTGAGAGACAGAGTGTGTGTGTGACCTCTAGCCACTGCAAATGATCTCCAGATACATGTGCCAACTACTGCATTGGCTTTACATGGGTTACTGAGGAATTGAACCTAGGTCCTTAGGCTTTTCAGTCAAGTGCCTTAACCACTGAGCAATCTCTCTAACCTCTTTATAGTATTTTAAGACTCACCTTTCCAGGCTTTAGTTTGACCCAGAGCTCATTCTCAGGTTTTCTCAATTCAGTTGTTAGGGTCCGGTGTGCTGTATACCAACGATGGACAATATCATAAGGCACAGTATTGATGACAGCCCGGTCATAGTTGTTGTACCTAACATGGAACCATGAGAAATAAAGGTCTCAGACACAGGATAAAGGCATTCATTGTTTATTGAATTATTTTAGACAATGCTTTCTCTGTGTCCACTGCTGTTCTACAGGTTAAGTGACAGTGAGTCAACACTCTCTTAGGAATACAGGATCAGACAGAGGAACTCCATTGATTGCTGGTCATATTTTGTTTTTCTTTGCAAAATCTGGGGGTAGGGAGTAGAATTAAGGTCCAGTTGATTTCTCCTTTTTTTAGCATATGGTGTTTTTATCTGAAGCACGTTTCTTGGAGAAAGTACTTATTGGTCAAAGTTTTTGGCAGCATTGGGGAAAGATCTGTTTTTTCTCATCAAATTGAGGAGGACAACACAGATTGTGTCTACAACACATTTTTTTCATGTGTATGCTAATATGTACAGGTGTGTGTTCATGTGGAGATAAGAGGCTAATGCTAGTTTTCTTCCTTAATAGCTGTTTTCCTTGTTTTTACTTTATTTATTTGAGAGTGACAGAGAGAGAGAGAGAGAGAGAGAGAGAGAGAGAGAGAGAGAGAGAAAGAGAGAATGGGCGCGCCAAGGCTTCCAGCCACTGCAAAATGAACTCCAGACACTTGCGTCCCCTTGTGCATCTGGCTAACGTGGGTCCTGGGGAATCGAGCCTCCAACCGGGGTCCTTAGGCTTCACAGGTAAGCGCTTAACCACTAAGCCATCTCTCCAGCCCCTACCTTACTTTTTAAAACAGGGTCTCTCCCTGAACCTAGAGCTCACCAATTCAACCATACTAGCTATCCAGTAAGCCCTATATGATATTATATTATGTGATGTTATTTTTAAGATTAACAGCAGGAAATAATCAGTAAAGTCTATTACAAATTGGCAAAATGATGTTTTGGACTTTGCACAAAATGGCATCATCATAGTATTGCATATTTTTTTTCATTTTTCTGCTTTAATATAAACCAAGAGAGATCTGAAAATAATAAAAAGCAGACATTTATATGATAAGGGAACCTAGAAAGGTTGAATAGCACTATTCATCTAATTAGTTCATGAAGATTTTTCAAGTAAAGATTGGATGGAATAAAGTATTTGATGTGTTTGAGTGAATCTTTTAAATGATAAAACCCATTAACTAGACAGTAGGAAGAAGACAATTACTAATAGAAAGAATTTGATATCATTATAGTGTTTGTAAACATGAAAATAATATGAATGACTTTGACTATAAATTGACAACAGATAAAGGTACACATTTCCTGAAAGTACTACTAATTAAAGACAAATCATAAAATCTTACAACCTTCTATACATAGAAGAAAATCCCAAGTACATTCTATTCTCTGTTTCTCTGGTAAATTCTAGCAAACACTTGAGTATTGTAATAGGAACAGAAGGAAGTAGACACTATAACCAGGTAATTCACCATTACATTTTAAGGATGATGTGGTATGTATGTATTTTTAATATTTTTATTTATTTGCAAGGAGAGAAAGAGAAGGAGAGAGGGAGGGAGGGAGGGAGGGAGGGAGGGAGAGAGAGAGAGAGAGAGAGAGAGAGAGAGAGAGAGAGAGAGAGAGAGAGAGAGAGAGGGATTGAGAGAGGGGAGAGAATGGGCATGCCAGGGCCTCCAGCTGCTGCAAACAAACTCCAGACGTATGTGCCACTTTGTACATCTGGCTTAACGTGGGTAGGCTTCTCAGGCAATGCTGAGCCATCTCTCCAGCCCCAATAAATAGTTTTTATTTATTTATTTATCTGAGAGAGGAAGAGAGAGAAAGTAGGTGCAGCAGAGCCGACAGCTGCTGTAAACGAACTCCAGAACCCCTTGTGCGTATGTGCGACATTGTGTGCTTGTGTCACTGCATCTGGCTTACATGGGACCTCAAGATTCGAACATGAGTTCTTAGGCGTCACAGACAAGTAAGTGCCTTAACTGCAAGCACCTTAACTGTAGGCTATCTCTCCCAGTTTTTGTTTTTTTTTTAAATTGGGTCTCACTCTAGCCCAAGCTGACCTGGAACTCACTTTGTAGTCACAGGCTGACCTCAAACTCACAGTGGTCCTCCTACCTCTGCCTCCCAAGTGATGGGATTGAAGTCATATGTTCTCATGGCTGGCCTGTATACATGCATTTTTGAGATAGGGTCTCAGGCTGACTGAACTTGCTATGTAGCCAAGAATGACCTTGAACTTCTGGTCCTCTTGCGTCCTCTAAAGCACTGGGTTTACAAGACATGTATTACCATGGTTTATGCAGTGCAGAGATTGAACCCAGGGCTTTTTGCATGCAAGGCAAACATTCTATTAACTAAGCTACATCCTCAGTCTTCATATGTGATCTTGATGTATGAATCTCTTTTTTTTTAATTTTTTATTTGTCCTTTTTTTTAAAGTTTTTTTTTTTAATTTTATTTATTTATTTGAGAGCGACAGACACAGAGAGAAAGACAGAGGGAGAGAGAGAGAGAATGGGCGCGCCAGGGCTTCCAGCCTCTGCAAACGAATTCCAGACACGTGCGCCCCCTTGTGCATCTGGCTAACGTGGGACCTGGGGAACCGAGCCTCGAACCGGGTCCTTAGGCTTCACAGGCAAGCGCTTAACCGCTAAGCCATCTCTCCAGCCCTTATTTGTCCTTTATAGTAAGTATCATGTTACACTTTCTCTATAGAGGGCCCTGAAGGGACCATGAAAAAGGAAAAGGTTTGCCTTCACTTCAGTTTCTGGCAAAGCCTTATGGTGTGGGTTAGAAAATATTTAGTAGAGCCAAGTTTAGCTTCGAGAGCAGAATTTGGTCCCTATGGGGACTTGAAGTCTCTGCGTGGTTCCAATTGCACTTTTCCATAGCTATCCTGACATGGCAAACCAGAGGCCCCCATCTCACTCCACCATAGCCTGTCTACAGCCACCTATTTGCATCTGTTGCCTACAACTGCCAGCTTAATCTCTATTCAAGCCCCTTTGTTATCTGTACACAGCTTCCTTTGTCCTGCAAACACTGAGCAGAAATTCTTTGCTCAGGTTCTCTCCCCTCACAACTACTGTATGCAATCCATATAGTTTGAAATAACCCTGTTATTTCACTCAGATGACCACTACATACTTGGGTTGCCTGTTGCTGGACAGACTAGTGTATGCTCAGCAGCTCCAGATTAGATCCAGCCTGGCCAAACCAGAGAATTTCTCTGCAACCTGGTGGCTGAACTACTCTTTCTTTCTTTTTAAGAGACAGGATTTTTTTTTGTCTTTTGTATATTTATTCTATTGAATTACATTATGTGTCATGAAGCAATTTGATTATTTAATTTTTCATTTTTGATAATTTTATGCATATATACAAAGCATATTGATCCCTGCACTTACCCTCTCTATGCCCCTTCCCCTCCCACTAAAACCCTTCTTCTCATCACAGAAGAGACAGGATTTTTAACAAATATTTTTATTTATTTATTTGAGAGAGAGATACAGAAATAGGCAGGGAAGAAGGGAGGGAGAGAGAGAGAAAATGGGTGTGCCAAGGCCTTTAGCCACTGCAAATGAACTTCAGATGTGTGCATCCCCTTGTACATCTGGCTTACGTCGGTTGTGGGGAGTCAAACCTGGGTCCTTTGGTTTTGCAGGCAAGCACCTTAACTGATAGGCCATCTCTCTAGGCCTGAACTACTCTTTCTTAAAGATCTGAACCCTGTACATGTGCTCATGCATGTAAACACACACACACACACACACACACACACACACACACACACGGTAATAAATACAAGTATAGTCTATCCAAGGAATGTAAGATTAGTTTAATATTTGAAAAATCAATTGACGTGCAGCTGAGTAAGACCCTTGGAGTTCAGTATTAAGCCTACCTGAGTGATACCAGCAGCAGCCAGAATCCAAAAGATCTTAAATTCAGACCAAAGCTTGCTGACCACCAATAGATCTGTCCTGGCATCATGAGGTTAACTGTGAACTAGTGGGACAGATTCAAATTTTGACATGCCTATTGCTGGTCTTGGAATGGGCCTGGGCACTCCCACCCACTTCCACCAAGACCTGAGTTCTAGTAGGACAGAATTTTAGGATGAATTGGTGTCAACTTGTGGCATGGGCCTGCATGCCCCAGAGACTAAAGATCCCTGAATTTAAGAGACTTAGGTGTGACTTCTACCAACATTACCCCAATCTTGGCCAGTGAGGAGCAAGGCCCCTCCCATGGGGAGTAGGGCAGGAAACTGGCAATATTGACTGTCTGTTGGAACTCAGTGACAAAAATTTTTAAATTTAACACTAAGTAGGTTTTAAAACCACCACTCCTGGGCCAGCACCTGAAGATGTAACCTCTGGACCCACTCTTATTCTAGGTAGAGATACATAACCCAACGTGATCAGACTTGTGTTCTGGTCAACATCATTTTGGCTGGCTAAAGTGGCCTTGGGCCATAAGTACACCTCAGCAAAAGAAAGCTCATAGAAGAATGAACCTTGCCTCTACTCTAATGTTGTGTTGGTTTTAGCAGGTTGTGGACTCCAAGAGTTACCCAACATTGTAGCCTTAGTAGTCACAGGACTGCCCACCACATTGCCACCCTGATCCCAGGAAGCACAATATGGAGAGGATTACTGTCTGCTTGGGAGAACAAAGGGGAGGTAGGTACAACATTGTGACATAAAAGCTTGAGCCCTCAAATAAGGAAGTATTAGTAGATCTAAAGTAGACTCTACTTTTACCAATGGACAACTCATCTAGACAGCAAGTCAACAAAGCAGCATCAAAATAAATTGCACCCTAGACCATTAAAGAGACATAATAAGCAACTATGAAAACATTTTACCCAATAGTTGCAGAATACTTATTTTTTTCATGAGATGGAACATTCTTGAGAATACATCACATGGTAAATCATGAAGCAAATTTCAATAAATTAAAAATAATGATAATATTAAATATCTTTCTGACCACAATGTAAGAAAATTAGAAATCAAAAAAGCCTTTAGAAATTATAAAAATACAAACTTATGAACAATCAATGGATCTAGGAAGTAATTGAGATGGATTTTTTAAGATTTGTTTTTATTTATTAGAGACAGAGGGAGAGAGAAGGTGAGAATGGGCATGCTAGAGCCTCTAGCCACTGCAAACGAACTCCAGACACATGTGCCACCATATGCATCTGGCTTATGTAGGACCTGGAGAATCAAACCTGGGTCCTCAGGCTTTGCAAGCATGCACTTTAACCACTAAGCCATCTCTCCAGCCCCGTAAGATGGAAAATTTAATTCTTTTATTGAAAGAAATGAAAATGGAGACACAACACACCAAAACCTATGGGGGATAAGAAATTCATTCTAAGAGGGAAGTTTATAGCAACAAACGATACCTTCCTCCATCAAAAAATGTAGGAAAATTAGCTGGGTGTGATGATACTCACCTTTAATCCCAGCACTCAGAAGGCAGAGATAGGAGGACCATAATGAGTTCAAGGCTTTTATATATTGGAAGTATTTAACTTGTTTGATGTTATAGGACTTACTGTCTTAAATTGGTCAAGACTGTGGGGTCCTTTAAAATTGAACTGAGTACAATTTACAATGTGTGATGGTTATAAAACTATTGGGGGCCAGGGACGGAATGTGGTGGTTTGACTAGATTGCCCCCAACATATTGTTTTTTTTAAATTAGTTTGTAGTTTGCATCTGCAGCCACCTGGCTGGAGGCAGTGTCACTGGGCAGATCTTAAGGTGTGGTGGTGTGTTTCAGATTTCAATCTAAAGATATACAAAGTGTGCCTAGCTAGAGTTCCTGAAGTGTGCTGTGTTGTGTGGCTTTTGACTTTTAGGCTGGTGCTTCTATCTCTCTGCTTGGTCCTATGAAAGCAGGCTAACTTCTTCTGCCATTATGAAAGTTCCCCTGGATCTGTAAGTTTCAATAAATATTACTTCCTCCATAACTGTGCCTGGTCTAGCAGTTCATCTGAGTGAACCTGAAGCTGTCTGCTACATACCTAATAGACATTTCTCAATAGAATATAGCCAAAATGACCAACAGATATAAAAAAAGTTTTAATATCACCACAGCACCAGGAAGATACAAATCAAAACCAAAATGAAATCATCTTGCTTATTAAGTGTCCAAGGAACAGTGGAGAAACCCATGCACACAGTGGGAATGTTAATTAGCATAACCATTATAGAAAACAGTTTGGAAGTTCCTCAGAAAAATTTAGATACAACTGATAACCAGTAATCCCACTCTTGAGTATATATCCAAAGGAAACAAAATCAGTCTATTGAAGATATATTTACACTCCCATATTCATTTCAAGCACAATTCACATTAGTCAAGAATGATAACACTTAAGTGTCCACTAATGAATAAACAGATAAAAGAAAGTGTGGGACATATATACAGTGGAATGTGTGTCAGTCACAAGAAAAATGAAACAATCCTTTTAGTAAATGAAAGCAAACAAGTAAGCAAAAAAGAAAACATGACATGGTAGTGCATGCCTATAATCTTAGCACTTGGGAGGTGAAGGCAGGGGGATCAGGAATTTAAGGTCATCTACCCTGAGATACATGAGACCCTGTCTCAAAAACAAAACAAAACAAAAGAAAAAACAATCAAACATAATGAAATCCTGTCATTTAAGACATTTGCAACTATTTCCAAGCTGCCTCTGTACTCTATATCTTTTTTCTTATTTTATTTTCCTCTAGTGCTCACCAACATTTGCAATATTATATATTTGTTCTTTATTGTTAATGATCTCTTTCCATTGGGATGAGAATTCCATGAAAGCCATGAATTTTAGCATATTTTTTTCTCACAGTTACATCTCTAGGATCACACACAGTATCTGGGGTCTTAGTGGATGATCAGGAAATATTTGTGAAGGATTATGAATTAGTTCACAGTAGGAATTAGCATAGCATAAGTAGAAGTAAAACAGCATAGAAAGTCTTGGCTGTGAGATGGAAAATAACTGGCTTTAGTAACCCGAAGTACTTTGGTATATCTAGGGCAGAATTTGTATGGAAAATATAAATTGTAGGAGATGAAACAATAAGAATAGGAAGTAGTGAGTTCATGTAGAATCTAAGTCATGAGGACAACTGATGCTTTGAAGATACTCAGCAGATGTAGGATCTTAATCAGGGAAAGACACAATAAGACTTGTATTTCAGAAAATTTCTCTAGTTATAGCTTAAAGTTGGAGATGGTGAAAACAAGATTAGTTATAAGACTTTAGCAATGTTACTATCAAGAGGGCTGCAGAAGAGGGGGCGGAAAGAGTGTCAGAACCACATGTTGGGCATGATATGCAGAGACATTTATCCTACCCATAACTATGGGCAAACTCCACAATGCATGAGCCATATACCTCAACAAGGAGGGGTCAGGGGAAGGGGGCAGGACATGGATGAGCCTAACAATGGTATCAAATTGACTGTATTCACTGAGCACAAACCTAATTAATAAAAAAAGTAGCATATAAAAAGCAGTGGGTGGTTTGAGAAAAACTAGAAGTAGAGATGGTCGCCTGGCGTGGTGGCGCACGACTTTAATCCCAGCACTCAGGAGGCAGAGGTATGAGGATTGCCATAAGTTCAAGGCCACCCTGAGACTCCATAGTGAATTCCAGGGCAGCCTGGGCTAGAGTGAAACCTTACCTCTAAAAAAAAAAAAAAAAAAAAAACCAGTAGGGATGGTAAGATTTGGTTGCATATTATTAGGGAGAGGGAAAAATTAAAAATTATTTTTTGTCTTCATTTGGGCAACTTAGTAGATGGTGGTGTCATTGAATAAAATGTGGATGAACAAGGGGAGAGGCAGGCTTAAACGTGAGTAGAGACTGAGTTTAATTTTGAACATGACACATTGTATGTTTTCCAAGGTATCTAAGTGGTGATATCTAAGAGTCAACTGGATACATTGGCAAGGAACTTTGCATATACCCGAGCTATAGACATAAATATAATTGTCATCATACCTTTGGTTTTTCATTTTAGTAGATACTTTCTTTTTTATTTTTAAAAGATTTTTATTTATCTATTTATTAGATACAGAGAGGGGGACAGAGAAAGAGAGAGAGAGAGAGAGAGAGAGAGAGAGAGAGAGAGAGAGAAGGAGAGAGAGAGAGGCACACCAGGGCCTGTAGCCACTGCAAAAAAAAAAAAAAAAAAAAAAAAAAAAAAAAAAAACTCCAGATGTATGAGCCACCATGTACATGTGGCTTATGTGGTACCTGAAGAATCAAACCTGTGCTTAGCAGGCATGTGCCTTAACCATTAAGCAATCTCTCTAGCCCCTTATTTTTGTTTTCTGAGGCAGGGTTTCACTTTAGCCAAGGCTGACCTGGAGTTCACTCTGCAGTCCCAGAATGTGCTCAAACTCACAGTGATCCTCCGACTTCAGCCTCCTGAGTGCTAAAGGTTTGTGCCACCATGCTCATCTGATATTTTCATTTAAAAAATGCTACCTCCAAAACCTACCAATACAAAATGCATTATTCTTTTGCTATTGGATTATTTATTTTCCAATTAAAATATAAATTCAAAATAAAAGTTATAGAATAGGAAAATTGAAATCTGGCAGGTACAAGAAATTAGGAATGATCATTAATTATGAGGTTAACATATGATAAATACTGGAGGATAGTTCCTTAGCACTCACCTGATCAAATACAGCTCTTTATTCCATGGGTAGATATTTAAGACTGGCCCAACCCCAATCATGTGGTTGTGACATTCTCCAACATTTTCAATATATTCATGCTTCAATGGAACTTTGCTGAGGAGTTCAAATTCCTCAGGTGCCTTTTGAAGTACCTGTTGTGCTGCATAGAATCCATCCACTAATAGTGTCCTACCACCTGTTCCTTCATGCTTAAGACAGTGAAACACCTGGATGCTGGACAAGGGAAAGAAGAGTAAATACTTTAAAAAAAGAACATAACAAAATTCTGTAATTCTATATGAGAAATGATTTCTGAACGTACTTGTGTCATTTCCTTTTATTTTTTGTTTATTTTTATTTATTTATTTGAGAGTGACAGAGAGAGAGAGAAAGGAGGGGCGCCAGGGCTTCCAGCCATTGCAAACAAACTCCAGATGCATGTGCCACCTTGTGCATCTAGCTTATGTGGGTCCTGGGGAATTGAGCCTCAAACCAGGGTCCTTAGGCTTCACAGGCAAGCACTTAACCAGTAAGCCATCTCTCCAGCCCCCCATCTTCTTTCTTTCTTTCTTTCTTTCTTTCTTTCTTTCTTTCTTTCTTTCTTTCTTTCTTTCTTTCTTTCTTTCTTTCTTTCTTCCTTCCTTCCTTCCTTCCTTCCTTCCTTCCTTCCTTCCTTCCTTTCTTTCTTTCTTTCTTTCTTTCTTTCTTTCTTTTTTTTTTTTGGGTTTTTGAGGTAGGGTCTCACTCTGGCTCAGGCTGACCTGGAATTCATATGTAGTCTCAGGGTGGCCTCGAACTCACGGTGATCTTCCTACCTCTGCCTCCTGAGTGCTGGGATTAAAGGCGTGCACCACCACGCCTGGCTCCCATTTTCTTTTAATTAAATCCCATTTCCTAATTGATTTCCCCTCTGTGGTGGTTTGAATGTGAAATGCCCCCTATAGCCTCATATGCTTGAATACTTAATCTCTAGTTGTTGTCACTGTTTGGGAAGTTGCGGAACCTTTAGGAGGTGGAGCCTTGCTCAAAGAAATGTGTCACACATCCTAAAACAGAAAGAGACTGGGGAGAGGGGAATAATATGGAGAGAGAATATTTAAATATGTCATCTAATTTAATCCCTTAGCAATACTAATGGATAGGTTGTATTGCTAGTCCCATTTTACAGATGAAACAATTGAAGCATAGAGATTTTAAGTTATTTGCTCAAGATCACAAAGCTCACAATACATAATCAAATATGTTGATAATCAGCTGGGATGTAAATAAAGGTCTAGTTGATATCATGGCCTTAATTCTTCACCACTATTATTATGTTGCTAAATTACTTGGCCTCTGCTATTGATTTAACAAGGTAAAAGCAAGTGGACAACAGTTGCTTATATCTGGTGTTGGCCACAGGTTTAAAAGCTAGTCAGTCTTAAACCTCAACCTTTGTCCAGCTCCATTTTGTTTTTCTTCCTTCTGCATTTCCTAGAATTAGGATGTAGGGCTGTTGGTGTCTTCATATATTTATAACATTGAGAAGGGTTTCTAAAAGCTAAGTTCCAGATTCTTAAAGGAAATAAATATAGCAGTACTCAATTGATAAAAAAGTCCCTATGTGCACGTGTACTCACTTTCCTAATACCTTTATTTCAGGCTTATCATCTATATGCAGAAGATCAACAACCACAAAATAACAACCACAGAGATATCTAATAAGTAGCAGAAAATAGGATGGTTAAATACAGGATATGCCATTTGAGGAGCATTTGCTACCAATTTTTCTGTGACAAAAGGTTTTTTGGTCATTCCATCTCTTCCACTGCTTATAATTTAGAGTCAAATTCTTATCAATACCATCTTTTAAAAACAGCAGTGTGTGCAAGATAGACCCCCTTTCAATATGACAGTAATTAAATTCAAGAAAATTTAAATTCTAAAGTTTATGGTTAGCCAACAATCTTTGTTAAGTTGTAAATAAATACTTTGTAAACTATAGCTAGGTATGGTATCTCATGCTTATAATATTAGCACTTGGTCTGCTGAGGCAAGAGGATTGCTGAGTTAAAGGCCAGCCTGGGTTATATAGTGAGTTCCACAACAGGACAGCTCAGACTACAGACAGCAAGTCACTTTGTTTCTTTTTTCCCTCTCTCTTTCTTTCTGCATTTTCCCCTTCTCTTCCCCCTTCATTCCTTTCATCCCCTCCCTCCCTCCCTCCTCTCTTCCCTATCTCCTTTCTCTCACTCTGTGTTAGGTTTACACTCAAAATTTTATTCTTGTAAATTTGAAGAAGACTGAAGGGTATTTTGAAACAACTATGTTTCTAGGGGAAGAGAAAGAAACAGTTCTACAAGTCCACAGAAGTTGATATGAGCATGGTTCAAATAGAATGTAAATTGATTTAAAAGCTATGATTCCATCAGCAAGGATACTATGTTACTAATATACTTACCCACAGGGCTCTTGGAAATAGGTAGTGTCAGTGTGTCGATCCAGTGCTAGCTTGGTATATGCAGTGTCACCTCTGGAAAAATCTGAAGTAAAATACCACATTCTTCCATATATGGTTTCTCTGTCAAATGAAATAAAGAAAGAACTATAAACTAACTATAAGCTATTTGAATATTTCCTTCATATTTCAAGACTGTTTCCTATAGTTACTTTAGTTAGTCCCAAATAACAGTAGTTTTTATTTTTGGTTCCAGATTTCTATCTACAAGGTGAAAGTGACAGTTAAGTACAAAATCAGTTTTGAAAATTCTGTCACTAATTAATACTGTAGAAACTGGAGAGGGAAACAATGGAAGTATAATATATTCTGAAAGTTTAGGGAATCATCACACTTTGTTACTTTTTTTAAAAAATTATTTATTTATTTGAGAGCGACCGGCACAGAGAGAAAGACAGATAGAGGGAGAGAGAGAGAATGGGCGCGCCAGGGCTTCCAGCCTCTGCAAACGAACTCCAGACAGGTGCGCCCCCTTGTGCATCTGGCTAACGTGGGACCTGGGGAACCGAGCCTCGAACCGGGGTCCTTAGGCTTCACAGGCAAGCGCTTAACCGCTAAGCCATCTCTCCAGCCCTTTGTTACTTTTAATAGTCTTTTTATTCAAGGCTATTTTCTGTGTTTACTTTCCTTTTATAGAAATAGATGATGCAGCTTCTTGTAGTAAGTGATAATTTAACTTACTGTCTTTCTGATATCTTAGATAATCTAATTTTCAAGGGTGACTAAAGAGTTTCCATAACATTCGGATAAAAGGGATTAATTATAGGTCATCACTTATCATTTGGACATTGAAGAATAAGGAAATAAAGGATATTTTTGTTACAAAAAAATTCATGTGAATTGTATTTCTTCTTGAAATATCATAAGTTTTGATGTCTTATTTTCCCAGTGGGCTCAGATCTGACTAAAGGTCACTTCAATTATTTATCTTTCAGAGTTCTCTGAACCCAAGTGTATAAAGGAAATGTTTTTCCTTTTGAACTAAAAGTTTCCAAGCCCTTTCAATTTGTTGCTTACCAGCAGTTTCTTTTACTAGAGAGCTTTCACATTGCATTTCAAACTGAATAGCTCACAAATGCTATTGATTATGTTGTACCAACAAATGATACAGCATGCTGTTGGTGACACAATGAATTCTATCTGGGTCTTATTAAATAAAAGGAAATTATAATGACATAGGCTTATGTCACATTTAATACTAGAAATGTAGAATAGTAATGAAAAGAAAACTAGATTTAAGCCAGGCATGGTGGAGCATGCCTTTAATCCCAGCACTTGAGAGGCAGAGGTAGGAGACTCATTGTGAATTCAAGGGCAGCCTAGGACTGCAGAGTGAGTTCCAGTCAGCCTGGGCTAGAGTGAGACTCTACCTTGAAAAAAAGAAAAAATATAAACATGTTTAAGATCAGGAAACTTTAATATTTAAATCTCAGTTCTACTGCTTCCTATTAGAGAAATCCCGGGAAAGTCACTTTTTGTATCTTGGCATCAGTTACCCATCAGTGGAACAGGAAATGAAACACAATTAAAAGGGTTATTATATGATCAAAATAAGATAGTGGGTACAAATATGCTGATTAACTGCAATATGTTTTAATGAAGTATTAATAACTAATCTTTTAATCAAGACTTAAGCATCACAGAAGATCAAACTGGAAGATCTTTAGACACTATAATTCTTTTGAAGAGATGGGAAAATTCAGGACATTGAGAGACTGTATGTGTGTGTGTATGTAATGGACTAACCTATGATCACACAACTACTTTGTCCAACTCAGATTACTTTTCAGTTTTCTTTAGTGTACAATAATGACTCTAGCTCTTTTTAGTGTACAGTGATGACTCTAACTTGAAGGAGAGAAAAATATACCAATAGTTTTAAAGTCTTCATTATATTTAACATATAAGTGTCTTCAGAAATTATAAATACAGGGCTTGGAAGATTGCTCAGTGGTTAAAGGCACTTTCTTGCAAAGCCTGCTAGCCCTGTACCCATGTGGTTCATGTGTCTGGAGTTCCTCTGCAGTTTTAAGAAGCCCTGGCATGCCCATATTCTCTACCACCTCAAATAAATAAATATATAAATGATTAAAAAGGAAATTAGAAATTCAGCCCTCAAGATACTGTACTTGGAACACCCCCATATTTAGGCCATAAAATATTCTGTATTGAAAACAAAGATGACCTTTTACATTTTTTATTAGTACTTATTCTCTGGAAATTAATTCTTGTGGATTTCAGAAAGCTAAGTTACCTGATTAAGCTGATCCTTTCTGCCAATTTCTCTGTGTGCTCTTGAGTGGGAGGGACATTTTCTACAAATGCAATTCCATAGAGCAGAAAGTTTTGTAGAAACTTCTTCAGCCCCTCATTGGTTTCTAAGAAATGCTGGAAATCTGCAGATGGAACTTGGGCTTGCTGGTAGATTTTAGCATTCCATAATATTCTAGGCTGGATAACTTTTTGTTTCTGACTTTCATAGCTATTTTTCATCAGCCAGTCCAAATCATATCTAGTCACATGACCATCTGGCCCTTTTAGGAAAAAAAATAACATGCATTAAAATAGAAATTATAAATATTTTACTGATTAATAATGACAACTCTTACACCTATAATTTATATGCTAATTCTTATAACTATAATCCTAGCAATCAGGAAGCTGAGTCAGGAGGATCCCTATTTTGAGGCCAGCCTGGGCTATATAATGAGTTAGGCCAGCCTAAGCTACATAGTAAGATTTTTGTCTCAAAAACACAAAACAAGGGCTGGAAAGATTGCTTAGTGGTTAAGGCATTTGCCTGCAAAGCCAAAGGACCCAGGTTTGATTCCCCAGGACCCACATAAGCCAGTTGTGCAAGGGGCACATGTGTCTGGAGTTCATTTGCAGTGGCTAGAGGCCCTGGTGTGCCCATTCTCTATCTGTCTCTCTTCTCTCTATCTCTCTCTCTTGCAAATAAATAAACAAAATCAAAAACACAAAACAAAACAAATAAGCAAATAAATAAATAAAGAGTGGTAAAAACAGAAATTCTTGCCATTGTTTCCTATCTTGGAAAGTATCCAGTCTCTATATGGTGTTAGCTGTGAAGAAAAAAAAATATTAAAGGTTCTCCAACAAAGTGCTTCCAAAGTAAGGCAAAAATTATCTGAAAGAATTTCCCATTTTGGAAAGGGTATCTTTAGAAATAAAATAACTGTTCTTCAAAATACCCCTACAGAAGGCCAACTGTCCTGTACACTTACAAGTGAAAAAGAATGTGGTCTCATCCAAGCGAATGGACTTTGGCTTGATGTATAAATCCACACTGGCTGTGTCTAGGCTCCGTTGATGAGTCTTAGAGTTATAGCATGAAGCTGAACGGCAGTGGTCTCGAAGCCAAACATAACCAAAGCGCATCACAGTGTTAGCACATTGCAGTTCTAAGGAAAAGAACACATTATTCAAAAATACTTATCTCTAGCCTGGCATGGTGGTGCACACTGTTAATTCCAGCACTTGGGAGGCAGAAGTAGGAGGATCACCATGAGTTTGAAGACACTTTGAGACTACATAGTGAATTCCAGGTCAGCCTGGGCTAGAGTGCGACCCTACCTTGAAAAACAACAAACAAACAAACAAACACTTATCTCAGAAAACTAAAAAGGTCAGTAGCCAAAAGAATTCTCTCTAAATGACTTCTACCAAGAAACCAGAGCAGTAGAGCATAGTAGCCCTGTAAGAATTTCTAATACTGGAAATGGTATGGTGCTGATATATAAAACAATGCAAGAATTTATATAAAAAGCCTAGAGATATATCTAAATGGATAGAGGGTATGCAAGATGTCTTTGTATTAGTCTAGCAATTCTTCAATGTTGAAATTATGTATATGCAATATTATATATTGATCAACTCAGCCAAAAAATCATGAAAAGATGAAAATCTATTATTGTGTACAATATAAAAACAAACTTAAAGACAAGAATCAGGAAAAATATTTCTAACACAAAAATACTAATTTCCAGCATGTAGAATACATCCGTGAGCCCAATCTGGACTCATTAGGCTGGGAGTGTGGCTCAGTGGCAGAACACCTGACTAGCAGCAGTTATGAAGCCTTGGGTTCAATCTTCAAAGCAAAATAAAAGATAAAATTAAATGATTAAAAAATGTTTGAATACCGATTGGAAAGTTGCCAGAAGTGATCAATAAATACATGAACCTTCCCTTAATGTAATCAAAGGAATGAGTATTAAAACCAAAACAGAATACCATTTTATATTTATCAGTTATGAAAATTTAAATATTTATTTCTTTGTGTTTGGGTATGTATATGTGTATTACACAGATGTATATGTGTGTATGACTGGAGGTACGTGCATACCACAGCATGTGTATGAGCTTCAGAGGATACCTTTCAGGTTGGTTCTTACCAGTCCACCTCATTTGAGGCAGGATTTCTCTCCATCTCGTTGGTGTTCTTTTTGTTGTACTGGTCAACAGCTTCCAGGAAATGCTCCTATCTCCAGCTCCCATTCTGCCATTAAAGTGCTGGGATTACAGAAACCTGTTATGGCTTTTTATGTAGGGTCTGGAGACTATCAAACTCCATTACTCAGGCTTGAGCTGTGAGCACCTTATCTACTGAGCCATCTCCCCAGCCCTAGAGTGATGAAATTTTTAATGTTTGAACAAAAGGAGTGTTTTCAAAGATGTGGGGAAATACATCCTCATAAATACTGATTGAGTATACATTCTTAAATGCATACTGTATGGCAGTCTGGAAGTTTCTAAGAAATTAATTTAAAATATGCATATTTATTTATTGACTCAGGAATTTACCTCTTGATATTTATCTTATAGAAATTGACACACATGTGGAAGTGCATGCAAAGATATTCATGACACTGTTATAACAAAAAAGTAGCAACTAAGACAAAATGCTTAGTAGTGGAGGAATGAAATACTAGCTAAATAAACTAAGGTTTATCCACATTATAAGACACTAAATAAGCAAAATACTTTATCTATACTTGACTTTCATTATGCAATATTATTCTCATTTTAAGGGCAATGAAACTAATGATCACAGATTTTAAGAGCTAGAACATGAACCCAAATCATTCAACCTCATAACACTACATCACTATTTTTTGTTTGTTTTTTTAAGGTAGAATTTCAGTCTAGCCCAGGCTGACTTGGAATTCACTATCTAGTCTCAGGGTAGCCTTGAATTCATGGTGATCCTCCCACCTCTGCCTCCCAAGTGCTGGGATTAAAGATGTGTGCCTTAACATCACCATTTTTTCTTTGGTGTGTGTGTTTGGAAGTTTGATTATAATATGGCGAGGAGAGGTTCTTTCCGGGTTTTGTCTGGCTGGGGTTCTAAAGGCTTCCTGTATCTGCATTGGCACCTCTTTCTCAATTTGGGGGAAATTTTCTTCTATGATTTTGTTGAAGACGCCTACTATGCCTTTGGAGTGGATTTCTTCTCCTTCTACTATGCCCTGAATTCTTCTATTGGAGCACATCACCATTTTTTAAAGTGTAGCCTTGAGAATCTGGATGTGAGACTTCTGCAAAGCCAGAATGAGCTTAGTACATTCTCTTCCATGAAAACAATGATAAAACCAGACAAAACCATTTTAGTTTCCTGGAAACTGTCTAAAAACATACAATAAAGGAGCATTTACTCTGTTATTTATTTCTCCATAATAGGTATACTAATTTATATTCCTACCAGTACCTTTCAAGAATTTCTTTATACCCATACTCTCACCAGAACTTTTTATTTCTTATTTTTTGGTAATAATATCCTTATAGGTACTTGGTTGTATTTTATTGTGGTTTTAATTTACATTTCCTTGATGATAAATGATGCTGGCCATCTTTTTATATACCTGTTGGCCATTTTAATGTTTTTTTTTGGAAATGTCTATTTAGATCCTTTGCCCATGTTTATTTGGATTATGTATTTTGTTCCCATTTTGTTATGAGTTTCTTTAATGAATTTATGCTTTACGAATATTTTCTGACCCATAGGTTCCCTTTTTGTTGTGTTTATTTTCTTTGCTATTTTGATGTAGCACATTTATTTATTTTTGCTTTTGTATCTAAAATATCATTGACTAGACCAACATCAAAGAGCTTTTCCTAACACTATAATGTTAAAACTTTTGCCCATTTTGAGATGAATTTTGTGTGTGGTACCTATTAAAGGTTCCATTTCATTTTCTCTTTTTTCTGGGTGTATATCCAAAAGAGAAAAATCATCCTTGCAAACATATCTGCATCCTCTAGTCACCCCAGTATTAATCACCATAGTCAGTGCATGGAAATAACTTAAGTGTCTGTTGATGGCAAATGAAGAAATTGCAATGTTATTCATCTTTTCAAAAGATAATCTAGCTAGATCCCAGTACTCAGACAGCCAAAGCAGGAAGATCATCAGTTTGAGGACAAAATGGGCTATATAGTGAGTTCTAGGTAGCTTAAACTACCTAGTGAGACATGTTTTTTCAAAATAATAAATAGGGGCTGGGAAGGTGGCTTAGTAGTTAATGGTACTTGTTCCAGAAGCCTGATGACCCTAGTTTTGCCCTCAGCACTCACGAGAGCTGTACATAAAGTGGTACATGTGCCTGTAATCCTAATGTGCCTATGGCAGTGAGAAGCTGAGCCAGAAGAAACCCAAATCTCATCAGCCAACTAGATTGGCCTTCCTAGCAGCAAACAAACAAAGAGAGACCTTGTCTCAAACACGGGGGAAGAAGGGAACAAACACCCTGAGGTTGTTCTCTGACCTCCATACATGTGCCACAGCATGCACATACCCATAGACAGACAGACAGACAGACACACACACACACACACACACACACACACACACAAATAAATAATGTGATCCCAACATTACTCATAATATTGATGAATCTGCAAGTCACAATGCTAAGTGAAATAAACCAAGCACAGAAAGAAAATTATGTTATGATTTCACTTACATGTGGAATCTAAGAAGAATTCAAATATACACAGCTAGAGAATGAAGCAGTGGTTACCCCCAGGAGGGTTTTCTCCACCTGCTTCAAGGTACAATTAAGTCATTTTTTTTTCAGCAAATTGTTTGGCTTCTTCGTATGTAACACCTCTCTGTGCCTTCAAACTTGCTTTATTCCCTATGAAAATTATTGTAGCATTTGGATTGGTGAGATTTTTTTTGACTCTGTCAACTAGGTGATATGTACTTCTTCTAGTGATAGCATGTACTATAAGTGCCCCTGCAGCCCCTCTGTAAGTTGCTTAATGTAAGAGCTCTGAACTGTTCCTGTCCTGCTATATCACAAAATATATATATATCTCGAATATATATTGTATTTAGGTTCCACATGTGAGAGAGAACATGCATCTCACTTAACATCATGATCTTCTTCCAAATGACAGGATTTTATCCTTCTAATTTGGCTGAAAAATAGTCCATTGTGTATATATATATATATATATATATATATATATATATATATATATATATATATATCATATATATATATATACATATATATATATATGAGTACAATCTATGTGAGTACAATCAGCAATATTTTTTCCATAAATTGATGAAACAAGCAATATTTTCCTACTCCCACATGTCCAATAACAATATACTTAAAATTTTCAGAGTAGTTGTATGGTACAGTTGTTGTGGTGGCACTGGGGAGGGAGGGCTGCTGGTGGCTAGACAGCTTTCTAGGTGGGAAGGAGCATCAGGATGAGGAAGAGGAGTACAGACAAAGTGGGAAAGGAGTTAGCGCAGCTGGCTGAGGCCCTGACAAGAAGATATGCTGGCCAGAAGGTGCATATAGTACAGCAGCAGCAGCTCTCAGGATTTTCTTCCAGCTGGCCCAAGATGGTTCCCTTACAGAGTTTTCTGAAATCCTTATAATGGGTTAGACCACAGGGCAATGGATGAAGTGCAGAAGAAAAAGACAGAGGAACAAGCTTTTGAATCATGAGTTTTAAGCAATAGTTGGGCTAGGCGGTCAGCTATTTGATCTCAGCACACTGCTACAGGAACTTTTCCAGGGGAGACAAACAAAGAAATTACTTCATTCATATAAAGCTTGGTGAACCAATGAATGTAATTGGGTTACTTATAGGAACATGGATAACTTATGAGCAGCCACATCACTGAAGAAAATGTTTCTCTCCTTAGCAACCCTTAAATGCCTATGTATCTTCAGGGGGTAATTCCTTCCCTTAGCAACTGATTACTACCTATAAATCCTTGAGGAGTGGCAAGGCTCATAAGTGTTTTCTCCATCAACTATTAACTTCCTATATCACTGGGACAGTGGTGGTACCTCGTGAGCCCCTCCCACCTTCATAGCAGCAGAATCTGCCCCCACACATTCCTTACCAAAATGATCTTCATGCTGATGCCAAGCACAATTCATAGACTTGGATGCTGTATGGTGCCAATGGATGGCTAATGGAAATAAGCTTTTAAAGTTAGACATTTGAAGAACTTGACATATGACTCCTCTCTTTAGCAAATTCTGGAACCTGCTTTGTAGGTGTGATAACCCACGGCACAGCATCCTAGAAGACTGAACAATAAACAACAGATAAGGTAAATGTGGTATATATAAACAATGGACTATTTTTCAGCCAAATTAGAAGGATAAAATCCTGTCATTTGGAAGAAGATCATGATGTTAAGTGAGATGCATGTTCTCTCTCACATGTGGAACCTAAATACAATCAACGTGAATATAGAACAGTGACTGAGGTTTGGAAGGGTGTATGCATGAGGGAAAATAGATAAAGGAAGATTGGATTTCACCACTGCACACTATTCATTTGTGGAAATATCACAGTGAATCTTATTAACATGTAAAATGTATTCATGCTAATCAAAAATACCACTCCTGATCATATAACCAAAGGATTCTATATTCTACTACAGAAATGCTTGATCATCTATGTTCATTTCTGCTCTGTTCACAATAGTTAGGTATGGTGATTTGAATCAGACATCCCCTATATACTCATGTATTTTCAATGCTCTGTTCCCAGCTGGTGGCGATTTGAGAGGTGGAACCTTGCTGGAAGAGGTATGTTTCTGGGGGTGGGCTTTGGGTTATTATGGCCAGCTCCTCCTTTGCCAAAGCTTAGCTCACTCTCTTGCTACTTTCTGTCAGCTACAACGACAACAAATGAAGCCCAGTTCTGCTGTAACATCCTTTCCTTGCCATCATGAAACTTCCCTTGACTAGAAGCCAAAGTAAATCATTTCCTCTCATGAGATGCTTTTGATTAGGTGTGTTGTCCCAGCAATGTGAAAGTAACTTCAACACTAGGAAATGGAATAATCCTGTACATCAATTCAGAAGAGGTTTTCTTTAAATTTATTCTGCATTGGGTTATAGTACTTTTTGAATCTGTGACTTGATACTTGTGATTAATAGGCAGAATTCCAAAATGACCTCCAGTGATCCTTGCTATTATATAATCCTTTTCCCTGAAATATTAGAGGGCCTATGGATATGAGAGTTCACTTGCATCGTTAGTTGTGTATATGCACAGTTTACTCTAATAAAGGAAGATGTACTTGATTGGGAAAAACTAGCTAGTGATCCTATAAAGTGGACAGGGCTGTTATTGGTAAGAAATCCTAAACCTGAGAAACATCTTATACCAGGAAGATTCTCCATTGAAACTACATGGCAGGTGTGGTGGCTTGATTTAGGTGTCCTCCACAAACTTAGGTGTTCTGAATGCTAGGTTCCCAGCTGATGGATATTTGGGAATTAGCACCTCCAGGAGGCAGTGTTATTGTTGGGGGCAGGCTTATGGGTATGATAGCCAATTTCCCCTTGCCAGTGTATGGCACACTCTCCTGTTGCTATTGTCCACCTGATGTTGGCCAGGGCGTGATGTCCACTCTCCGCTTATGTTGTCGGTTTCCCTGCCATCGTGGAGCTTCCCCCTTGAGCTTGTAAGCAAAAATAGACCTCTTTTTTCCCACAAGGTGCTTGGTTGGGTGCTATAAGCAATGCAAACCTGACTGCAACAGTAGGTAATGCTTTTTTTTAAGCATTTAAGAGATGAGAGTGATCCTCACTGAAGTGCAAGGAAAGAGGGACCTCCATTGTATGCTTACAAGGAACTAAATGAAACTGCCTGTTGATTCTTAGCCAGAGTCTCCAGAAGGAAATGAAGACATTGGAAATTCATAAGAACCTAAGAAACTAAAACTGAAAATGACTAATAAAAGACCCAAATATAAGAAAGACCATGGGGTGCATATTTCCCCTGCACACAAACTGGTATATCGAATTGGCTTTTACATCTTAATGGATAAGAAAACCCAGAAATTCCAGAGGCCATGGAAACACCTTGACAACTCAATTGTCAATTCTTTAAATAATTGTCTCTGTTACTATTCTCTATTCAGGATATCCATTACAGAACTACAGCCATATTAGGTGCTAGGGAGTATAAAGTACTCCTAGTGGATATTTGGTTTGTTTCATTTCCCTGTTCTTGTGAGCTATGCTATCATGCAGATCATGCAGTCTCATATGCATTTCCCAAAGAACATGTTACATATTTCTCTAGGTAAAATAATTCAAAATGGAATTGCAGGTCCTGGAACTATATGATCAAACAAAAGAAATATTCCTGTACTCATCAAACACTTTTTATTAATCTCCCTAACATATGAAGTTCCTCTTCAAATAAATTCTAATATCATTCAATCAGGTATATACTCCAGAAATCAGTGTTTCAGATTTGACATCTTCCTCTTAAAATTTCTTCTGTGGAATCTATTATCCACTCATGATAACTTTTACCTGCTAAATGATTCTCAAGCTGACATACTGCTTTATATCTCTACTTGTCCTAATCCCAGCCCATGCTTATCATTACTTCTCACTGAAAAAGACTGAAATACCCACCTAACCCTTGCCTTCCAGTTTTGTATGCTGTAGGAAGAGTAAGCTAAAATAAAATAGATACATGCATGTGCCATTCTTTTGGAATGGCTTCCTATGGCCTTTAGGATAAGATTCAATGTCTTTATGTCATAAAGTACTTTACACTACCTGGTCCTGGGTGACCTATCAGCCTGACATCCTGTTGCTTATCTCATTACACTTTATTACTTACCCCTAACTTCCATCATAGTTGGTCAGCCTGCCCTCCTTCCTTATTTAAAAGAATTATTTAATTATTTGCAAGGAGAAAGAGGAAGAGAGAAAATAAATATGATCGCACTGGGCCTCATGCCACTGCAAACTCCAGATGCTTGTGCCAATTTGTGCATCTGGCTTTACATGGGGACTAGGGAATCAAACCCAGACCAACAAGTTTTGAAAGCAAGTACCTTTAACCACTGAGCAATCTCTAGCCCAGGCTCACTTGGAACTCATTCTGTAGCCCAGTCTGTCATCAAACTCATAGAAAACCTCTTACCTCAGCCTACTGAGTGCTGAAATTATAGGCATGAGCCTCCACACTCAGCTTCATCATTGTCTTTCTTGAGTCTAAGAAACTCATGTTCATGCTCTTTGTTACCTCAAACTGGAAGTCCTGCCTTTTATTCATCCTTGAAGAATTACACTAGATATCATCTCATCTAATATACCTTCCATAAACTCCCAGAATAAATTAGTAGCTTTCTTTTGTTATAATAATCTATGTCTCCTTTTCTTAATTTATTATGTTGAAATTCTATATTTATATGTTTTTCCCCAGTAATGCTTGGTGTTTTTTTATAGCAAGACCTATGTGTTGCAATCATATTTGTACCCTAACATCTAACAGTTCCTGGTGGAAATCCATAATTGTTTGTGGGAATTGGATTGAATCACTTTTTCTAGCTTCATAGCATCCTTAAAACTGATGGGATATCTGCTCTAAATCTTCACCTACATGAAAAAAATATTAACTGGTCAAGCCAAAGCTAAGATTTCTAATAGGTCATAAAAAAATTCTTCCTTGGGTGAGGAGATGGCTCAGTGGTTAAAGGTGATTTTTTGAAATGCCTGCTGGCCTGGGTTCAGTTCCCAAGCATATCCATATAAAGCTGATCACAAAAAGTGGAACATGAATCTGACATTTGTTTTCAGTGGCAAGACCCCTGGTGCACCCATACACACATGCATACACAGGTACAAATACATGAATAAATTTCAAAAATTATTCATGTGCTTCTTGTCTGTTAATCAGCACTATTTGAATATAATTAATACATAATTATATTAAATATAAATCTATATTTTATTATCCAGATGTCATAAAGACTTCTAAAGCCTGGAAGAATTTTCATTTATTTATTCATTCAATATGTATACTATGCCATATTTCCATAAACCATTTTAGTAAACTTGTTAATAATAATAATAATGGGGTTTATATTAAATTAATATCTTTGCAATTTTTACTTGAAAGTCTGTCCTAGAAGCTAAATCAGGAGTATACTGATTTCCACTTCATCTTCTTTGTGCAGACTGGTAATTTATTTATATAAATTCAGACTTATTTTTTTCTTTTTTTTTTTCTGAGGTAGGGTCTCACTCTAGCTCAGGCTGACCTGGAATTCACTCTGGAGTCTCAGGGTGGCCTCAAACTCACGGCGATCATCCTACCTCTGCCTCCCGAGTGTAAATTCAGTCTTAAAGAACATATTTTTTTACTTAATTTCTTTGATCAATGAGAGTAGGTCAAAAGTTTCATCTGAGTTATAATTTACCCATGTCAAGATACAAGTATTTTTTCTGTTTGAGAGCACAGTTAAGATTTATTTAAAAAAAAAAAAAACTGTAGCCAGGTGTGGTGGTGCTGATCTTTAATCCCAGCACTTGGGAGGCAGAGATAGGAGGATCGCTGAGAGTTCGAGGCCACCCTGAGACTCCATAGTTAATTCCAGGTTAGCCTGGACCAGAGTGAGACCCTACCTCAAAAAACCAAAAAAAAAAAAAAAAAAAACCAAAACTGTTTTGTGCTATCTTTAAAAATATGCATTTCTAGGGGCTGGAGAGATGGCTTAGCAGTTAAGGCACTTTCCTGTGAAGCCTAAGGACTTAGGTTCAACTCACCAGAACCCACGTGAGAGCCAGATGCACATGGTGGCACATGCATCTGGAGTTTATTTGCAGTGGCTAGAGGCCCTGCGTATGGATCTCTCCCTCTCTCTTTAATAAATAAATTAATATGCATTTCTATAAACCTGAGGTAATTTGGGGCTTTATTCCTTCAAATACTAATCCTTTAGGCATCTGCAATTTATTATGTTTATGCTTGCTTTTATGCTTTTATTTTTTCATCATATATATATATATATATATATATATATATATATAGCCATTAATTTATTGTAAACTTTCCATGCAATCTTGTGATTTTTCCTACAATACAATGCTTTGCTATTTCATATTCAGAATTATGTTTTTGAGAGTTTCCAAAACTTTGGAGTCTAAAGCCATCTTAATGTAAATTGGGGTCCAACAAGTATCAATCCCAATACATAAACTTTTGGAGAACAGCCATGGCTAGAAATTCTAGTCAGGATAGGCAATTACATAATAGGTCAATCTGAATCTTTTCATGGTTATTACTAAGGAAGAACCATTATCTCCTGAAAGGCATCATGCCAAGAAACCATTTAGCTCCTGTCAATTTTTTTTCTTTCAAGCGTCTTTCAGATTTGTCCTTCTCTTTCTATTCCTATAGATACCTTCATCACCTCATACCTGGACTACTGCCATAGACTAGATGGTTTCCTTGCCTACAGTTCATCCGTATTCCATCCATTTTCTATATTATTGCCAGATTAATCTTCTTAAAACATTTTCATCATGTCATTCTCCTGCCTGAGAACTAGCTTAAGTGTCACCTTCTTTGTAACATATTCCTTCTCATATCTTGTGGGAAGAGTTAGTAACTGCCCAGTCAGTGTTTTCACAAGTCTTTCAGTGCATAGTCTTAATGGTGCACTTACAATTACATAACAATTTGCTTAATTACTTTTATTTCACTATTTTCAGTGAGCTGCTTAAGGAAAAACACAAGGTTTGAATCATCTGTTTAAAATGGCACTTAATACTTTACATAATTGTGCCTATCTATCTTGCCACACTGATACCTCAAGGCCATCTTATATATTGTTTCCTATATTTACCCTTTTCTTTCTTTCATTTTTCCTATTAATTCTCCAGGTTTCACATTAAAAATCAATTAATTGAAAAACATTCCACAACACTCTCATTAATGAACTAATTGAACATATATTTTTCACCTGATTATATAATACATACATGTATTAAAATAACACATGGTGCCCCTATTAACATGTACAATTTTTGTATTTTTTACAGATTTATTAAAAATAAATTTAATTTAAAATATTAATTAATTAGTCAATTAGCATTTGTTGTGTGCCTAAATAATGCCAACCACTGTTTCCAACACTTGGTATATATAAGTGAACAAGGCAGGCAAAACTACTGCTTTTACTCAGCTTATGTTCTAGTGGGAGAAAGCAGTTAAAGATTAACATAGCATGTAAATTCTGTAGTAATTAGGTGCTGACAAAAGCTATAAAAAGAAAAAGGATAGAGTGAGGCATGGTGGGACATGCCTTTAGTCCCAGCAGTTTGGAGGTGGAGACAGGAAGATTGGAAATTAAGGTTATCCTCAGCTACAGACTGACTTAAGACCATTCTGGGCTATGTGAGACTGTTTCAAAAACAGTGTGAAAGAATATGCTGGAGATTCAACTTTTAACCATGGTTATCAGGATAGTCCTTGCTAAGAAAGATGACAGTTGATCAAGAGCAGAGTTAGTCATGAGGACATGTGGGGTAAAGCAAGCTTTAGATGATAACCAGTTCAAAGGCTCTCAGCAATGATCATGTCTATTAGGGTAAAAGACTAGCAAAACAAAAACAAAACAAACAAACAAACAAACAAGTATAGCTGAAGTCCAGTAAGCAAAGGATAGAAGGATAGGTGAAAAAGCCAGATTATGTGGGGATTTGTAAACTAATAGATAGAAACTATAGTTGTTATTGTGATAGAAACCATAGACTATTGGGATTGCAAAGAAAAGTAATATGATGACACATTTAAAATGGATTTTTTCTGGTTTCTGTATTTAAAAAAAAATTGTAAAGGATCCACGGAAAGGAGAAAGGCCTCTTAGTAGGCTAGTGTAGTATTACAATTTCTACAGTAATCAAGACAATAAAGGGTAGTAGATTAGACTTGCGTGACTGCAGCAGATGTGGTGAAAAGGAACCACAGTCTCTAAATGTTTAAAGGATTTGTTGATTCATTAGATCTGGGATGGGAAGAAAAGACGAATGAAGACCCATACTATTTGAACTAAGAAAGTGAATGAATGGAATTGTCATTAACTGAGATGGGGAAAACTGTAGGTTTGCAGAAAAAGATTATTTGTATGGGGTGTTAAATTTGAGTTGTACATTATACGTTTAAGAAATATCCAAGAGCAGCTAGATATATTTAAGTTTTTCAATATTTTATTTTGTTAATTAATTTTGAGAGAGAGAAAGAGGGAGAGAGAGAGAGAGGGAGTGAGTGAGCGAGCATGCCAGGGCCACCAACCACTGCAAATGGAACTCCAGACGTGTGCTCCACCTTGTGGATCGGGCTTATATGGACTCTGGGGAATCGAACCTGTGTCCTTTGACTTTGCAGGCAAGTGCCTTAACTGATAAGACATCCCTCCAGCCCATATATAAGTTTTGAGCTCAGAAATGAGGTATGAGCTGGAGATATAAAATTTGGGAGTTGTCCTATCGTTAGTATCTAAAGTCATGAGACTAGATGAGATTACCAAAGTAATCAGTGTTTATAGGGAAAGTGGATCAATGGTACTTTGGTTACTTTCCTTCAATGCACTATAACAACCTGTAATTATATATTTTTATTTTCACGGCTATTTGGCTAATGTCTTTTAACCTTACTGCAAAAATTTCAATAATGTTACTTTATATAAAGATCTCGAAAGTAAATGCCCACATGAACTAGGCAAGAACAAAAGTATAGGAGAGGGCTGGAGAGATGGCTTAGCGGTTAAGCGCTCGCCTGTGAAGCCTAAGGACCCCGGTTCAAGGCTCGGTTCCCCAGGTCCCACGTTAGCCAGATGCACGAGGGAGCGCATGCGTCTGGAGTTCGTTTGCAGAGGCTGGAAGCCCTGGCGTGCCCATTCTCTCTCTCTTCCTCTATCTGTCTTTCTCTCTGTGTCTGTCGCTCTCAAATAAATAAATAAAATAAATTAAAAAAATATTTAAAAAGAAATTAAAAAAAGTATAGGAGACAATGTGTTGTAGAGAGAAGGGTGAAGATATTGCAACATCAGGCTTGCTTGGCAATATTCATCTGGAGAGGCATTAGGAATCCAAATTATATATGAAATCTTACAAATTGTAATATTGACAACTGCATTAGTTCAAATTCTGTAAAACACACACACACACACACACACATACACACACACAGATGCCAGGCTGGAGAAGTGATTGCTCAGTGGTTAAGGCACCTACCTGAAAGCCTAATGACCCCAGTTCAATTGCCCAGTACCCACATAAAGCCAAGGTGCACAAGGTGGAGTATGCATCTAGAGCTTGTTTGCAGTGGCTAGAGGCCTTGGCATGCCCATTCTCTTCCTCCCTCTCTCTCTCTGCCACTTTGTCTCTCTCAAACAAATAAATGAATAAAATAAAATTAGTTTAAAAACAAGTTCTAAGATAGGAATATAGGTGTAAAGTAATTTAGTAGGGAAAATTCATGTGAGGGAAAACGTGGAGAGTCAGAAAAGACTCAGATGGCCATTAGTTTCCTGATGCAGGTCTAGAGAGGAAGCAAGCAAGGTCTTAGACTGCAATGCAGTTGTAAAGTTTTAGCAAGGCTGTTGGAGAGTCTTCAAGCCAAAAATGGCCATTAGAAGAATCTGGGTCTCCAAGGAATGGCCTTCATTAGTATTCCTGCCATGCTCATTCAGTAGTTGGGAGCAGTCCATGGGAACTATGACCTTGGCAGGAAAATAATGATGGATTATAGAGCACAGGAGCTGGGCACTTGGCAAGTTCACTGCTTTTAGTCATATGTTTTAGAGGCACTTTGTGGTGGGCACTATAATAACTATATTCAACATTGTAGTGACTATAAAACTATATATCTGCAAGTTATATTCAGTCCAAATATGGACAGCTATCAATCCTTATTCTAGTCACTAATAAATGCTTTGCAATGGACTAGTAATACATAGATCTTAGATCTTGAAAGGTAGGCCAAAATGAATCAACAATAGTATATAAGCAGTAGGGTTTAAGGCACTGGGTTGGAATATAAAAAGCATCAACTGACTTGGATTTAAAAATTCACTGCCTAAATAGAAAGGTAGTCATAGTATGAAGGAGCAAAAAGGACAATCCAAAAACAAAAATAAGAAAACCTATGCATTAAAGTAGTAGTATTATTGGAGAATATGTAGTACAGCTGAAGAATAGAAACAGATTACAAAAACTGACAAAAAGAGCATTTTAGACTTTTTAGATTAAAGGAGAATGAGTATTATTACATATACTTTATTTTGTATTCAGAGCTGTGAGAAGCAATATCTTAAAACAGACACACATATGACTTGAAAGTAGAATGGGGACAACTTAAGGGAAAGAATGGACCAGTGGAAAGGGAGAGGAGGGTTTGAAAAAAAGGTAGTGAGGGAACAGAGATATATGAGGAAAGTTCAATCAAATATGTGCACAAAAATTTCATAATGAAACTTCTTATTTTGTACATCAATAAATGGACTCTGAAAAGCAGTGACAACTGTGGTCCTTGGTGAAAGATAGTGGTTAACTTTATCAAGTTATCTACCATAGTGACTATATTTTGTTAACAAGGCCTCTCTCTCTCTCTTGCTCTTGAATGTAAGGTATTGTAGGATAAGGTGGGGTGTAAGTGAGAATTTTTCCTGAATGCCTTGGACTACTCTGGAACAATTATGACAATTATGAAACCATCAGATATAATCCACAGAGGACTTACTAATATGGCAAGATAAGAGTGGGGTCAGAATAAATAGGTTACAACGAAGAAAAATTAAAACAGCCAGAGAGAGAAATATATAAAAAAAAAAATCTCTAAGGAGAGAGCCACCCCATTATACCTCAAAAGAACCCCGGCTGAAACTGAGGAAAATTAGCGAAACAAGCAATGGTGCCCTTTCCCTGATGAACCAGATACCAGCACAAGGGGGAAGGAGACCAACACAGAGAAAAATCAGCTCCTACCAAATCAGAGAGCCAGAGCCTCAGAGGCCCCCAACACCTCATCACTGAAGCAGACCAAAAATGAACCCAACATGGCTCAGGGAAATTTTGCAGAAGAGGGGGTGGAAAGAATGTCAGAGCCAGGGCTGGAGAGATGGCTTAGCGGTTAAGCGCTTGCCTGTGAAGCCTAAGGACCCCAGTTCGAGGCTCGGTTCCCCAGGTCCCACGTTAGCCAGATGCACAAGGGGGCGCACGCGTCTGGAGTTCGTTTGCAGTGGCTGGAAGCCCTGGCGCGCCCATTCTCTCTCTCTCCCTCTACCTGTCTTTCTCTCTGTGTCTGTCACTCTCAAATAAATAAAAAAAAAAAGAATGTCAGAGCCACATGTTGGATCATGATATGCAGAGACATTTATCACACCAATAACTGTGGGCTAACTCCACAAGGCATGACCCATATACCTCAACAAGGAGGGGCCAATAGGGAAGGGGTAGGTCATGGGTGAGCCTAATAATGATACCAAACTGCCTGTATATGCTGAACAGAAAACTAATAAAAAAAAATCTAGAGGGCTATAAAGATCGCTTAATAGTTAAGGTGCTTCCCTGAAAAGCCTAACAACCTAGGTATGATTCCCCAGGACCCCCATCAAGCTAGAGGCACAAAGTGACACATACATCTGGAGTTCATCTGCAGCGTCTAGAGGCCCTGGCATGTCCATTCTCTCTATCTCTCTTCTCTCTATCTCTCTCTCTGCTTTCCAATAAATAAGTATTTTAAAAATTATTTACAAAAAAATTCTCAAACAAAAGCTAAGGGAGTTCATCACCACTAGGCCTGCCTTAGAGTGGTTAGGGAAGGGACAACTTAATGCCAAAACAAAGGGATGCTAGCTAACAACACAAAATGTATGAAAGTACAAAACTCAATGGTAAATACAGTTACATTTAAAATATTCCAGGACTGTGTGGTGGTTTGAATGTAAAAATGCCCCCCACAGACTCATGTTTTTCTTCTTGTTGTTGTTTGTTTGTTTGTATTTTCGAGGTAGGGTTTCACTCTAGCTCAGGCTGACCTGGAATTCACTATGTAGTCTCAGCCTCAAACTCATGGTAATCCTACCTCTGCCACCCCAGTGCTGGGATTAAAGGCATGTGCCACCACATCTGGCTTAAGATAAGATCTTTTTAAAGACTGTATATAACACTGAATACTGACTCATGTGTTTCAATACTCAATCCCTAATGGGTGGTACTGATTCGGAAGGTTTTAGAACCTTTCAGAGGTGGAGCCTTGCTGGAAGAAGTGTGTTGCTGGGTGGGCTTTGAGGTGTCAAAGCCCAGCACTACTTGTTCTCTCAATACTTCTTCCATGCTGATATTATGATGCTGTGCTAGTTTCCCATTCCAGCCTTGCCTTCTCTGCATAATAGACACTTCCTCTCAAAACCGTAAGCCAGAAACAAACCCTTTCCTTCTTTAAGCTGTTTCTGGTCTGATATCTTATCTCAACAATGAGAAAGTAACTGATATAGATTGCAATGATATGTAAAGTAATTTCATCTCAATACAATGATGAAAAGACAAACTTTAAAAAATACTATGGGGTTATGCTTTCTCCACCTTTTATGGGGCTCTTCTATTTTTGTCCCCCCTCCCCCTTACTGGGGGTAATGACCTGTTAGAATAGTATCCAGGAAGAAGGTTTCTATGGAATTGATTCATGTTGCCATTAGTTTTGTGTATCTCCCCCCTCCCACCTTCCTCTATCCCCAAGGCCTATCCATCTCCATCTTCCCTTCCCTTCCCTTCTCTTTCACTTTCTTCCTCCCTCCTTCCCTCCTTCCCTTTCTTCCTTCTTTTTGCTGCTTATCGACTTGTTGTCGAATATCCCTCCCTTCCCTCCCTCTCTATTTTCCCCCTTTCCTAGTTTCATTCTAGCACCATGTCCATACTCTTGATATTTATTATGGCTTACAATTAACTGACACTGATCTGGGTTAGGAATGGCATATGAGAGAGGACATGTAGCATTTGTCTTTCTGAGCTGGTGTGACTTCGCTTAGCATATTTTTTTTCCAAGTTCCACCACTTTCCTGAAAGTTTGATTATTTCATTACAGATGAAGTGGTGCTTTCACAGCTATCCTGAAAACTAGTTCCAGGGAGATGTTGACAGACAATGTGGTCACTCAAACTTCATCAAAACAGAGATTCAGAGGCTACAGAGAAAGCAACACTCAATCAGATCCCTATGTTGCCTGCTAAGGCCCAGGAAACATTGTGGAAGAGGGAGTGGATGGAAATAACCTGAGGCACTGTGTCCCCTGCCCAGAGATTGACTGAGGCTTCTTGGTCCCCACAATGAATACCAATAATCCCACTGAAGAAGACCCTCAGCAGAATTGGGTTGGGGTGAAGGGGGTCTAAGAGTACAACATTTTATGAAAAGTCAATAAGTAACAAAAGTAATAAAATATATTCTCCTCTAAAACACTATAGCTAAAATGAAAGTTCAAGGGATATAGAAAACAAAATGATATAAGTTTTGAAATTAAAACATTAATGTTAGAGAAAGAAAGAGTATAGCATTGTTGCATGTGATAAATGTTATAATCAGCTTGAAACAATCTCTAAGGTTTCAGGTAAGCCTATTAATGGCAAAGCAAAAATCTACACTACATAAACAAAACATGAATGAGGATTTAAGCATTTTGCTATAAAAATCATTATAGGAAGACAGCAAGAAAAAAAATAATGAAACTTTTCAATAAGCTTAGAGATAGGGATGATTTGATCCTCAGAACAGAAAATTAGGAATACAGTATATACAAAACAAAAACAAATTTACAAAGTGGAGGCCTTACCATTAAGATGGTGGAATAGGGACCTCACCAAAGAAACCTAGGGGGAAAAAGAGGCAAGATAACATCTGTGGTAGTTTGTGAATGTATGTCCCCCTTAGTCTGAAGCATTTTTTTTTAAATTTTATTTATTTATTTATTTGAGAGCGACAGACACAGAGAGAAAGACAGATAGAGGGAGAGAGAGAGAATGGGCGCGCCAGGGCTTCCAGCCTCTGCAAACGAACTCCAGATGCGTGCGCCCCTTTGTGCATCTGGCTAACGTGGGACCTGGGGAACCGAGCCTCAAACAGGGGTCCTTAGGCTTCACAGGCAAGCGCTTAACCGCTAAGCCATCTCTCCAGCCCTGAAGCATTTTTTATTAAGCTTACAACTAGAAAATTCAGCAGACAAAGCCCTGCTGGAGGAGGTGTCACTGGGAGCAGATCTTTTAGTCCAGACCTGGACTAAGATGTGTTCAAACCAGTTTGAACTCTGGCTGCTCCTGTTTGCTGTCCATTTGGTGGTGTCTCTTTGTATAGATCTATGGAAGTGAGCCAGCTTCTTCTGCTGTTGATGTTGTTTCCCCTGGATTCCGTAAGGCCTGAATAAACCCTTTCTTCATAAGCTGCTTCTGGTCAGGTGTTTGTCCAGCAAACAAGAAGGTAATAACTACAACACTCAATACACTCTTCTACCAAGAAATTAAGGTATATAAGGAATTATTAACCCAGGTAAGACCCTTGTAAGAAGCAGAAGGGAGCCGCAAGCTTGAGCAATCACTAAGTCAGCGAGGATGGGGCTCCAGCCAGGGGCCACTGGGAAGCTCACTCGGCCCAGCCTGAGCAAGCAAAAGCAGATCTACTAGAAAGAGATTTTTCCACTCACTCTGGCCCAGCAAAATCAAAAAACCTGAACAACAAAACAGGGACTAGCCAAGCAGTTCCAGAACAACTTCAGACAACTTTCCACAACCTCCGTTTGCTTCTGCCTCTTTCTACAACATCAACACCAGGAATACAACTGGAGATATTAGGACTCCAGGGAATGGAGCCAACCTTCCCTCACACAGCATCCAGCACAACTGATCAAAAGAGCAGACTGACCTAACAGGCTGAGGCCACAGCACCAAAGGGAACCAGCTTCACACTCAACTTAGATGACATAGAAAGTCACTCCAAAAGGTAACTGGGCTGTTTTACATTAGTGCAATATGTACCCAAAGCCAGGTATATAGTATTGGACTGTAATTTCTAATTATACCTTCCATATTAGAGCAGGTTGCTGAAGAAAAGAATTCTGGGAAGGGAAAGAATTCAAAACCTAGCCCACTAAGACAAAAATACTGATTTGTTAGATCTGATTGATGTATGTTTTGTCGACTTTGCCATTCTTTTTTTTTTTTGGTTTTTTGAGGTAGGGTCTCACTCTGGTCCAGGCTGACCTGGAATTAACTCTGTCATCTCAGGGTGGCCTCACTTTGCCATTCTTAAGTAAGTTGTGTCTTAGAGTTAACTTGTATCACTTTTGATATTTCTTATAGTGCCTTGTCTTCTTTTTTGCAGGCAGGGTCTTACTCTGACTCAGGCTGACCTTGAACCCACTGCAGCCCAAGAACCTCAGTCTCCAACTGACCAGATTAAGGGTGTGACCCAGAATACCCACCTAGTTTAGGGCCTTTGGTTTTGTTGTCTGTTTGTTTTAATCCCCACTCATTCATAATTATTTCATGCTAGTCTTGTTTGCTATTGTATATTGCTCAGTTTGACTTTAGGTTTGTTTTGTATTTTCCTATGCCCAGCCAACTATTGGGATCTCTCTACTAATATTTACAAGCACAACTTGTTTACTTACCTTTTCTTTCCAATCTCTTTTCCACATTTTTGATTCCTTATCACCCTTTTTTTATTCTCCATAACCACAATATTCCATATTCTCAACAACCTCTAAAATCTGTGGTAACCAACCGTACCCCAACTTGTACCACCTCCATCTTTTTCAAAGTTAATAGCAGTCTTCACACTAACTTACCCTGCAGTGTTCCCACTCTAAGCAACCAAAACCCTGGCATACTTCTACCAGCCTTTTCCATTTAACCCACTAGTAATTATTGAAGTTAAAAGGAGTATGGTTGTTAATTTGCTACTAGGACATTTGCATAGCAGTCATAGGCAGGCTTCTTAAAAAAATATATTTTTTTTATTTATGTATTAGAGACAGAGAGAGGGAGAGAGAGAGAGAGAGAGAAAGTGAGAATGGGCACACCAGGGCCTCTAGCCACTGCAAACGAACTCCAGATGCATGAGCCACCATGTGCATCTGGCTTATGTGGGACCTAGAGAATCGATCCTGGGTCCTTAGGCTTCACAGGCATGTACCTTAACCACTAAGCCATTTCTCCAGCCCTGCATAGCAGTCATATTCAACAGCTTGGGTTATTCCTGCTACTATCTGAGAGTAATTCAAAAGCCACATCTGTCATCTTGAGCTCTAACTCTGAAGATATAACTTCTGATCTTCTTGTCTAAGAATACAACTGACTATAAAACACAAGCATTGAAATAATTTGAGATGCAAAAATCTCCATGCACTAATAAAAGAAACATAAAAATCAAGACAACAAAATTTCTCCAAAAATTATAAATCTAAACAGTAATAACTTCCAGTGAGACTGAATTAGATAAAATTCCAGACATAGAACTCAAAAGAATGACTATAAATATGTTCAAGAACTCAAAGATGGAATCAAAGAAGAAAACAAACTCCCGAAGGAATTCCAAGAGAACATATGTATTAGTCAGGGTTCTGTAGAGGAACAGAACTGATAGAATGAATTGTATTAAAAGGGACTTTACTGCATTAGTTTATGACAGTCCACTAATAGCAGATTACAGGCCTGCGAGTCAAGGAACCTGGTAGCTGCTCAGTCCACGAGGCTGGATGCCTCAGCAGTCCCAATCCAGCACTGAAAGCCGGGAGGTGTCCTAGACAGAAGCTACTCTTCAGTCCACACTGGAAAGCAGCAAATACAGCAAATAGTAAGCAGCACCGGCAGCCAGTGGGAGCAGAGGAGAATACCTTTCTTCCCAGAGCTTTTGATGAAGCCTCCCTTCCCTCCAAGAGGGGCCACCCACTCTGGGGTAAGGGCTCACCCTGGGGGAAGGATTCCTCCTTTAATTAATCCTTCCTGAAAGTAATCTCAGAGACCCACTCTTGCTGCCATGCCTCTGCACCATCATAGATTCTCCACCCTAGAACTGTAAGGTGAAAGAAACTATTCTTTCCTAAAACTCTTTGTCAAGTATACTGAAAAGTTGCTGTTGCTATGATAAACCTGACCATGTGATCTGTAGGCCTTTGGAACTGGTTTTCAGGAGGAATGTGGGAGAATTTGGAACTTTGGGGTAGAGAAGCCTTACATAGCTGTAAGCAGAGCTTAAGGAGCCATTAGGCTTGTTGTTTGAAAGATCAGAATGCTAACAGAAACAAAGACAGTGGAGACTTAGCTTATAAGGTTTAAGAGGGGTATAAGAAGTCTATCAGGAAATAAACCAGAGGTAGTTCATGTGGTATTCTGGCAAAGAATGTGGATGCATTTTGCCCATGCTCTAAAAACTTGAGCAAAGTTTAATTTAAAAGTAAAGGACTACATGTATTTAGTGGAAAAAGTTTCAAGGCAGAATAGCATTAAATCTGTGGTGTGACTTTTCTTAGCTGCTTTTATTCAGATCTATTATGAAAGAGAGGGAAATGTAGAGCAAAAATGTATGAAAAATGTGCCATTGGTAGGTTTAAAGTTTCCCACAATGAGCATGCTGAGAAAGCAGCTGTAATTAAAGAGATTAAAATGACTAAAGGAAAACCTCACTTTCTTTACTGTGACAACAGAAATGGTTGTTGGGCAAGACACACCTACCCACTGAAGCTTGAACATGTGAGAATGCAAATTCTTGGAGAAGACCTGAAGGGAGGATGTGTCAGAAAGGGTTCCCTATTCAAAAACAACTGCCTAAGAAAGTGTTTTCACAGATTCAGCAACCAAGGCACATAAACAGCATTATAGCTTTGGTCCCAGAGGGTTGTGGTAGAAAAAAAGCTAAAAGTTAAACTGATTTACTGAGTTACTGTAAGAGTTACTTGTTGAGGAACAAACTTATCTTTGCCAACAAATGAAAAAAATCCCAAAGAGAAAACTATCCAGAAAGGGCCCAAAGGGACAATTAAAAAAAGACAGTTTAGCTTAAAACAAAGTAAAATGGAGTTAATTGTTAGGGTGGCCTGACTTCAAAAATGATTGATATATAAATTGCCACATCTTGTTTGTTCACTTACTATAAAAATTATAAAATAAAAATAAAATCTCAACTTGTGGGCAGAGCTTCTTTGGAGAGCTAACTCAAGCTCTTTGGCCCACAGGTAAATAAACTCTTCTACTTTCATTCACACTGACAGTGGAGTGATCTTTCCAGAGAATTTCTATAATATCTCTGGAGGCCACAGCAAGATTTTCCTTTGTCATGACCCCTGTTGGTCAAAAAGGGCTGCCACTCCTGTGCCTCCCAGCCTTCCTGAATTTCTCTCAGGGGTTGTCTCATAGATTTCAATGTAAATGTATTGGAATTATTTTGCTATATTAATTCCTAAGCATTTCATGTTTATTATAGTATTTTATTTATTTTAATTTTAAAATTAAAATTTATTTTTGGGCTGGAGAGATGGCTTTGCGGTTAAGTGCTTGTCTGTGAAGCCTAAGGACCCCGGTTCGAGGCTCGGTTCCCCAGGACCCATGTTAGCCAGGTGCACAATGGGGCGCACGCGTCTGGAGTTCGTTTGCAGTGGCTGGAAGCCCTGGCATGCCCATTCTCTCTCTCTTTCTCTTCCTCCTCCTCCTCTCTCTGTCACTCTCAAATAAATAAAAATAAACAAAAAATAAAAAAATTATTTTATTTCAGAGAGAATCAGGGCCTCAGCCACTGAAATCAAACTCCAGACAGTTATACTGCCTAGTGGGCATGTGTAACCTTGCACTTGCCCTAATTGTCTTTGGCTTAGCGGGATCTGGAGAGTCAAACATGGGTCCTTAGGCTTCACAGGAAAGCACCTTAAATGCTAAGCCACCTCTTCAGCCCTATGATAGTATTTTAAATAGCACTGTTTAAAAAAATACTTCAAATTTTTCATTGCTAGTATATAGAAATGCAACTAATTTTTGTATATAATTAATCTTTGTATTCTGTGACATTAACAAGCTCATTTCCTCTAGAACCATTCTAGTAGATTAGCAAGGATATTCTACATATACTTAATTTTTAAAAATTATTATCTTTTGTATATGTGCATGTGTTTTTGCATGTGAATGTAGGTGTACCATGTACATTTGTGGAGATCAAAGGAAAACTGAGTGTCAGTCCTCACCTTCCATATTGTTTGAAACGGTTTTTTGTTGCTTACTGATGTGAATGCGTGGCTGGCTTGTGAACTTTAGGGATTCTCCTGTTTTTACCTCCCATCTCACTACAAAATGTCAGGGATTAGAGATGTGCATGTTTTTGTGTCCAGCTTCGCATAGGTTTGGATCCTTGCACTTGCAGTGAGCCATCTCCTCAGCCCATATTGTTTTCATTTCAGATTTCAAATAAACTTACAAATTTAGAACAGGGTGATCTTTAGCCAGTGCTACCAGTGGAAGGCAGGCCATGGCCTGAACAGAGGAACTCCAGCTAGTCTGCTGGGTGGAATGTAGGTTTAAGACAGTTCCCAGCATCCAACACAGCCACCCTACCTGATTCAGAGAACTCCAGCCAGCATAACATCAGTCTGCTACCAGTTTGCTTCATCCAGGGCCACAAGTATAATATAAAAGGGTGATCTACAGCTATACATAACCAGAATGACTGATAAATAAGAAGTGAGCACTACTACAACTCAGCCTAACCTCAAGGAATGCAATCACTGATGAAATGGACTGTAGGAGGTCTTGTAGAAGCCCAAACAAACCACCAACTAGTACTGAAAACAGGGGAAATTAAATTTTCATAAAATGCAAAAAATATAACAAAGATATACAAAGAGTATAAGATATTAACCCACCTTGACCTATTCCTGGCCTCCTAACCCCCCTATAATGGTATCCATAATCACTGATATAAAGGAAATGTCAGAAAGAATTCAGAATTCTACTTCAAAAGGTACCAATAACAATATAGAAGTTTCAAACAAGAAAATGAATATATTAAGGAAATCCATTCAAAATCTTAACAAGACAGTGTCCAAAGTAAATCAAACTGTAAACAAATTAGAAGAAAGTCTAAAACATGGGGGATAAATTAGTAAAAAAAAAATGGAAACACTGAAAAAGAATGACACAGTAATTCTGGGAATGAAAGAAACAGTCTCTCAAATGAAAAGCACAACAGAGAGCATCACCAACAGACAAGACAAAGCAAAAGATGGAATTTCAGAGATAGAAGGCAAACTTAAAACAATAATACACACAAATACATATAGAAAAAAATCAAGGAACATAAATAATATTTTCCAGAAGTCTGAGATACATTTCAAGAGATCAAACCTTAGAATTCAAGGAGCAGAAGCAGAAGCTGAGATAACATCTAGAGGAATTTAAAGGTTTGTTCAATTAAATCATAGTATAAAACATTAAAAACCTAGAGAGAGAAGTTGACAGGCAAACATAAGAGGCATTTAGAAACCCAAACACATAGGACTAGAAATGAACCTCTGTATACACATCACAGTCAATGTGTCAAAAATACAAAGTAAATAAACAAGACTAAAAACTGTAAAGGAAAAATGATAACTCACTTAGAAAAGCAACAGCATCAGAATAACTTCAGCTCTTTCCTCAGCAACCTGAAAAGCCAGAAAATAATGTTACAATGTATTTGAGGCCCTGAAGGTAAACAACTTCCAAGAGTGCTATACCCAGCAAGATTATCTTTTTTTTTTTTTTTTTTTTTGAGTGTAAGACTTAATGTTATGTTATAAGAGAAAGAAGGTATGGGGAGATAAAGAAGAAAATGTAAAGAGAGAGAGTGAGAGAGGAGAAGGGGTACAAAATTATCTTTTAAAATTGAAAGAGGAATATGGGTATTCTAAGACAAATTATGGAAAATCATGACAACAAAACTAGCACTACAGAAAATGCTTAAAGAAATACTATATATAGAAGAGGAAGAAAACAGTCTCATTCACATGAACATGTGTAAGAATACACATCAAGAAAGGAAAAGGGAAACAAAAAAGACCTGGAAATGAATCAAACATGTTTAGCACAGCAAGTTAGCAAAACTAAAACTAACAGGAGGTGAAAAAGAAATTTTAATATTTCAGCCAACCTGAATTTTATCTACCAAATCATAGGAAAAGCTCTCTCAATAATAACTTCAGAGCTAGAGAGATGACTTAGCAGTAAAAGGCATTTGCTTGCAAAACCTGACAGCCAGGGTTTGATTCACCACTACCCACGTAAGCCAGATGCACGAAGTGGCACAGGCATTTGGAGTTTTTCCACAGTGGCAAGAGGCCTTGGCATGACCCTCTACTCTTTTTGCAAATAAATGATATATACTTCAAATGTAATTGACCTCAACTCACCAATAAAAAAGACACAGAGTAACTGTATTAAAAAAAAAAATCCAAACTGGGCGTGGTGGGACACACCTTTAATCCTAGCACTCGGGAGGCAGAGGTAGGAGGATCGCTGTGAGTTTGAGGCCACCCTGAGACTCCATAGTGAATTCCAGGTCAGCCTGGACTAGAGTGAAACCCTAAACCCCAAAAACCAAAAAAAAAAAAAAAAAAAGAAAAAAGAAGAAGAAGAAGAAGTTCTAGCTATCTGTTGTCTTTACACAACACATATAGCTACACACACATAGCTACAAAACAACCACAAATTGAGTGTAAGAATATAGATAGTGTATAAAGCAAAGGAAAACAGTAAACAAGTAGGTATGGATATTTTTATATCTGCAAAAGTAGACATTGAACCCAAGCTAGTTAAAAGAGATAAAGAGGGACCCTACATATTAGGGAACAATTCATCAAGAAGATATAACAATGACAAACATTTTTACATCACATATTGGGGCTTCTAATGCCATACAAAAATATTAAAAGACATAAGAAAAGACCATAATATTGGAAGACTTTAATTCCCCACTCACATATTTAGATAAGTCCTCAAACTAAAATTCATAAAAGATAATTCAGAGTTAAATTATACCATATACTAGCTGGACTTTACAAATATCTACAGAACATACCTTCTAAGACACAGGGAATACATATTCTATCAGACCATAGTGGAATAAAACTAGAAATCAACAACTACAGAAACTTCAGCAACTACACAAATACTTGGATACTGAACAATACACTTTTTTTTTTCGAGGTAATGTTTCACACTAGTCCAGGCTGACCTGGAATTCACTATGTAGTCTCACGGTGGCCTCTAACTCATGGTGATCTTCCTACCTTTGCCTCCAAAATGCTGGGATTAAGGTGTGCACCACCACACCCAGCTATAATACACTTTTCAACGAACAGTGGACCACTGAAGAAATTATGGAGAAAACTTTTTTTCTAGAAATTAATGAAAAAGATAACAAAATCTACTAGATATTCTGGGATACAATCAAGGCATTCGTAAGAGGAAAGTTTATATCCATAAGTGCATACATTAAAAATTCTGAGGGACCAGGTGTGGTGGTGCACGCCTTTATTCCAGCACTCGGGAGGCAGAGGTAAGAGGATCACCATGAGTTCAAGACCACCCCGAGACTACATAGTGAACTCCAGGTCAACCTGGACTAGAGTGAGACTCTAACTCAGAAAAAACTTCTGAGAGGCCAGGAGTAGTGGCACATGCCTTTAATCCCAGCACTCAAGAGGCCAAGGTAGGATGATTGCTGTGAGTTCAAGGCCAACCTGAGACTACATAGGAAATTCCAGGTCAGCCTAGTTTAAAGCAAGACCCTACCTTGAAAAAGTAAAAAAAAATTCTGAGAGAACACAAATAAACAAAGTAATGATGCAATTTGAGATTATACAAAAATAAAATGCCAATCACAAACCCATTAGATGCAAACAAATAATTAAGATCAGGCCAAAATTAATGAAACAGAGATTAAAAGAACAATATGCAAAATTAACCAAAGCGTTGGTTCTTGAAAAAGCTAACCAGATTGACAATCCCCCCAAACTAACCAAAAGAGAGAGAAGACCCAAACAAATAAAATTAGATAAGAAAGGGGAATTATTAAAGCAGACTTCAATTAAACTCAGATCATTAGGGCATATTATGAAAACATATATTCCAAAAAGTTTGCAAACATAGATGAAATGGATAAATTTCTAAACATATATGACCTACCAAGATTAAAGTCAGAAGATATAAATAATCTAAGTAGATCCATAACAAGCAATAAAATTGAAACAGTGTTTTTTTTTTTTAAAGTCTCTTCACAAAGAAAAGCCTAGGATCCAGATGGACTCTATGTTAAATTCTATCAATCTTTTATGAAAGATCTAATACAGAACACTTCCTAGATTGTTTTGTAGCATAGAAAGGGAAGAAATAATACCAAGCTCAATCTATGAAACAAGTATTATCCTAATACCAAAATTGGATACAGACACATCAATTTTCATTCTTTTTTTTTAATTTTAATAACATTTTCCATGATTATAAAAAAAATCTCATGGTAATTCCCTCCCTCCCCCTCCACACTTTCCCCTTTGAAATTCCATTCTCCATCATATTACCTCCCCATCTCAATCATTGTACTTACATATATACAATATCAACCTATTAAGTACTCTCCTCCCTTCCTTCCTCTTCCCTTTATGTCTCCTTTTTAACTTACTGGCCTCTGCTACTAAGTATTTTCCTTCTCATGCAGAAGCCCAATCATCTGTATCTAGGATCCACATATGAGAGAGAACATGTGGTGCTTGGCTTTCTGGGCCTGGATTACCTCACTTAGTATAATCCTTTCCAGGTCCATCCATTTTTCTGCAAATTTCATAACTTAATTTTTCTTTACCGCTGAGTAGAACTCCATTGTATAAATGTGCCACATCTTCATTATCCACTCATCAGTTGAGGGACATCTAGGCTGGTTCCACTTCCCAGCTCTTATAAATTGAGCAGCAATAAACATGGTTGAGCACGTACTTCTAAGTAAATGAGATAAGTACTTAGGATATATGCCTAGGAGTGCTATAGCTGGGTCCATATGGTAGATCAATCTTTAGCTGTTTTAGGAACCTCCACACTGATTTCCACAATGGCTGGACCAGATTGCATTCCCACCAGCAGTGTGGAAGGGTTCCTCTTTTTCCACATCCTCACCAACATTTGTGATCATTTGTTTTCATGATGGTGGCCAATCTGACTGGAGTGAGATGGAATCTCAATGTAGTTTTAATCTGCATTTCCCTGATGACTAGTGATGTAGAACATTTTTTATATGCTTATATGCCATTCATATTTCTTCCTTTGAGAATGCTCTATTTAGCGCCATAGCCCATTTTTTTTATTGGCTTGTTTGATTCCTTATTATTTAACTTTTTGAGTTCTTTGTATATCCTAGATATTAATCCTCTATCAGATATATAGCTGGTGAAGATTTTTTCCCATTCTGTAGGTTGCCTCTTTGCTTTTTTCACTGTGTCCTTTGCAGTGCAAAATCTTTGTAATTTCATGAGGTCACAGTGATTAATCTGTGGTTTTATTGCCTGAGCAATTGGGGTTGTATTCAGAAAGTCTTTGCCAAGACCAATATGTTGAAGGGTTTCCCCTACTTTTTCCTCTAGCAGTTTCAGAGTTTCAGGTCTGATGTTAAGGTCTTTAATCCATTTGGACTTAATTCTTGTGCATGGAGAGAGAGAAGAATCTATTTTCATCCTTCTGCAGATATATATCCAGTTTTCCCAACACCATTTGCTGAAGAGACTGTCTTCTCTCCAATGAGTATTTTTGGCATTTTTATCGAATATCAGGTGGCTATAGCTACTTGGGCTTACATCTGGGTCCTCTATTCTGTTCTACTGATCTACATGTCTGTTTTTGTGCTAGTACCACACTGTTTTTGTTACTATGGCTCTGTAGTATAGGTTAAAATCAGGTTTGGTGATACCACCAGCCTTATTTTTGTTCCTCAGTATTATTTTAGATATTTGAGGTTTTTTGTGATTCCAAATGAATTTTTGGATTGATTTTTCTATTTCCATGAAGAATGCCTTTGGAATTTTGATAGGGATTGCATTAAATGTGTAGATTGCTTTAGGTAAGATTGCCATTTTCACAATATTGATTCTTCCAATCCAGGAACAGGGGATGTTTCTCCACTTTCTAGTGTCTTCTGCAATTTTTCGCTTGAGTGTTTTAAAGTTCTCATTGTAGAGATTCTTTACTTCCTTGGTTAGGTTTATTCCAAGGTACTTTATTATTTTTTTTGATGCAATTCTGAATGGGAGTGATTCTCTGATTTCATCCTCTCTGGGTTTGTTGTTAGCATGTATGAAGGCTACTAATTTCTGTGTATTTATTTTGTATCCTGCTACATGGCTGTAGGTTTTGATCAGCTCTAACAGTTTGCTAGTAGAGTCTTTAGGGTCCTTTATGTATAGAATCATGTCATCTGCAAATAATGATAACTTGATCTCTCCCTTTCCAATTTGTATCCCTTTTATGTGTGTCTCTTGCCTTATTGCTATGGCTAAGACTTCCAAAACTATATTAAATAAAATTGGGGACAGTGGACACCCTTGTCTTGTTCCTGATTTTAGTGGAAAAGCTTCCAGTTTTTTCCCATTTAGTAATATGTTGGCTGTAGGCTTGTCATAAATAGCTTTTATTATATTGAGATATGTTCCTTCTACTCCCAGTCTCTGTAGGACTTTTATCATGAAGGGATGTTGGATTTTGTCAAATGCTTTCTCTGCGTCCAATGAGATGATCATGTGATTTTTGTCCTTCAACCCATTTATATAATGTATTACATTTATAGGTTTGCATATATTGAATCATCCCTGCATCTCTGGGAAAAAGCCTACTTGGTCAGGGTGAATGATCTTTTTGGTATATTCTTGTATTCTGTTTGTCAATATTTTGTTGAGAATTTTTGCATCTATGTTCACGAGGGAGATTGGTCTGTAATTTTCTTTTTTTTTTTTTTTCCTATTTTTGCCTGGTTTTGGTATCAGGGTGATGCTTGCCTCATAGAAGGAGTTTGGTAGAATTCCTTCTTTTTCTATTTCCTGGAAAAGCTCTTCCTTAAAGGTCTGGTAAAATTCAGCAGTGAATCCATCTGGGCCTGGGCTTTTTTTAGTTGGGAGATTATTGATAACTGTTCAGATCTCCATGTTTGTTATAGGTCTATTTAAGTGATTAATCTCATTTTGATTTAATTTAGGTAAGTCATATAAATCAAGGAAATCATCCATTTCTTTCAAATTTTCATACTTTGTGGAGTATATGCTTTTATAGTATGTCCCTATGATTTTTTAAATTTCTCTGGAATCTGTTGTGATGTTACCTTTTTCATCTCTGATTTTATTAATTTATGTCTCTTTTCTCTTTCTTTTGGTCAGATTTGCTAAGGGTTTATCAATCTTGTTTATCCTTTCAAAGAACCAACTCTTTGTTTCATTAATTCTTTGGATTGGTTTTTTTTGTTTCTATTTCATTAATTTCTGCCCTAATCTTTATTATTTCTTCCCATCTACTGATTTTTCATTTGCCTTGTTCTTCTTTTTCCAAGGCTTTAAGGTGAAGCATTAGGTCATTTACTTGCGACCTTTCTAATTTCTCAATATAGGCACTTACAGCTATAAATTTACCTCTTAGAACTGCCTTCATTGTGTCCCAGATATTTTGATATGTTGTGTTCTCATTATTGTTTGACTCTATAATTTTTTTGATTTCCTTCTTGATTTCTTCATTGACCCATCCATCATTTAGTAGTGTATTGTTTAGTTTCCATGATTTTGTGCATGCTCTATAGCCTTTCTTGCTACTGATTTGTAGTTTAATTCCATTGTGGTCAGATAGAATGCAAGGAATTATTTCAATTTTCCTGAATTTGTTAAGATTTGCTTTGTGTCCTAATATATGGTCTATTTTAGAGAATGTTCCATGTGCTGCTGAAAAGAATGTATATTCTGCAGCCTTTGGATGAAATGTCCTGTATATAACTGTTAGGTCCATTCCTTCTATGACCTCATTTAGTCCAGAGACCTCTCTGTTTATTCTTTCCTGGGATGACCTGTCAATTGATGAGAGTGGGGTGTTAAAGTCATCCACCACCACTGTGTTTGGTGTTATCTGTGATCTTAGTTCTAATAGTGTTTGTTTGATGAATTTGGGAGTCCCCATGTTAGGTGCATATATGTTTAGGATTGTAATGTCCTCCTGTTGGAGTGTGCCCTTAATCAATATAACGTGACCTTCCTTATCTTTCTTGACTAACGTTGGACTGAAGTCTACCTTGTCAGATATTAGGATAGCAACCCCTGCTTGTTTATTAGGCCCATTTGCTTGAAACACCATTTTCCAACCTTTCACCCTAAGATAATGTCTATTCTTTGTAGAAAGGTGAGTTTCTTGGAGACAACAAATTGTAGGATCCTGCTTTTTAACCCAGTCTGCAAACCTATGTCTTTTCGTTGGGGCATTGAGGCTGTTGATATTAAGAGATATTATTGAAAGGTGTGTATTTGTGTTTGCCATTATTTTTGTGTGTGTGGTTCCGGTTCTACCTCTGCTTTCTTGTGTTAACTAGTATTTGAGTAATGCTTGTTTTTTTCTAGGTTCCTTATATGTGTGCTTTTCCTTTTCTTCAGCATGGAGGATTCTATCAAGCATTTTCTGTAGAGCTGGTTTTGTCTTCAAATACTCCTTTAACCTGCTTATGTCATGGAATGTCCTTATTTCTCTGTCTATTTGAATGGATAGCTTTGCAGGATAAAGTAACCTTGGTTGACAGTTGTTATCTTTCAGAACTTGGAATATATCACTCGAAGTCCTTCTGGATTTTCAAATTTGTTTTGAATAATCTGCTGTAATCCTGATAGGCTTGCTTTTGTAGATAACTTGATTTTTCTCTCTAACTGCTTTCAATATTTTTTCTTTGGTGTGTGTATTTGGAAATTTGATCATAATATGGCGAGGAGAGGTTCTTTCCGGGTTTTGTCTGGCTGGGGTTCTAAAGGTTTCCTGTATCTGCATTGGCACCTCTTTCCCAATTTGGGGAAATTTTCTTCTGATTTTGTTGAAGATGCCTACTATGCCTTTGGAGTGGAATTCTTCTCCTTCTACTATGCCCTGAATTCATATATTTGATCTTTTCATATTGTCCCAAATATCTTGAAATTCCCACTCATACTTTTCTATAAGTTTGTCTTTCTCTTTGTTGGACTGTATTAGATCTGCCACCTGGTCTTCTAGCTTAGATATTCTGTCTTCTCCTTCATCCATTCTACTGGTGAGATTTTGTACAGAGTTTTTTATTTCATTAACTGTGTTCTTCATTGCTAGTAATTCTGACCGGTTTTTCCTTATTATTTCTATTTCCTTATTTATGTCTTGTATTGCCTTCTTTATTTCATTAAATTGGTGTCCTGCGTCTTCTTTGATACCTTTGATTTCCTCTTTGAGTTCCTCTTTGACTCCTTTGATTTGTTCTTTGACTTCTTTGAACATATTTACAATCATTCTTTTGAAATCTTTCTCAGGAATTTCCTCTAACTTGTTCTCAGTGGAGGTCATTTCTGATGCATTAATACTTTTAGGTGGATTTATATCATCTTGCTTTTTAGTGTTTCTTGTGTTATAATGTATATATTTTTGCATCTTGGATTAAGTTAATGCTTGGATTTTCTAGCTAGCTGGGTAATTCTTAGCTGTATCAAATGATGTGATGTTATATATTTTCAGGGTAGGAGCTGAAGGTGTTAGGTGTGGCTCTTAAGACTCTCAGAATATCTACAAAGGTGTTCCTAGGGGTTGAGTTTCCCTGCTATGGGAGTATTCAGGTAGGGTGAGTGGAATAAAATACAGGTAGATTCTAAAAGTTAACTAAATACTGTACACACTCAATCAAAAACAGCCCCAAGTATATATGCAAGAGTAGTTATTATAACAACCAGATCCTCTGTCAACAAAGAGGTTAAGATTTCTGGTCTGTTGAGGGATCCAAGTCAGCTTGTGACCAAGTGAGACCCTTCCCTGGTGCAATCCCAGTTACCTTGGATGATTTTGGTCTCAGTCAAGTTGCTGCCTGGGTTGTCGGGCTGCTGTTCTGATTTCTGGAGCTGGGCACTGGCTTTTCCTGTGGGGCAAACCAAGCCTGGCAACTGTGGCCCTGCAGATCAGCAAACCTGCTGCTGGAACTGCTGCTGCTAAAGCTGTCATTGCTGGATCTGTCACTGCTGCTGCCAAAGCTGCCACTGCTGGGTTTGTCGCCACTGCTGCTGAAGCTGCTGCTGCTGGGTCCACCGCCTCTGCTGCCACTGAAGCTGCTGCTGCTGGATCTGCCGCTGCTGCCTCTGAAGCTGCTGCTGCTGGGTCTGCCACTGCTGCCGCTACTGGATCTGCTGGTGCTGGGGCCATTGTTACCAGTGCCGGAGCCGCTGATGTTGCTGCTGGACTCTGCTCCTGCTTGGGTCGCACTGTCAGGTCAAGTTGGCATGGCCAGGTCCCAGGACCACTGCTCTGTTCGCTGGAGCTGGGCTCAGGCAGTGGGGGAGGGGAGGGAGCCACAGCTGCTCTGGTTCTCTTGCTGTTCCACGTGTTCTTCTACCTCGTGGTCTGCTCCTCCATTGCTCACTGCCGCTCTCTCTTCATGTTTCTTGAGTTGCAAAGAGCACCGATGTGAGTGGAAGCTCCCCTCACCTGGTTTTTCCTGCAGCTCAAGCTGAGCCTGGCCGGTTTCTGGTGCACTGCTGCCGTGGTTTGCAGAGCTGCCAGGGCCGCTTTTGCTGGCCTGTGCGGGCTCTGGATGCTCTGGATCTCTTCTACTTCTCTGCTGCTGCTTCAATTTCCTATACACCTCACTTTTTAGTAAAAGTGTGTATTTTGCTGAGTTTTTTTTGGTCTTTTTCCCCCCTAGGGTGCTTTGGTGTTGTACCTATGCTGCCATCTTAACTGGAAGACATCAATTTTCTTGATGAACATAGATGAAAAATTCTCAACACAAAGAGAATTCAAGAACACGTTAAGAACATACATTCTGACCAAGAATATTTCATTCCAGAGAATTCAAGGTTGGTTCAACATTCACAAATCAATAAATTTAATTCACTATATAAAGTGAGAGATGGAAGGTATATGATAATCTCCATACATGCAGAGAAGTTAAGGAGAAATTACGAATAGATGGAACATATATATCAAAATAACAAGGGCTCTATATAACAAATGTATAACCAACATTATTCTGAATGTAGAAAAACTGAAAACTGGATAAGACAAGGTTTCCACTGTCTCTAATCTTACTAAGTTTAGTCTTCAAAATCCTAGCTAGAACAATAAAAGAGGACTGCTGCTCCCACAAAGCATAAACCACACCTCATTGGGAATACCTGCAACCCCACTGATGTGTGTCCCCAACAGAATGGGGGCAGGGATGAGGGAAAATAGATTATCAACACATGATGTATCCATGTGAAATATGTTGATAATAATAATATATGTTAAAAAGAAAGATATAAAAGAGATAAAGATAGGAAGGGGAAAATGAAGTCATACTTATTCATAGACACTTTATTCTTTATTTAAGTGACCTTACAGACTCTATCAAAAAAACTCTTAGAATTAATAAACACTTTTAGTAAAGTTGCAGGATACAAAATCAACATGTAAATCAATATCTTGCTTTCATATATTCTAACAGTGAACTTGCTGGCAAAAAATTTGGAAAAATATCCTATTCACAATAGCTCCCACCAAAAATAAATACCTAGGAACAAGCCTCACTAGGGATGTGAAAAAACTTCTACAAACAAGACCTTAAGACACTGAAAACAAGAATCAGTATTTTGAGCTGGGCATGGTGGCACACTCCTTTAATGCCAGCACTTGGGAGGAAGAGGTAGGAAGATTGCTATGAGTTCAAAGCCAGCCTGAGACTACATAGAAAATTCAGATGCACTCGAGTGGTACCCTACCTTGAAAAAGAAAAACAAAAAAGAATCAATATTGTGAAAATGGCTATATTACCAAAAGTAATCTACATATTCAATGCAATTGTCATCAAAGTTCTGTTGACTTCTCAGAACTAGAAAAGTCAATCAAGCAATTCCCATACAAACACAAAAGACTCACCATAACCAAAGCAAACCTAGGTAGAAATAGCACTGTGGGCTGAAGAGATGGCTCAGTGATTAAGGCGCTTGCCTGCAAAGCCTAACAACCTGGGTTTGATTCCCCAGTACCCATGTAAAGCCAAATGCACAAAGTGGCACCTGCATCTGCAATTTTTTTGCAGTGGCAGGAGGTCCTGGTGTTCCCATTCTCTGTCTGTCTACCTATCTCTCTTCTATCTCTCTCTGCTTGCAAATATATATATATAATCTCGCTTCTCTCTATCTCTCTATGCTTACAAATAAATATATATATTTTAAAAAAGAACAGTGCTAGAGGTATCACAACTCCTGATCTAAAATCATACTATAGATATATAGTGACAAAGAACAGCATGATACTGGCACAAAGACAGACACATAGACCAACAGAATGCAACAGTGGACTCAGAATTAAACCCACACAGAACCTATAGACACATCATTTTCAACAAAGCCATCAAAAACATACACTGGAAAAAAGACAACCTATTCATCAGGTCGTGCTGGTAAAACTATATATCCACCTGTAGAAGAATTAAATTGGACCCACATCTCTCATCGTGAACAAACATCAATTCAAAATGGATCAAAGACTCTGATGAAATGCTAAAAATTCTGGATGGAAACAGAGTGCACTGGAATTTATGGGTATAGGTAAGAACTTTCTGAAGAGGGTCTAATAGCACAGAAAATATTAACAAATGGACTGCATAAAACTAAAGTTTTTTTTTTTGTTTTTTTTTTTTTTTACAGAAAAGGAAACTATCAGCAAACAGAATGAGAGAAAATATTTAGCAGCTATTCCTCTCATAAAGGGTTGATAGCTAGAATATATAAAGAACTGTTAAAAACTAACTACCAAAAAGTTGTCAATCAATAAATGGGCTAATGAAAATAGCTAACAGATATTTTTTAAATGTTCAGCATTCTCAGTCATCAGAGAAATGCAAATTAAAACCACTTTGAGATTTCATATCACCCCATTCAGGATGGATATCATCAAGAAAACTAAAGACAATAAATGCTGGTGTGATTGTGGGGTAAGGGGAAGTCTTATTCACTGTTATTCAGAGTGTAAACTAATAATAGTCACCATAGAATTTAGTGTGGAGGTTTCTCAAAGCTAAAACCTGAATTATCATATGGCCTAGCTATAACATTCCTAGGCATCTGCCCAAAAGACTCTATACTTGCACATCTTTGTTCATTGATGCTCTACTCACAATTCCTAATAAATGGAATCAATCTAGATGTCCATCAACTTATGACTAGATAATAAAAATGTGGCACATACACATGATTGAGTTTTACTCAGGTATAAGGAAAACTGAAGTTATGAAATTTGTAGGAAAATGGATGGAATTGGAAAAATTATACTTATAAGGCCACCTAGGCCCAGAAAGAAAAAAATCACATGTTCTCCCTCATATGTGGATTATAATTTTTAATGTTTTATGTATGAAAATAATGGATGTAAAAAGTATGAATTCAAGATAGGAGGTCACAAGAAGGGAATAAGAGGTGTTGAGAAGTGGGGAATAGGACAAAGGAAAGATATAGTATGAAGGTGGAAAAGAGGCTATGTTGGGAAGGAACACAAAGAGAAATGGGGATGATCAAAGGAAACAAAAATTTTACTTGAAAATACCATAATGAGGGCTGTAGAGATGGCTCAGCAGTCAGGGCACTTGCCTGCAAAACCTAACAACCCAAGTTCAAATCCCCAGTACCCACATAGAGACAGATGCACAAAGTGGTACATGTGTCTGGAGTTCATTTGCAGTGGCTAGAGGCCCTGATACACCCATTCTCTCTCTTTCTCTGCCTCTCTTAAATAAATAAAATATTAAAAAAGAAAATACCATAATGAAACCCAATTATTTGTATGTTAATAAAAAGTCAATTTAATGGTGGTGCATACCTTTAATCTTAGTACTTGGGAGATATAGGTAGTAGGATGGTCATGAGTTTGAGGCCACCCTGACACTACATAGTGAATTCTAGGTCATCCTGAGCTAACTGAGACCCTACCTGAAAAAAAACAAACAAAAAAATCAATTTAAAATAAGAAATCATTCTTGGGCTGGAGAGATGGCTTAGCGGTTAAGCACTTGCCTGTGAAGCCTATGGACCCCGGTTGGAGGCTCAGTTCCCCAGGTCCCACGTTAGCCAGATGCACAAGGGGGCGCATGCATCTGGAGTTCATTTGCAGAGGCTGGAAGCCCTGGCACGCCCATTCTCTCTCTCTCCCTCTATCTTTCTCTGTGTCTGTGATCTCAAATAAATAAATAAATAAACTTAGAAAAAAATAAGAAATCATTCTTTAAAATTTAGAAGTGTTAGATTTTCAGAAAAAAATGTGAACATAGAACAAAGTTCAGGATATCCACACCAAGTTTCCTCTATTATTTATATTAACATGATATATTTGTCATGATTAATGAATCTATATTTATATTTTACTAAAGCCTTCATTTTATTCATGCCTTTGAATTTTAGCTAATATCCTTTTACCTGTTTTAGGATCACATTCAGGATACTACATTACGTTTGGACATACTGTCCATTAGGATCCCCTTAGCCGTTAGGGTTTTTAAGGCTTACTTAATTATTTTTAGCCATGTTTTATATTTTAGGGCTTATGTAAGTTCACAGAAATATAGAGCTGAAATTTCAGAGAATTCATACACACCTTATGCTTTTATACATGTTTTATCTACTTACAGATGTTCCAAATACTTCCTTTGTTACAATTGTTTATACTACATTGACATAGCATTATTTAAAACTAGGGTTCACTCTTGGTGCTATACAATCTATGTTTGATAGGACTAAAACAATATGCATTTATCATTTTAACATCCCATGCTTTGCCTAGTCATCCTTCCTCCTCCTCTAACCTCATGACTGCTGATTTTTTATTCTATAATTTTTCTTTTTTCAGAAATATCATATAGTTAGATTAATAGTTTATGTATTTTCAATTTAGCTTCCTTCACTTAGTAATATGCAGTTAAGGTTTTGCTTTTCTTTTCATGGCTTGATAACACATTTTTTTTTAGCAATGAATAATACTCTGTTGTCTAGATATACCAAAGTGTCCATGGGCTTACTAATGAACATCTTGGTTGCTTCCAAATTTTGTCAATTATGAATAAAGCTGATATAATTACCTGTATCCGGGTTTTTCTGTCAACATGTTTTCAATTAATTTGGATTAACACCAAGGAACAGGGGTCTTGCTACCCCTATAAAGGGTGTTAGAAATGTGTAGGGGGTGTGTTATTATAATGATTGGAATTATACTATTGTTTTTAGGAATCCCAAAACAGAACAACCTCAGACAATGGATAACCTTACCTAATTTTTACATATTCCCCTGAAAATGTCAAAGATGAAAACCTTATTTATAATTAGTATTTCTTGCTACCTTATTACCTTTGTCATATATACAACAGAATTTTTCACAAATTTAATTTTATATTGGGATTTCAAGGAAAGCATATATTAAGCAAATTGAGAGAAGAATATAGTATTTCATTTATAAATTTATCTAAAATTATTCATTATTTTTAAAAATCACATCAGCAGTGATCATTGCAGTTTGAAGTATCAACCTGTATTTGTAGCTGCCACATTCATGATGGTGGTAGTAGTATGTGTGTATTTTGAGGTAGAGTCTCACATAACTGAGGGTGGTCTATAAACCCTAAACCTCCTGGCTCTGCTTCTGGAGTGCTAAGATTACAAATATGTGTCATCACACCTGGCTTCATGTTGACTTGTGTATAGGTGTAAGTACGTGACTACTTCAAGCAGTCATGCTCCAGAGTTTACATACTTAAGTATATCATTTTACTGTAAATCATATTTAATTTTTTAAAAAATTATACTTATGAAATTGTGCTCATATTTAATATATAGGTAGTATATATAAGTTATTGATTTCACTTATAGATAGTACAGTAGTTGGTTTAAAAAGTTGTTATGAAAAGGAGGTATTGACACAGAATCTACTTTGAGACTAATTCTCATACAGACATATAGGAAAATACACAGCAACAGCAAAAATGTCATTGGGTCAAGTGGAAAGTAGTTAAAATACAGTTCCTTTTGCCCTCCTCATCTCCTATCTTTACCCATGCCTAATCTGCTTCACATATACTGGCCTTCACTACTGTTCCTGAAGTGTACTCGGAATGATCCCTAGCTGTTCTATCTGGCTGGAATACTCTCCATGAAGATTAACCTTCGTCTCATTCAAGACATTGCTCAGGGATAGGGAGATTGTTCAGTGATTAAATGCACTTGCAAAGCCTGATGGCCCAGGCTCAATTTCCCAGTACCCACGTAAAGGCAAACATATAGTGGCACTTGTGTCTGGAGTTTTTTTTGCAGCAGCAGCAAGAGGCCTTGGCATGCCTCTACTCTCTTCTCTACTAAACAATTTCTTAAATTTTTATTTATTTATTTTTTTGAGAGCAACAGACAGAGAGAGAGAAAGAGGCAGATAGAAAGAGAATGGGCATTCCAGGGCCTCCAGCCACTGCAAATAAACTCCAGACACGTGTGCCCCCTTGTGCATCTGGCTAACGTGGGTCCTGGAGAATCGAGCCTTGAACCAGGGTCCTTAGGCTTCACAGGCAAGTGCTTAACCACTACGCCATCTCTCCAGCCCCTAAACAAAAAATTTAAAAAAGACATTGCTCAAATATACCTTTTCAAGGAGGCATTGCTAACCACATTAATTAACACTGCAATCAGTATATGCCTCAAATCTACTATCCCACCACTCAGTCTCACCACTGGTGACTTCTCTTTGATCTGATCCATCTTTGTTTTTGAAATCATCCATCAGTTTAATAGAAATAAAGTGGACATTAAAAAAAACCCACTGTCATGAACATAAATTGAGCATTTTTTTTTCAGCCAGGGTATAAGCTGAAATCAAAACAAGAAATAAAATAAAACCCAATAGTGTATTGACTTTTTTCACTCTTTTGCCATACTGACAGTGCAAATGCAAATCCGGTCTAAAATGTACAGACTCTCAAGCAACAATGTACAGCTTTCTTCATCCTCTATGCTAAAAGATGTAAAAGCTTAAGGGCCAATAAGACCAAATGTATAGGTTTCAACAACCATCTAAGTTAAGGCACTCACTAGTTTTAGTTTTAGCTAAGATACATCTGGAACACTGACAAGTGATCAGTTATGTATAATAATGTGAAATACATTTTTTGGAAAAATAAACTTTAGTGGAACAATCCTGAAAGATACAGAAGAAGGTAGGGTTGGCAGTTTAAAATATCGGCCAATTTGTTTCAGCCACTGTAAGTCCATGCACTAGTATATAAAACTCATTATCTTTCCCTAAGCTGAGAGCTTCCAATCATGTCAATAACTATGTTAGGCAGCAAAGGAGATTTAGGTGTAAAGTATTTATTTATCATAACTGTTGAATCAATTGTCTAGGTTCTCAATAGTTTATGGGAAGTCTGGAAAATGTTCATGAATAAGGATATTGCCTTAGCTGACTTAAAATTGCCCCATACAATGGTACATTATCAACCCTTAGTGAAGCCTTTAAAATAAGCAAACAGGTTGAAAATTGGGTTAAAGGTGGCAAATACACTATCTGCCTTTAGAGCTATCAACTCAGGAATTGTTTCATTTATATAATCTTATAGAGAAGTTATTTTTCTTTCTCAAAATCCAGGTGATAATACTCGTTATTCCAGGTCTGGCCTTTTTTTCATCATCACTGTCTTATGAATCATCATCTGCTCCATCTACTTCTGGTAAGTCTACATCCTCATCACCACCCATGTGGTCCATCATCTCAGAAAAATGATCAAAATTAGACATGTCTTCATCTGAATCATCTTCCCTATCTTTGCAATTATTGAAGTCCACACTAAGCCAGTTAAGCTTTGCTCTTTCTTTTGTTAACCTAGGCCATGACTGGCCAGATTCTCCTTTACATAAACAACATAAAATTGATCTGTCCGTTCTCTTAGGTTTGGAATCACTTGGGTCAATACAGTGAAAAAGAAGAATTTCAATTAAGTGTTTAAAATTATCACTTCCTCCCAGACAACTGAAAGTAATTTTGGATTTTCCAAAATTTACATTAACATCTTTGCTGCTTTCAATACAAAATTCAATGGAGACATGACCCTTTTTAAAAAAATATATTTTATTTATTTGAGAGAAAGAGGCAGAGAAACCTGGGTGTGGTGATGCATGCCTTTAGTACCAACACTGGGGAGGCAGAGGTAGGAGGACTGCTGTGAGTTTGAGGCCATCCTGAGACTACATAGTGAATTTCAGGTCAGCCTGGGCTAGAGTGAGACCCTACCTCGAGAAAAAAAAAAAAAAGAAAAGAAAAGAAAGAAAGAGGGAGAGAGAGAAAGAGAGAGGGAGAGAATGGGCACACCAGGGCCTCCAGCCACTGCAAATGAACTCCAGACGCTTGTGCCCCCTTGTGCTGCCCCCTTGTGCATCTGGCTTATATAGGTTCTGGAGAATCTGAACCGGGATCCTTTGGCTTTACAGGCAAAAGCCTTAACTGCTAAGCTATCTCTCCAGCTCAAGACATAGGCCTTTTGATCAGAAGCAGGCTGCATGGCAATGGGGTGGAGGGGGGCGGCGGGGGGGGGGACGGGCTCTGTGGCAGCAGCGGCTGGGTAGTAGACTCAGCTCTGGTAGTGACTCTGGGTGTTTTCTGCCTGGTCGCAGCCTCTTGTGGCTCCCTTTGGTGGCAGCGGGTTGGACCTCGATCCCCAGAATGCACCACGCAGAGAGAGCAGCTCCTTGGGGGAGCCGAGGAATGTGTAGAAAAGGGGGTCGCGAGGTCGGAGAATCTGATCCATTTTTTAATATAAACTTTACCACTTTCTATTTTATAAAATATTTTATTTTTATTTTTTAAATTATTAAATTATTATTTTTATTGAGGGAAGTACAAAGCCAAGGAAAAGCACCCACATGGCTAGAGATCCCACGTGGAGGGCCTGAAAACAAAACTGGGAAAGAAAAGAAAGTTCAAGGAGCTCTTGCCAAGTGAGGAGCTGGAGGGAATAAAGAACCCATGTGAAGAGTAAGGGCTTGGTGGGGGGGCTTCTGGCCCCCAAGGGAAAAATCTCACCCATAGCTGGAAGTTCCCAAGTGGTTAGAGCTGAAAAATTTTATGAGAGGGAGAGAATACGGGCACACCAGGGCCTCCTGCTACTGCAAAGGAACTTCAGATGCATGCACCACCTTGTATTTCTAGCCTCTCATAGGTACAAGAGAATCAAACTCAGCTGTCAGGCTTTGTAAACAAGTGCCTTTAACTGTTAAGCAATCTTTCCAGCCCAACTTTACCACTTTATATATAATTTATCTATTTATTATATCTATTTTTTTTTCATTATCTTTTACAGTGCTATGCAAAGTACAGAGCATGGTGTAAGTCCACACTTTGTTACTTAGTAAGAGTAATATTTAAAAGCTTCTATAGCAATTTGAGATGCTGTCAGCATCTCTAATAGGTTTGTGAAAGTATCAGACTGTGGTGGATTTGAAATTTTAAAACCTGGTATCTCACTACAGACCTTGAAAATAATTCTTTAATTTATAAATGCTTTAAAAGCAAGTGGTTTATTTCATTTGCCTTGTTCATTGCTGTATTCCCATCCTCTAAAAGAATGTCTTGCACAAAGTAAGTGTTCAAGAAATAGAACAAATGAAGAAGCTCACTTACAGTTCAATAAGGGAAATGCAAAGAGATTCTTAAAGCACAGTATGATGTTAGTATACTACTACATGTAAGGCAAATATAGATGACAATACTTAAGAGTACATTTCAGTAAACTAGAAGAAATTTGAAAGTTTGTACCACACATAAAGGATAAATGGGAATATATGATTAACCTATTCAAACATTACACAGTGTATTAAAACATTATAAGGGGACTGGAGAGATTGTTCAATGGTTAAAGCACTTGTTTGGAAAGCCTGATGACCCGGGTTCAATACCTCACTACCCATGTAAATCCAAATGCACAAAGTGGCACATATATCTGGAGTTTGTTTGCAGTAGCAGGAGGTCCTCATATGTCCATTCTCTCTCAAATAAATTTTAAAAAGGTTCTCAATCAGTTGAAAGATTAAATTAAAAAATTAATGTGTGTGGCGCAAAACCATCACAGCCCAGTATAGGCACAAAACAGAAATTAAGCCAATGGTATAAAAGAAAGGAATCTTCAGTTACAGCCCTCTAATTCTCAACAAAGGTGCAAAAGGCATACTTTACAGAAAAAAAAACAGCCTCTTTAACAAACAGTGCTGTGTGGCTGGTGTGTGGGGGGGAGATGAATACGAAATGAATAAAACCAAAAGTAAATCCCTATTTTTCACCCTGCATAAAAATCAATAGAAAATAGATCAAAGACTTTACTGTAAAACCTGAGTATCTGAAACTGCTAGAGGAAAACACAAGTTACATACTTCAAGAAATAAGCACAGGCAATGATTATTTTTAAAGGACTCAGGCTACTCAGGAAGTAACTTCAAGAATCAACTAACAGCATTGCATGAAAATTTTTAAAAGTTTCTGCACAGAAAACAGGGAAACAATCATCAGAAGACAAAGCCTATCAAATGGTAGAATATCTTTGCCAATTCCACATCTTTCAGGGGATTAATATCTACATTATCTAAAGAATTCAATAACTGAGTATCAAAAGAACAAGCAATTCAATCAGTAAATGGGCAAATTAAGACTACACTGACATTCTACCTCAACCCAGTCAGAATAGCTATAAAAACAAACAAACAAAAACCCCAACAAACATTGGCAAGGATGTGGGGAAAGGGGAACTCTTACATACTTTTGTTGGGAATGAAGATTAGTGCAATCACTATGTAAAAATAAAAACAGAACTACCATACATTCCAGCTATAGCACTCTTGGGAATATACCAAACAAATCAAAGTCAGCATACCACAGAGATTTGTGTACACCCATGTTTACTGTGACACTATTCACAATAGCCAACTTATGGAATCAGGCTGGATAACCATTGACTGAGAAATTGATAAAGAAAGTGTGGTATATCTACACAATGTTATTCAGCCATAAAAAACCAAAATCTTGTTTGCAGGAAAATAAATGGAACTAGACAGAATCATATAAAGTAAAATAAGCCAGACTCAGAAAGACAAGTGTTGTATGGAATCTTTTTTTAAAAGACATGAAAGTAGGAGGAGAACTACTAGGGAATTGGAAGGGGAAAATGGGAAGGGAAGAGGAATAAATGTTGGTAATGGGAGAGGTAAACTTGATTAAAATATCTTACATGTATGAAACTACAATAATGAAACCCAGTACTTGTACAATTAATATATACTAATAAATATTTCAAGTATAATTTCATTAACCAGAAATAACCCCTTGTAATTTTTTTTATAATTTTCCATTGTTTTGTAGTTTACATTTTAAGGAGTATATCAAGAATGGTTTACTGTACATAATTCTACAATACTCTGTTGCTATTGTATGTCTGTAGCATAAATAACTGAACTATCCTCTTGGTTGGCTATGAAAATATTTTCTATATTTTCTATATAAACAATAACATAATAAGAGAAACAGTACAGTGATACAAATACATTAAATTTACCTAAGAGGATATAAAATTTGATCGTTCATGGGAGAACAAAAGAGGTAATGAGAGTAAATATGATCAAAATACATTATATACATATATTAAAATGGCATAATGAAGGGCTGGAGAAATGGTATAGTGGTTAAGGTGCTTGCCTGAAAAGCCGAAGGACCCAGGTTCGATTCCCCAAGACTCATGTAAACCAGATGCACAAGGGGATGCACACATCTGGAATTCATTTGCAGTGGCTGGAGGCCCTGGTACGCCCATTCTCTCCCTCCTTCTTTCTCTCTCTCTCTCTCTCTCTCTCTCCATCCTCGCCTATTTTTCCCTTATAAAGAAAAATTAAAAGTTGGGCATGGTGGCATATGCCTTTAATCCCAACACATGGGAGGCAGAGGTAGGAGGATCACCATGAGTTTGAGGCCACCCTGAGACTACATAGTGAATTCCAGGTCAGCCTGGGCTAGAGTGAGACCCTACCTCAAAAAACCAAACAATAAAAATAAAAATGGCATAATGAAACCAATTATTATATATAATTAATACATGTTAATAAAACAGTAAAAGAACTATCCATAAAGAGGAAAAAATAAAACCTAATCTATCAATAAATATAATAAGAAATAAAAGAACATATAAGGCAAGATGAAGCTGTCTAGGTTGAGGAATAATTAAGTGTATCTTTACTGAGATATAATTTTCTTATTAATAATTAATGTTTATTAGTGAATCACAAAGTGAATATAAACATGAACTGAATGCATAGTAGGAGATATAGGCAGGGTTCAGGCAATGGAGGGATTTGAAGGACTTACTTTGTAAGGCCTTGAAAAGGAACATGACTGGAAGAAATGAAGTAGCTATTGCAAGTGAATAGTCAAGAAATATTAATGGTGGATCCAGAAAGACAGTGAGGATCTTTGCAAATGCTCTCTCCGAAAGCAAATATAAAACTGGAAGAAATATCACAACATTACTTTCAGATCCCTGGTTATTGAACAGGGCATATAAAAAATTAAGATGAGGGCTGGAGAGATGGCTTAGCGGTTAAGCGCTTGCCTGTGAAGCCTAAGGACCCCGGTTCGAGGCTCGGTTCCCCAGGTCCCACGTTAGCCAGATGCACAAGGGGGCGCATGCGTCTGGAGTTCATTTGCAGAGGCTGGAAGCCCTGGCGCGCCCACTCTCTCTCTCTCCCTCTGTCTTTCTCTCTGTGTCTGTTGCTCTCAAATAAATAAATAAAAAATTAAAAAAATATATTAAGTGCATTACAGAACTGGAGCAGCACCAACATGCCATCCCACCAACTTTGGCCATGAATCCTCAAGCTCAGGCTCTTCGAAGTCTTTTGGAGGTTGTAGTGTTATCTCGGAACTCACGGGATGCCATAGCTGCTCTTGGATTACTTCAGAAGGCTGTAGAAGGGTTGTTAGATGCCACAAGTGGTGCCGATGCTGACCTCCTGCTGCGCTACAGGGAGTGCCACCTTTTGGTACTGAAAGCTCTGCAGGATGCAGGGCATATGGATCTCCATGGTGCAACAAACAGATCACAAGGTGCCTAATTGAGTGTCGAGATGAGTATAAATATAATGTGGAAGCGGTAGAGTTGTTAATTCACAATCATTTGGTCAACATGCAGCAGTATGATCTTCACCTAGCTCAGTCAATGGAGAATGGTTTAAACTATATGGCTGTGGCATTTGCTATGCAATTGGTAAAAATTCTTTTGGTTGATGAAAGGAGTGTGGCCCATGTCACTGAGGCAGATCTGTTCCATACCATTGAGACCCTCATGAGGAGTAATGCTCATTCCCGAGGCAACGCTCCAGAAGGATTACCCCAGCTGATGGAAGTAGTACAATCCAACTATGAAGCAATGATTGATCATGCTCATGGAGGTCCTAACTTTATGATGCATTCTGGGATCTCTCAAGCCTCAGAGTATGATAACCCTCCTGGCCTGAGGGAGAAAGCCGAGTATCTTCTGAGGGAATGGGTGAATCTATACCATTCAGCAGCAGCTGGCCGTGACAGTACCAAAGCTTTCTCTGCGTTTGTTGGACAGGTAGAGCTTTTGGAAAGAAAGATGCACCAACAAGGAATACTGAAGACTGATGACCTCATAACCAGGTTTTTTCGTCTGTGCACTGAAATGTGTGTTGAAATCAGTTACCGGGCTCAGGCTGAGCAGCAACACAATCCTGCTGCTAATCCCACTATGATCCGAGCCAAGTGCTATCACAACCTGGATGCCTTTGTCCGACTCATTGCACTGTTAGTAAAGCACTCAGGGGAGGCCACCAACACTGTCACAAAGATTAATCTGCTGAACCAGGTCCTTGGTATCGTTGTGGGAGTTCTCCTACAGGATCATGATGTTCAGCAAAGTGAATTTCAGCAGCTTCCCTACCACCGGATTTTTATCATGCTGCTTTTGGAACTCAATGCACCGGAACATGTATTGGAGACCATTAATTTCTAGACTCTTACAGCTTTTTGCAATATATTCCACATCTTGAGGCCGACCAAAGCTCCTGGCTTTGTATATGCCTGGCTTGAGTTGATCTCCCACCAGATATTTATTGCAAGAATGCTGGCACATACGCCACAGCAGAAGGGATGGCCTATGTATGCACAGCTCTTGATAGATTTATTCAAATATTTAGCACCTTTCCTTAGAAATGTGGAACTCACCAAACCTATGCAAATCCTCTACAAGGGTACTCTAAGAGTGCTGCTAGTTCTTTTGCATGATTTCCCCAAGTTCCTTTGTGATTACCATTATGGATTCTGTGATGTTATACCACCTAATTTTATCCAGTTAAGAAATTTGATCCTGAGTGCCTTCCCAAGAAACATGAGGCTCCCAGACCCATTCACTCCTAATCTAAAGGTGGACATGTTGAGTGAAATTAACATTGCACCCCGGATCCTTACCAATTTCACGGGAGTTATGCCACCGCAGTTCAAAAAGGATTTGGATTCCTATCTTAAAACTCGATCGCCAGTCACTTTCCTGTCTGATCTGCGTAGTAACCTGCAGGTATCCAATGAGCCTGGCAATCGCTACAACCTCCAGCTCATCAATGCACTGGTGCTCTATGTAGGGACTCAGGCCATTGCACACATCCACAACAAGGGCAGCACACCTTCAATGAGCACCATCACACATTCAGCACACATGGACATCTTCCAGAACCTGGCTGTGGACTTGGACACTGAAGGCTGGTATCTTTTCTTAAATGCAATTGCAAACCAGCTGCGGTACCCAAACAGCCACACTCACTACTTCAGCTGTACCATGCTGTACCTGTTTGCCGAGGCCAATGCTGAAGCTATTCAAGAACAGATCACAAGGGTTCTCTTAGAACAGTTGATTGTAAATAGGCCACATCCTTGGGGTCTTCTTATTACCTTCATTGAGCTGATTAAAAATACAGCGTTTAAGTTCTGGAACCATGAGTTTGTACACTGTGCCCCAGAAATTGAAAAGTTATTCCAATCTGTTGCACAGTGCTGCATGGGACAGAAGCAGGCTCAGCAAGTAATGGAAGGGACAGGTGCCAGTTAGATGAACTACATATCCGTTGTGAATCAGCCTCAGTCCCAGTGCACCAAGTTCATAAACTGAAGAATCCTTTCAGCTCCTGATTTTCCCAGCCCTTTGGTTCTCGGGTGTTTGCCCCATCAACTGCTGGGGTTAGCCCCCGTTTATGTGGGCGCCTTCCAAAGTTTAAATGCTTTTTTTTGACTCTTGGCCAAAATTTAGAAAATGCTGTGAATATCATTTTGAACTTGTGTAAATACATGAAAGAGAAAACTTTTGTCTGGAAAAAAAAATTAAGATGAGTTAATTTGTTAAAAGCTACTGAACCTCAATGAGAAGATTTGGGTGTGTGGCATTTTACTATAGGGCCACACCAACCCTAATCAGAGCTTCATGCCATGGAAGCCATTAGGAACAACAATAGAGCAGGCAGACCTGGTTTTAAAATCTCAGAAAAAAAATGCTAGGGAGTTGTCAAAACTGAATCAATTGAGGAAGACTAATATCAAAGCTGCCAAATGTTGTAGTAGTCTCTGAAACAAGTGAGAGAACAGTCAAAAATTAAAGAGGGAAATTTATGGAATGAGAAAGGTATAGTAGGTTTTGTATTCTTGGAATGCTGCACGTTTGTACACATGCTCAGTAAAGTGTCTGTTTACTTATACCTGGCTAAATGTGAGGTTCTAACAAGCTGAAAGTAATGGACAGGGCAGATTTATAAGCTGCCTGAATTTTTTTAAAAATTTATTTATTTATTTATTTGAGAGCGACAGACACAGAGAGAAAGACAGATAGAGGGAGAGAGAGAGAATGGGCGCGCCAGGGCTTCCAGCCTCTGCAAACGAACTCCAGATGCGTGCGCCCCCTTGTGCATCTGGCTAACGTGGGACCTGGGGAACTGAGCCTTGAACCAGGGTCCTTAGGCTTCACAGGCAAGCGCTTAACCGCTAAGCCATCTCTCCAGCCCTACATCAGGCTTTTTACATTGGTTCTAGAGTCTGAACTCTGGTTCTCACTCTTGCACAGTAAGCACTAGCCATTTTCCCAGCCCCCATGTTATTTAATCTTAATTTTTTATTTTTACTTATTTAATTGAGAGAGGAGAGAGAGAGAGTGTGAGTGAGTATGGGTGTGCCATGGCCTCCAGCCACCACAAACAAACTCCAGATGCATGCATCACCTTGTGCATCTGGTTCACTTGGATCCTGGGGAATCAAACGTGGGTCCTTTGGCTTTTCAGGCAAGCACCTTAATCACTAAGCCATCCCTCCAGCCCTTATTTTATTTTTTGATGACCTTCTATACTGATTTCTGTAGTCTAGGCTTTATCAGTTTACATTCCCACTAGCAGTATATAAGGGTTCCTCTTTTTCATACCCTCACCAGAATTTTGTTGTTGTTTGTTTTTTGATGCTATCCATTCTGGTTGGGTTAAGCCAGAATCTTAAAGCAGTTTTAATCTACATATCATTAATGATTAAGGTTACTGAACACTTTAAGGCATTGAATGGATATTTGTGTTTCCTCTTTTGAGATCTGTCTATTCAGTTCATTAGCTCATTTATGATTAGATTATCTGGGTTTGGGGTATTTAATTTTTCAATTCTTTATATAGTCTAGATATTGATCCCCTGTTTGATGTATTTGGCAAAGATCTTTTCCCATTCTGTAGACTATCCCTTTGCTCTACTGATTGTTTCTATTGCTGGGCAGAACTATTTAATATGTAATACTACTTGCCAGTACTTAGGAGTCCTTTTCAGAAAGTCTTTCCCTACCTCTGTCACAAAGTATTTTCTTATGTTTTAACTAGCAGTTTCAGGTTTTACATTAAGGTCTTTGATCCATTTTGAATTGATTTTTTTTTTTTTCATAGGGAGAGGGATATGGATCCAGTTTCATTCTTCTTTATGTGGATATTCAATTTTCCCAGAACCAGTCATTTCTCCAATGTATATTTTGGGCACTTTTGTCAAAATTTAGGTGGCTGGGCTGGAATGATTGCTTAGCAGTTATGGCACTTGCCTGCAAAGCCAGAGAACCCAGGTTTGACTCCCCGGGACCCACATAAGCCAGATGCACAAGGTGGTCTTGCATCTGGAATTACTTTGCAGTGGCTGAAAGCTCTGGTGCCCATTCTCTATCTGCCTATTCCTCTCTCTCTGATAAGATATTTTTTTTAATTTTTATTTATTTATTTGAGAGTGACAGACACAGAGAGAAAGACAGATAGAGGGAGAGAGAGAGAATGGGCGCGCCAGGGCTTCCAGCCTCTGCAAACGAACTCCAGATGCGTGTGCCCCCTTGTGCATCTGGCTAACGTGGGTCCTGGGGAACTGAGCCTTGAACCAGGGTCTTTAGGCTTCACAGGCAAGCGCTTAACCGCTAAGCCATCTCTCCAGCCCTGATAAGATAATTTTTTTTAAAAAAAGTTTAGGTGGCTGCAGTTGTGTGAGTTTATTCCTTGCTCTTCTATCCCATTCTCTTGGACTAGTTGTCTATTTGTGTGTCAGTAGCATAATGTTTTTGTTACCATGGCTCTATAGAGTAATCCGAACCAGGAATCTGTGATACCTCTGGCATTGTTATTTCGGCTTAGGATTGTTTTGGTAATTTGGAATCTTTTGTGTTTCTATATGAATTTTAAGATAACTTTTTCTATTTCTCTGAAGAATGTCACTAGTGTTTTGATGGGGATATTACAAATATAAATCCATCTGACAACAAAACACTTCCTAATTAATTCCATGAAGCTGGTATACATCATCAAAGAGAAATATGTAAAAACAAACTACATTACAACATCACTTATGAATATACATGTAAAACTCAGCAAAATGTTAATAAATCAAATCTACCAAATGAGTGCAGGAAAATTATATATCATGGCCAAGAAAAATTAATTCTAGGAATTCAGAGTTGGTGTAACACTCTCAGATTAACATACCATGGCACACTAATTATTGATGTACAGAATAAAGAGTAAAAGAAATGATTCCAATTGATGTGGAAAAAGTATCACAAAACACCTATTCACGATTTTATTTTATTTTTTTTCTATTCATGATTTTAAAGAATAAACTAAAAATACCTCAATCAAGTAGTAAAGAGAAATTACTGGACCTGATAAAGAACATCTACAAAGCACCCATCTAATACCACATTTAATGATGAAAGATCAGGAACAAAATGAAGATGTCCACTTTTGCCATTTCTATTTAACATTTTACTGGACAGTCTACCTGGGAGAATTAAGTAAGAAAAAGAAGTAAAAGCTATTCAAATAGAGTGAAGGTATAGAGAGCATAAAAAATGCCATTGGGCTGGAGAGATGGCTTAGTGGTTAAAGCACTTGCCTGCAAAGCCAAAGAACCTAGGTTTTATTCCCCAGGACCCATGTAAGCCAGATGCACAAGGTGGCACATGTGTCTGCAGTGCATTTGCAGTGGCTAAAGGCCCTGGTACACCCATTCTCTCTCTTTCTCTCTGCCTGTTTTTTTTTCTCTCTCTGTCTCAAATAAAATATCTTAAAAAACCTGTCATTGATGATGTAATTCTGTATGAGAAAAAAATCTATGAAATATAGCATACAAAATACTATATGAAGTAATAGTTCTCAGAAATACCACAAATATAAACTCAATATACAATGCAATTTGTGCTTGGAAAGAAAAATCAGAAAGTCATATTATGAAAATAATTCATAACATAAAAAGAACAAAATATGCAGGAATAAATTTATCAAAAGAGGCAAAAGAATTTTACATTGAAAACTATAAGACACTGCCAATGAAAATTAATGATTTAAATAAATGAAGAGTCACTTCAGATTAATGGACTGAAAAGTTGAATATTTTAAGTGGTAGTTCTCTCAAAATTGACATATATATTCAATACAATTACCATCAGAATCAGAACAGGGTAATTTATAGATTGGTAAATGGGCCATGATACTTACAGGTAAATGTGAAGAATTCAAAATAGCCAAAATAATTTTGAAAAAGAACAAAAATTTAGGATGAACATTTCCAAGTTTAAGTATTGACTACAAAGTCACAGTAGCCAAGACAGTGCAGGGTTTGTATAACATATATATATATATATTTATACTAATGGAACATAATTGAGAGTTTAATTATAAACTCTTATTGTATGTATGGCCAACTGGTTTTCAAAAGGAAAAAAAGGTTCCAGGGAAATTCAATAGGAAAGAACAGTTTTTTTTTTTTTTAAACACAAATGGTGATAGGCAAATTGAATATCCATATGCAAAAAAGATGAATTTAGACTTTTATTATATACAGAAATAACTAAAAATATATGAACCTGCCTCTTTGTCAGCTAATTGAAAGATATAATTTCTGAGAGAGAGAGTGGTGACATTTGGGCAGAACTACCCTGCAGGGGTGGAGAAAGATTTACCCTAAAACCATAGGCTGTTGCTAGTAAATCCCAGGGCCAGAATTGATTTACCCCATCTCCCAAACAAGTGAGCTGTTGGTCAGAGAGGCTCCCAAGTCTCCCAAAACCATATAGTCCATTGCCAAACCACTTGGTTACCCATTAGGACTTAATGGTAAAACCCTATTTCTGAAGACACCACAAGATGGTGGAACTAAGATGGAAACCACTTCCCTGTAGGCTAGTTTTTGTAGTGCTGAAAAGCACTGTGCAAGCTGCAGGGGATAAAAGTCATCTGCTGGGGATGAAAGTCATTCATCAACAGTGTGAACAAGCAGTGGATCTGGAAAGCTACAAAATCAATAAGCCATGCATGATGCACCTTCTAGTGTAATAGTGGCACATAGATTATGGGGATAATCCTCTGATGGGATGTGGGACCCATTCAATGGAAGGGATTTCTTGTCTGGTACTGAGAATCAAGTCAGAAGCCTATGGCTTAGAATGGCATAGTCCCTAAATGGAAGTTTCCACTGCTATATGGCTAAAAGGAGAGGTTATGACCATTAAAAAGTCTTCTGAATGTTCATGTTTGTTTTCTTTGATACACTCTTGGTTAGGGAATCTATGTCTTTTATAGATGGTGGCAAATACCAGAGAGAGAGACCCAAGACTCATCAGAATGACAAGAAAAGGAAAAGAGCCAAGTGCCCAGTATGAGCCAAGTCATCTCTATCACACCCCCCCCCCGGCCCCAGGAAACATTACAGAGGAAGTAGTGGATAAAATATGAGTGTTGCACTCATAGATAGCCTGGGAACCTCCTCTACAGAAATGGTGGTAGACACCGAGGAAACAAAACTCATCAAAGCAGAAAATTAGAGGCTGTATAGAGCTAAACACTAAAGTAGACTTCTAACATGCCCTCAAATCTCAGAGAACATTGTAGAAAGGAGGTGGAAAGAATGTAAGAGCCATAGGGTGGGAAGGTATATGAGTCATTGTCCAACCCTGCCAGGGACTAACTGGTGCATTCGTGACCCTACAGTGATTACTGATAATCCCACTGAAGAGGGCCCTTAGTGGAATAGGGATGGAGAAGAAGGGACATAAGAGTATAACTCAATGAGAATGTGACCAATTTATAACATGTTCATATTTTAAAATTCTCAATAAAATGTACCAGAAACAAAAATGAAAGACAAAACTTTTAGAAGAAAACATAAGAGAAAACCTTCATTGTCTTGAGTTAGGCAGAGTTGTCAGATACAATACCAAAAGCTATAATATGAAAAGTCAACAAAAATCATAAATTAGACCTTATAAAAACTCAAAATCTTTGCCTTTCAAATGATCCAAGAAAATAAAAAACAATCCACAGACTGGGCAAAAAGGTTTTATTTTTTTTTCAAATCATGTATCTGATAAAGGACTTGTATATAGAATATATAAGGAATTTACATCTCAATACTGATGCAAATAGCCCAATTTATAAATGAGAAAACTACTGAATAAATATTTCTCTAAAAAACACATGTGTACAAATGACCAGCAAGCACATGAAAAGATGTTCAATTAGCAATTAGGAAAGTGCATATTTCAAACCACAATGAGATAGTAGTTCACACCCACAAGGAGAGCAATAATTATTTTGGAAAGGGAAAAGTGTTTATGGGAATGAAATAAATTAGAATACTCCTATATTGCTAGTGGCTTGTGGAAATATAATTAACTTATTAAAAATCAGTTTGACAAAATATTAAACATACAATTAAAATATGGCCAAGCAATTCATTTCATAGCTATCTACCCAAGGAATTGAATTGTAAAAAGTAAGGGATTTCATTCATAGAAAAGAGATTAATCCAGGATTCTGGTTCCCAACCCCAGCAGGTAGAAAACACAGCTGCTAGATGCTGTATGATTAGTTTTGGTATTTTACTGCCATTCTCAGAGTTGACAAGCAGAGGCAGATTAAAGTACTCGTGGTGCTTGACACAGACACCAAGACAAGGAAGTGATCTGTACCAGTCCATATTTTCAAGAAAGGACTACAAGAAACACATCATAAAAGCTTCCAGACTCTACTGCTACAGCGAAGGTTAATGTATAACTTCTTTCATATTTTGATAATCATGTTCACATCACATTATTATTGTGAAAATATTTTGCATAATATATGATTGTTATTATCACTGTGACCAGTTCTTTAATGAGGAGGAACTGGAAGTTGACATCACAATACTAATTCATAGTGTTTATAGTTCTTGTACATCCTCATAGTTACTTAATGCAAATTCAACTGTATATAAATTTTACTAGAGTTTGTCCTCACAATGGGATACCAAGCTGAGAAGCAACTATAAAAGAGCACTGTATGAGAATGGATTATGTATTTCTAAAAGTGAGAGCTCACGAGTGTTTTTTTATTTTCTCCTAGTGATTATACAATCAAATTTCCAACTCTTTTTTCCATAAAACTTGCTAGCAGTGTATTATGTTCACATAATCAACACATACCGTTTTGGGCAATAATCTTGTTAAAATCCTTTAAAACATATTCACAAGAGCATTATTTAGAGTTAATTTAGTGCACTGAATGAATGTTTGCAGTGAAAAAGGCTCTTCAGAGTTGTTAGCAAACAGAGAGTTTCCTAGCTTAACTTCCCCAATACCTTAGGGGCAGACAGAGGGTAAAATCTGGGCACATAACATTAGTGGATATGAGATCACAAGAAGACAATGCTTAAAGTCTTGCAAAAGCCACTCTATAGCTGGCAAAATCACTCTGAAATTTAGACACCAAGTGACTGACAGATCCAGGGCTGGAAGGTGCAGCTGAGTTTGAAACAATGTAGACTGGGCATCAGTCCCAACCTCAGCTTGCTTCAACTCTTTTTGAGTGTTAGGCCAAATTAGCCCTATGCTGATCTCCAGGTGGACTCTGTCACATAGCGAGCATAAATCGTGACGACAACCTTTCGGCAAAGCAGGAAAGTCTTCCTCCACCAGGGTAAGGTGATTATCATTACCTAGGGATGGAACAGCCGGGGTGGGAGCCGCCATCGTCCACTGTGCCAGGCCCCAAAGCGAGAGCTTAGGCAAAGCCCTTCTTCTGTCCGTGTCACCCAAGACACCCCTTTCCCCGGCCTGAGGGGCAGCCCTTACCTGTGTTGAAGGTCGCGAATCTGCACTCCTCAGAGCAAGCGAAAATGCAGAGAGGAACTAAGATGTAGCCTAACTCCGCCTTTGCTTTCTATGCCCCTGCTCCCCAAACCCCAGGGTCGGGCTCGCGCTCCCCTCCCCCAGCCTACTGTCGCTCTGCTGCTAGCCTCTAGGCCCCGCCCCGCTCCTTCCGGCTTTGCGGAGTGGCGGTGCGGGGCACCTTATGGACTAAGTCCTGAAGGGTTGGCCTGGTCCTCTAGTCAGTCACCTTCATTGAACTGATTTGGAGGCACAGGCTCAGGAAAAAGACAGGTTCAGGATGCTACAATGTATGTAAAACTCAGGTTATCTGCCATCTAGTTCAGTGTTCCTCTAATCTCCCTACTAATGGTGGTGGCTTATTGAGGTTGCTAGAACTAGAAATCTTCCATACTTTGCTCGTCATATATCACTACTGGACTTCCAGTGATTCCTTTGAGCCTTTTGAATTAAAAGCCCAGGAAGAGAAGCTGCAAGATGGCTCAGAGTTAAAGATCTTGCTTGCAAAGCCTGCCCACCAGATTTCAATTCACAAGCCACCCAAATAAGCCAGGCATAAAGAAAGACTGGTATAGGGCTGGAGAGGTGGCTCAGTGGCTAAAGTCTAAGGGCCTGGGTTTGATTCGCCAGTACCCACATAAAGCCATATGCACAGGGTGGCACATACATCTGATGTTTGTTTGCAGTGGCTAGAGGCCTTGAGGTGCCAATTCTTTCAGGCTATTTGTCACCCTCTCTCTCAAATAAATATTTTTAATTTTTTTAAAAATGAGTGGTGCAAGTGTTTTATTGTGGCTAAAGGTCCTGGTGCTCTCTCTCTCTCTCCACACACCCATTTTTTAAAGTACAGGTATAGTATTAAATACATTGAGCATTAGAAATGGAATAAATCATTAGAAATAAACATCTTGTACAAGTAAAAACTTATTTTAATCTAAAAAAATCTCCTGTTTGGTCAGTCTGTCAATTTGGAAAAAAAAAATTGACCAAAACCTTGGACACTGATATCTCTTTCTGTCACCATAATATTGAGTTTATTTAGTCTCAGTATGGAATTAGAAATCACAATGTCAAATTAATTGGCTGTTTTTATGACTTTTCATATTTTTATTATTTTAACTGTCATAAGATAATTTAATGTACAAGGGACAGTTGCAACAGGTTCATTTAAAACATCTTAAATATTCTGAGGAAGGGGCTGGAGAGATGGCTTAGCTTTTAAGGTGTTTGCCTGCAAAGCCAAAGGATCCCAGTGTGATTCTCCAGGACCCATGTAAGCCAGATGCACTGGGGGGGGCATGCATTTGGAGTTCATTTGTCGTGGCTGGAGGCCCTGATGTGCCCATTCTCTCTCTAATAAATAAAATATACTTAAAAAAATTCTGAGAAAGACCATATTCCAAGGAGACTAATTATGTTGACTTGAAGGAGTATAATAATAAGAATCTGAACTATACTCCTTAGCAGGAGTCTCCACAAAACAAAGTTCAAGCAATAAAAATAGTTTAACAGTATTTAAATCCAGATGTTCATAGTCTTTGTTCAGGGAATAATGGCAATTAAGAATCATAGGTCATGGTGATATGGCCTGACTTAAAGAAGTAGGCATTTCTTTAGTTAACAGAAAAATATAAAGACCTATAAAAAGAAACAGAAATTGGAAAACTTTAACATAGGCATGTTTGCTACCTATCACTCAAGATACCAACTGTATTAGTTACTTTTCATGTTGCTGTGACCAAATATACTGACAAAAGCAACTTGAGGAAGGATTTATTTCAATTTACAGTTCAATGTTACAAGTCCATCATGGTGTGGCAGGCATGGTGAAATCAGTCCAAGGCAATTGGTCTCATTCAGTCCCCAGTGAGGAAGCAGAGTGATGAATGCTGCTGCTGAGCTTGCATTCCCCTTTTCGTTCAGTCCAAGGCCCCAGCTCATGGAATGATGCCACCCACAGTTAGTACAGGTCCTCCAGTGTCAATTAATCTAATGTAGGAAATCCTTCACAGGCTTGTCTAGAAATTTGTTTTCATGTTGATTCTAAATCCTTTCAAATTTATAGCCATAGATTAACTGTCACAAGTCAACCCCTTGACAACGTAGCACTGAAACATAGCACTTGTAAGCCATAACCTTTGATCTCTTTCCCCCATAGGTTCATAGTCATGTCATAATGTAAACTTTATTCAGTCCAACTTCAAAAGTCACTATCATTTTAATAGCCCCAAAGCTATTCAAAAATCTAAGTGCAGAATCTCTTCTAAGACTCAGGCAATCTCTTACTTGTGAGTTCCTATAACATCAATAAACAAGTTAAAGATTTCCAACATATAATGGAAAATAGTAAACATTCCCAATCCAAAAAGGAGGAGTGGAGGTATAACAAGAAAATATCAGATCATAGCAAGACCAACATTAGCAGAGCAAAACTTCAAATCTTATAGATCCATGTCTGGTACTTGGAACTCATGATAAAACCATCTGGGCTCTAAAGAGCTTGAGTAGCTCCACTTCTCTAGCTCTACTGCCTATAGCATTTATAGCTTCTTTCTTTGGGGAGCTCTACTCTGAACTTGCAGCTTTCTGCAGAAGGCATCCTATATATGGTTCTGGCATCTCCAACATCCTGGAATCTCCATTGCAACTTACTGTTAATTTTCATAGCTTCATACAGTGGCCTCTTAGGGCTTCCGTGCAGGGACTCTGACCATACCACACATTGTGTAGTCCCAGTAGCTCTCTGGTACTGTGGCACAAGACTCTATGGCCTCCCCCTTAATTTTTCATCTTTCATGCCTCCAGAACCAATTTCAAGTAGATGTTGCTGCTAAATTCTGCTTTCAACATGAGATGTGGCATTTCCAGTTTAAACCATAGATGTGGTTGCCTCTGTCTGTATAGACAGTTGTTTTTGAGCAGGTAACTGTCTCAGAGGTATTCTCAGTTCAAGCTTTCTCTTTTCAAATGGATTGGCATTTTCATAAGCAAGAACTCTCAATGCAGGGAATCTTGCCCTCAGGGCATTGGTTCTGTTGTCCCAGTGCAACACAGGAGGTTTATAATTTTTAAGTATTTTTAATTATTTGTATAAGTATCTGTGGAAGTTTGTGTGTGTGTGTGTGTGTGTGTGTGTGTGTGTGTGTGTGTGTGTGAGAAAGAGAGAGAGAGAGAGAACGAGAGAGAGAGCAGAAGAGAGAGAATGCATGCATGCATGCCACAGCATAAGTGTGGAGGTCAGAAGAAACTTCTGGGTTGGTTCTCTCCTGTTTACCTCATTTGAAGCAGGGTTCCTTGCTCAGGATTCTTGTTATGCTGTTCTTTGCTAAACTTGCCATACCTTCCAGGAAATTCTCCTAACTCCACCTCCCATCTTTCCATAACTGAATCATATCTCCATCCCCCAGATAGTTTATCTTTAATGATGCTGATCTCATTAACAATTACAGCTGCTTCCTCAGCACCAGCATGGATGTTGTCTTGTCTTGAGATTTCCACCACCAAACAAATTAGTCCATTACTTTTTAATTCAGCCTCATTCAAGATCTTAGAATGCAAGCAGATTGCAGCCAGATTCTTTTCCAGCATATAACATAAACCAATTCTCAAGAGAGTCTTTGATCCCCTATGAAATCACATGAGCTGAGCCTCCATTGTTCTTAGCCTTCTGGCCTTCAAAACTCCTACCAGAATGGCTTATTAAGATGCTGAAAGCATTGCAGGACTCTCCTACCTCAAAGTTTCAAACTCTTCTGCATTTTTTCCACAAACTAGTTCCAAATACCTACAAACCATATAATCAGGTTTATCACAGTAATGACCTCATTTCTCAGTACCTATTTTTTTGTTTCAGTTACCTTTTCATTGCTGTGACCAAATACCTGACAAGAAGCAACTTAAAGAAGGAAAATTTTATTTTATCCTGCAATTTAAGCTTAAAGTCCATCATGGTGGAGAAGGTATGGTACCAAGATCTTGAACAGCTGGCACATTCACACTGTGATGGAGAAGCAGCAAGTTATTGATGAATACTGTAGCTCAGTTCACTTTCTCCTTTTTATTCATCTGGGGTGAATTCTCAAATCTCAACATAATGTTGAAAATCCCTTCTAGGGCTAGTGAGATGCTTAGTGATTAAGGCATTTGCCTGCAAAGCCAAAGGATCCAGGTTCGATTTCCCAGGACCCACATAAGCCAGATGCACAAGGTGGTGCATGTGTCTGGAGTTTGTTTACAGTGGCTGAAGGCCCTGGCATACCCATTCTCTCTCTCTCTCTCTCTCTCTCTCTCTCTCTCTCTCTCTCTCTGCCTCTTTCTATCCCTCTCAGATAAAATAAAATAATCCCTTATAGGCATCCCCAAAGATTTGTTTCAGTGGCAATTCTAAATACTGTCAAGCTGATAACCATAAATTAACCATCACATATCCATCAGTTACCTGCAGCCTTCAAACACATCATGTTTCCTTCCCCTTGAGAAGTTTCCTTGGTGTATTTTGTGGTTATATTTAGACAAGTAGCAGAATTGGCCATCTTTTTTTCTTTTTTATTAATAAGAGAGAGAGAGAGAGAGAGAGAGAAAATGTGTGTGTCAGGGCCTTCAGCTGCTGCAAAAGAACGCCAGACATGTGCACCCCCTTGTGCACATGTGCAACATTGTACGCTTGCATCACTGTGCATTTGGCTTACATGGGACCTGGAGATTCAAACATGAGTTCTAAGGCTTCTCAGGCAAGTACCTTAACTGCTAAACCATCTCTCCAGCCCTGGTCACCCTTTTTAATAAGTCTGGAGCAATAGTAAAATCAGAGTAAAGGTAAGCACAAATTTGAGTTATGTTTAGCAGCATGCTTGAGCCTCAACTTGTGCAACGGTGGAATTCTAAAGTCAGTTGTTACTTCATTAAATGTTTTGTTGAACAAGAATGTTTCCATGTACCTTTCTGAGAGTGGCATCCACCTGTCTGATCCCCTGGGCAGTCTAATTCACTACAAAAATCCAAAAAACGTCCCCACCACATGGATTAGCTTCAAATTCTATACAATGGCACATTATTGCCACCAAAAGTGACCAACTAGGAGCCTTTCTAGAACGTTTCTCCTTTAACTTTTCTCCTTCACCATTTCAAGGTTGACACTTATTTCATTTACTAATTACTTTGGCTTTTTAATATAAGAAGTGTTAAAGGATCTTTCAGAAAAAAAAAAAAACTTTGGAAAGCAAGAGTGAGCTGAGCCAAACAGCAGGAACTGAACCAAGAAGGCAAAGCAGAGTTGAACAGTTTTCTAAAAGACCCAACATAGACCACTGGGGGCTAGGAAAGAGGGACACCTAGTGGCATTTGAGCAGAAGTCACTTAAATTTGTCCTGCTAGTCTGCATGGCTCCAGAACATCATCCAGTGGAAAACTTTCTTTTAGTGGGGGGTGTGTGTGTACACCTTAGAGATAAAACTCAATGCCTAGCCAGGTGTGGTGGCGCATGCCTTAATCCTAGCACTCGGGAGGCAGAGGTAGGAGGATCCCCACGAGTTGGAGGCCACCCTGAGATTACCTAGTGAATTCCAGGTCAGCCTGGGCTAGAGTGAGACCCTACCTTGAAAAACCAAAACAAACAAACAAACAAAAAACAAAACAAACAAACTCAATGCCTAATGCATGTGAGGCAAGCACTCTACCAGTGGAGGTATATACTCATCCCAATTAGGTATTATTTTATAATAGGGTGAAAAGGTAATAGGCAAATTTAGTGGACAGAACCTTACTGCATTTAATCTCATGACATCATACAAGCAATTACTCATACCCACCATAGGTAGTTTCAAAGCCTAGTGCATATGATGCCTAGAAACATATGTATCTTTTGCAGGCACCAGTTGTACAGTTCTTCTATCCTTGACAATAATTAGGTGACTTATTGAAAAGTTCAGGTTACTATTTCTAGTGAATGTGTATGAAGACAAGTAAGAATAATGCCTAGAATACCAAGAATATTCTTTCACATTTTCAGAATGATTCTCAATGGGAGAATGGAGGAACATTAATAGAATTGTTTCCTCATTTGTGGACATTAGCCCACAAACCTAACAGTTGATCTGGATTAAAAAAAATAATTCCAAGGAGAAAGAGACAAGAGAGTGAGAAGAGGCACTCTAGGGTCTCCTACCACTGCAAACAAACTCCAGATGCATGGACCACTCTGTACATCTGGCTTTACATGGGTACTGGGGATTTGAACCTGGGCCTTTAAGCTTTTCTAGCAAGCACTTAAACAGCTGATACAGCTCTCCAGGTCTTTTAAATTTTTTTTATTTATTTGCATGCAGAGAGGGAGAGAGAGAGAGAGATTCTTCTTCTTTAACAAGCTTTACATAAATCAATTTACAAAATACAGTTGTATGGGCTTACTGTATGGAAAAGGAAAGGATTAGAACAGCAAGAATAAAGACAAGGTTTTAATGATGGCAGAAAAGTCTTGATCTATGATTTTTGGAGAAACATCCATGTCAAGGATAGGATAAGATCTGTATCTTGGAAAAAAAAAATCCTTGGTCTGATTTACCTTAAGGTTTCCAAGTGCATGGAAGAGGTTTTTTTTAAGTCCTTTTTGAGAAATGTGGATCCAAGACTTAAGTCTGATGGTTTACTACAGTATGAATAATTTTGTATGGACCCTTCTAGTAGAGTTTAAGAGAAGCATTTATCTAATGGTCATTTCCATAAAACCAAATCTCTAGGTTCTAGTTGATAAGTCACAAAGAGCTTCTATTACCTACTGAAAATATGCTTTATCATTAAAATTTTACATTTTTGGGTCTCATCAGAAAATATGCATTGAAGGTGGCAGTTGAATTTTATCCACTGAAGTACTCAAATAATCCAGAATATGCTATAAATGTATCACCTGATGTTTTCATTGCCATTCTAGAGTTATGGGTTTGACAAACCAAGCATTAGTTATAAACCATTTTAGCAATTTTAAAGTAGTTATCGTACCAGTATTTTTTCATAAATTGGGCTATTTATGTCATCCATTATTAGTCATGGACTGATGAGGTTTAAAAATAAAGGGAGCTTTAAGTATTCAAGAAGAATTCTGTGACCATCCAGACTTTCCATGGGTCCATTCTTAATACTAGACTTACTACTTCTTAAATGCCAGTTTTGTTTTTCTGATTCAAGTGCATATGGCTGTGTATTAAACAGGTCATCATTGGTAATTTGACTTGGATAAATATGTGGGTTGAGCCTCTGGACCAACTCCAGCACTAAGTGTTGACCCACACCCCTGGTAAAATATATAAGTATTCTCTCCCACATCACTTTTAGCTAGCTCCAGAGGACTTAGGTCATAAAAGGACTATAAGACCAGACAAACAATAAATATGTAGAACTTGTTCCTGTCTTTGTGTTCTACTGGTCTTAGTGGAATGTAGCCATTAGGTGTGCCTTTAGCATTGTAGCTGTGGTGATGGCATCAGACTGCCATTCCATTTATTCTATAACCCTAGAAAACATAACATACAGAAAAGAATAGTTGTTAAATTGGAGGAATAAGAGAGAGTTAGACACATGTTACTGTGTGGAACCTGGATCCAGATACTATATAGTGAAGTCCAGTGCTTGGCAGAATCCTGTGGTGCTTAATCCCAGGCCAGTGATTGTGAAAATATTTCTGAGAGTATTCCAACCACAAGGAACAGCTTTCAAAGTGAGAATACCATTTTGGAAACTCCCCTACTCCATTTTGAACAACACAACTGCAGATTTGTGAAAAACTTGAGCATGAAGTGTTCTATACTGCTGAAACAGTGACAATGTTTCAACATTAACCCTGCAGCAAATCTAGATATAGGGTATTAATATTAAAATAGTTACAGAAACTAACTACAGGTTTATGGAAAAGAAGACTGCTTAGAATTTGTAGGACAAAAAAAACCCATGAGGCCAGATTTAAAAGATTAGAATAAATACCTAATATTTTAGGAATGTGCATAATTCATACACCAGTGGGAATCAAGGCATCTTACTGAATTTGTCTTTATCTTGTTAAACTCTTTTACTTTAAAAATGTGAAAATTTAAAGTCTAAAAACATACAACATCTTTCTTCTGTGTTCTCGTATAATTATATAATGTTTGTTTTGTCTCCAGTAGAACCAACTCGTCCTGAACTTTTCATTATTTGGTTTGAACTTGCCATTATTTGTGGATCCAGACTCTGCAGTCCAATATACATCAGAAGAACTTGCAACTGACTTATTTTCTGCCCAAGTACCATTGAGTAGACAAGAGTTTTTCTGACCTCTGTATTTCAAAGAATATCTAGCACCATATCTTTCATGAAAAAAGGTTAAAAGGGGCTGGAGAGATGGCTTAGCGGTTAAGCACTTGCTTGTGAAGCCAAACCTTGGTTTGAGGCTCAATTCCCCAGTACCCACATAAGCCAGATGCACAAGGTGGCACATGCATCTGGAGTTCCTTTGCAGTGGCTGGAGACCCTGGTGTGCCCATTCTCTCTCTGCCTCTATCTCTGTCGGTCTGTCTGTTGCTCTCAAATAAATAAAAATAAACATTTTTTTTAAAAAAAGGTTAAGAGCTCTGTCTCTAAGTGAAACAAAATTGATTCTGATTAAGAGCTATGTGAACTCAGGCAAGATAACTTCATTTAAGACTTTTTGTGTCTACACAGTAAAGTTAATATTACATACCTTGCATGATCAATGTGAATTGAACAAAAAAATGAATGTAAACCACCTGCTTCATATGTGGATATCAGCAAGTCATTGTGTTTTCTTTTAATTTAACACCATCATAAGAAAAGTATTGAGCATTTCAAAACATTCCTTGTTAGAGGGTGCTTATTTCCTTTTTGAATCCTCAATGCAAATATGTTAGTTCAGAAAGATGACACTTCTGGTTTAAATGAAATTTTTTGGCATTTACATGTTTGGGATTTCATTCCCCCCTCCCTTTATTACTTCAATCAAGGCACACTGTTTTCTCTACAAGGATTTGTGTGGCATTTGTTCAAAATGGCTAGGCATGAATTTCCTCCTGTGGAACGAGTCTCAGATCCAATCATAGAGCTGTTGGTTACTCCTATTACCTTCATGCCACTATTGCATTGGAGGGCACATCTTGCCTGGTGGATCAGTATTATAGAATGCAGGATTCACTACTGAGTGGCATTGTTGATGACTTTTCTCTTCCAGCATCCTGGATAGCACCTTAAACAAGCCTGAGCTTGTTTCACCTCAGCTCCAACTTGATTTCTCTATATTCTGAAACCAATGAGTGTGGTGTCTTCAGTAATAGGGTCTTACCTTTTATTTTTGGTGAGCATCCAAGAGCCATGGCAATTGCCTATATTGTTTTGAGAATTTTGGAGGCTTCCGTGACCAACAACTCATTAGGAAGCATCCAGTGCTGGCACTGATATTATTGTTTGATAATCCATGGCTACATTGTCCATCTCTATAGGGTACCTTCATTCATTCTGTTACTATGTTTTCTATTATTATATTTTATTAAGTTTAATAAATAGTAAATTTAATGACTATTTCATATCTCCTGAGTTTTGGTTACCCTCCCCCATTCACTCCTCTCACCCATCTCCCTGTGCTCATCTCTGCTTAACACTTTCAAACAACAATATCACCTGCCACTGTTTTCATACCACTTGAGTTCCACTATCTGCTAACCTTAAGGCCTTTCCACCCCAGCCCTTTTCTAACATTTTAGTATTACAGATACTCCATGTTGTACTTATAAGTCTGAAAATTCAAAGCTAATATCTGCATATGAAAGAACATACAGCATTTCTCTTTTTGTGCCTGAATTACCTCATTCAGTACATTTTTTCCAGTTCCATACATTTTCCTGAAAATTTCATAACCCATTTTTTTCTTTACAGCTTAATAAAATTCCATTGTGTATATGTACCACATTTTTATTACCTAGTCATCAATTGATAAACATCTGTACTGGTTTTATTTCCTAGTTATTATGAATAGAGTAGCAATGAACATGGATATACAAGTATCCCTGTTAAGGCCATAGAATTCTTTGCAGGTAAACCCAGAAGTAGTATATCTGGGGCATATCATAATTCTACTTTTAGCATTTTGATGAACCTCTACACTGATTTGCATAGTGGATCTACCAGTTTACATTCCCACCCGCATTGAATAAGGGTTTCTTTGCCTCTATATCCTTATTAGCCTTGGTTGTCATTTATTTACTTGATGATAGGAGTTACAATTGAAGTGAGATGGAATTTCAAAGTAATTTTAATTTGCATTTTCCTGATCGCTTAGGATGTTGAGTACTTTAGAATTATTTATTTAGTTATTTTTGGTTTTTCGAGGTAGGGTCTCACTCTAGCTCAGGCTGACCTAGAATTTACTATGTAGTCTCAGGGTGGCCTCAAACTCACGGTGATCCTCCTACCTCTGCCTCCTGAATGCTGGGATTAAAGGTGTGCACTACCACACCTGGCTAAAAACATTTATTGGCCATTTTCATTTCTTCTTTTAAGCACTTTTAATAACATTTTTGATTGTATTGTTCATTTTCTTGGTGTTTAGTTTTTTGAGTTCTTTGTATATTCTAAATATTCATCTTCTGTCAGATGTGTAGCAGGCAAATATTTTTCTCTCATTCTTTAGGCTGCCCCTTGACTTGGTTTACAGGTTCCCTTCCTGTACACTATAGTTTCATGATGTCCCATTTGCTGATTTTCTACTTTATTTACTGGACAACTCATATCCTATTCATAAAGTCCTTACTTATGTTTAAAAATTATTTATGTGTGTACATATTCATATGTGTGCCTGTGTGTGTGCATACATGTGGAAGCCAGAGGTTAATGTTACATATCCCTCTCACATTTTCCACCTGATTTTTTGAGATGAAGTCTCTTACTGAACCTTGAGCTCACTGATTTAGCTACACTAGCTAGGCAGCAAGCCCCTGGAGATGCTCTTCTTTTTACTTCCCAAACACTGGGATTACGGGTATATACTGCCATCCATTAAAAAAAATGTTTATTTATTTGAGAAGGACAGACTCCATGCACCACTTTGTGCATCTGGCTTTATGTAGGTACTGGGGAATTAAACCTGGGTTGTCAGGCTTTGAAGCAAACAAGCACTTTTAATTGCTGAGTTATCTCTCCAACCCCATGCCCAATTTTTACATGGGTGCTGGATATTCAAATTAAAGTTCTAATGTATGGGTGACAATAAAATTAGACATTAACAATAAGAAAAATACAGAAAATACACACACTCATGGAGATGAAACATTATTGAATAATGACTGGGTTAGTGAAGAAATAAAGAAGGACATCCACAATTTCCTAGAATTGAATGAAAATTAAAATACAACATACCAAAACCTATGGGATACAATAAAGGAATTCCTAAGGGGGAAGTATATACCTCTAAGTGCCTGTGTTACAAAAATAGAGAGATTTCAGATAAATAACTTAATGATGCAGCTGAAGGTCTTAGAAAAACAAGAACTAAGCCCAAAAGTACCAAACAAAAAGAAAATAAATGATCAGGGCAGATATCAGTGAAATAGAAAGCAACAGTAAAAAAAAAAATTGGTGAAAAATGAGTTAGTTAAACAAGATTGGCAAAACTTTAGCCAAATTGACCAAAAGAAATATAAGACTCTGGTCAATATGATTAGAGATGAAAAAGGAGAAATTGTGATAGATACCAATGAAATCAAGAAAATCATGAAGACATACTTTCAAAACTTCTTTTTCCACCAAATTAGAAAATCTAAGAGAAATGGAGGAATTTACAGATTCATATGACCTACCAGATGAGATAATTTAAATATATTTATAACAATCAATAATGATAAAATCATCATCATCAGTTACCATCATTAACATCTCAGACAGCTTAAATGCACCTGACTGGGGCCATCCAGGCTCAAGATGAGCATTCTCCTGTGTCCAAATGAGTTCTGAATGCAGAAGCCACATGCACTAGACTAATATCCAATAGGCATTTGCAACAAGGGTTGGGACTCCAAGACCTTTAGCATCCCTGCCTATATAGCTTTGTTGGTCATAGGTTGCATTATTATTTTCTCAGTTTATTATTTTATGCTGCTTTCCCTGTCAGTTATTGCACATTTTTAGCATCAACACATTATCAGAGGCCCTGCTGTGGCTCTACCTTCTTGATTCCACTAGGCATCTGTCTATCTGCAGGGACTCTGACAGTGTAACAAACTTTTGCCTGGTTTCCTATGATTTGCTTTGAAACTCTCGTAGTAGATGGTATTATCAAATAACTCTTGCATTCTGAACACGTATAGAATCAGCACCATGTGCATGCCCAAAGATCAATATAATCTGTGCCCAAACACACTCAACCATGACTCCAGTGATTTGCCAGTATGAAAACCAATCCTGAGGCAAACCTGACTGCTCAGCTCATGGAGGGTGCCTTAGTGGTCTTTTCTGAAACAATTCTGGGAAGTAACTGGGCCTTTGAGGACTGATGCAATTAAATATTTCTGAGGTACCCTAAAGGCCCCTGTCATATTGCCTTCATGCTAAGCAACTGATTCTCTCTTATCCATACCAATTTTTAGCAGGCGGTGGCTCAGCTGTGCTCAGTATACACTTTAAAAAAAAATCTTTCTTGCTATAACATGACTTTTCCAAATCTTTCTACTGTTCCCTTTTGCTCCTCCATGTGACATGGGACCATCCTATAAATCTTAGAAAAAGCCAATTATATCTATGCCACAACATGAATCATTTGTTGCTTTGAAATCTTCCTCTGAAAAATTATTCCATCACGTGTGTGTGAGAGAGGGGGGCAGGTGTGCAGGGCCGTGAACATAATAGCCAAGTGTTGCACTATAGGAGTTATACCATAGGACCTTTGTTTTTCAGGACAGGGTTTTGTTATGTAGCTCAGATTGGTGTTGAATTCATTATATAGCTCAAGCTCATCTTGAACTTGTAATTCTCCTACTTCCACCTCACCAGTGCTTTAATTACAGATCTATATGACCACAGTAGACAATTTGTGCAGTTTGACTATTCAGAGTTTGTAATGTCTTAGGACCTGGACATAGGCAGTTACATTATTTGCTATGGTGAATAAGGGTTGACTTCAATAGAGTTTTCAATAGAATCTGCATTTCCATTTAAAAATACACCCCTAGTCAGCTCATATTCTGATTTCTCATTAAAATCACCCATAATGCTCCCCTTACAGCATTCTAAGCCTTTCCTAGCTTCTCCCCCAAACAGTTCCAATCATACTGTCAATCATCCAATTCCTAAGTTGCCTCCATATTTTCTGGTAGAATTATAGTAATGGCCTTAGAAAGCAAACTCTCTTTCTTTCTGTGACCTTCTATTGCCTCCTTTACTATGGTCCTTTTACTCCCCAAGGCAAACCACACTATATAAAATTTGTCTTCTCTAAGGTGGGTAGTTGTATTGGTTACCTGACACAAAGTAACTTAAGGGAAGAAGAGTTTTCTTCAGCTTGTAGCTTAAGGAGATATAGTCTACCATGGCAGAAAAGGCATGGTGGTAGAAGCATGAGACAGCTACTCACATTGTATTCACAGTCGGGAAGGAGAGGAGAGGAGAGAAGAGGAGAGGAGAGGAGAGGAGAGGAGAGGAGAGGAGAGAGAGAGAGAGAGAGAGAGAGAGAGAGAGAGAGAGAGAGAGAGAGAGAGAGGGAGAGAGAGAGAGAAAGAGGAATACTCATACTCAGCTTGGTGTCTCCTTTTTATTTAGTCTGAGAACCCAGCCCATAGAATGGTGCCACTCACATTTAAAGCAAGTATTCCCACATCAATTACTGCTGTCTAGAAGCCCCCTTACAGACATGCCCAAAGGTTTGCTTCCATAGTGATTCTATCTCATCAAGATGACAATCCAGATTAATCATCACAGTCATTGTGGTGGTTTAAGTATAAAATGTCCCTCATAGCCTCACATGTTTGTGATTAAATGTTACTTACTCTTCAGCTGATGGAGCCTATTGGAAGTGGAGCCTTGCCAGGGGAGCTATGTCACTGAAGATCTCCCAGCTCCACCTGCTACACTAAGCTCACTATTGCTGCTTCCTCCCTGTTGATATGACAAGAGGTGGCACACAGCTATCTACTCTTTTATGTCTTCCCTACTATGATAAAACTTCCCCTCAAAACTGTAAGCTAAAAATAAACCTTTTCCTTACATAAGCTGCTTCTGGTCAGGTGTTTTGTCCAAGCAACAAGAAGGTAGCTGCTTCAATCATAGAAACAAGTTTTCACCTGATTTTATGTCTTATAGTTTGTCATAAAGAGATTCTCTGGTGGTATATTATAAAACCCTCATTTCAGAAGGGGTCTTTGCATACCTGGGGAGGAATGTTTTGCATAAAGGCCTATCCAGATGAAATGCTTCCTGTCTACTCTATTAACATCAGGTCATACCTTTTTGTTCAGTAACATTTCAATAGATGTTCCAGATATACCTGGTGTTTTAAGCTGGAATAGTCTTGTGGGAAAATTGATGCTACTCTAGGTAGAGAGCATCAAAATTTAATTGGTTTAAAGGATACCAAGCGGGTGTCCAATGCAGAATTGCTTTCTTGCTTTGCTTATTATGCACATGTTTAGATGTAGCTTTATTGATATATATATTTTAAAACACATCAATCCACTTTAAGTGTATGGCTAAGTTAATTTTAGTATATTCACAAAGTTTAGAATGTTTTCATTAAATGCTGAGAAACCCCATGTCCTTAGCCTTGATTCTAACACCCCCTCCTGATTCTGGCAGCTACCAATTCTTTGGAACAGAGAAAATATTCAGATTTATTGAGGTTTAAGAGGAATGTGAAAATGCAAAAGAGGTAGAACTCTTACATAAAGAAATAACAAGGCTGGAGAAATGTCTTAGATGCTCAGGTGCTTGCCTTGAAAGCCAAAGGATCTAGGTTCAATTCCCCAGGACCCACATGTAAGCCAGATGCACAAGGTGGCACATGTGTCTGGAGTTCATTTACAGGAGCTAGAGGCCTGGACGTGCCCATTTTATTTCTCTCTCTCAAATAAATAAATAATTAAAATGTTTAAAAATAATTAAATAAAAGAAAAGAAACAACAGAAAACTTCTCAAATCTCAAGAAGGGTGCAGACATCCAGGTAAGGAAGATCAAAAGTCACCAGTCAGACTCAACTCAACCAAGTCCACTCCCAAACACTATAAAATCAAGCTCCTGAAGGTGAATAAAGAAAAAATTCACAAGGCAGCAAAAATTCAAATAATGCAAAAGAGTTCCCTAATTGGCACAAGAGCAGACTTCTCAGCAAAAACGTTACAGGAGAGTAATCTGAGATTTTCATGGTAATTTAGAAGTTAAAAATGCCTACCAAGAATACTACATCCAGAAAAGCCATTCTGCAGAAATGGCATTTCCAAACAAACAAAAGTAGAAGGAATATCTATATATCCATCAGCCATGTCCTATAGTAAATGTAAAGCAAGGTATGGTGGCTCACACTTTGGGAAGTTAAGATAGGAAAATTGCAGAGTTTGAGGCCAGTATGGAATATATACTGATTTTCAGGCCAGCTAGGGTTCTAAAGCAATATCTCAGTGGTTAAAGCTTCTTGCTTGCAAAGCCTGTTGGCTTGGGTTTGATTCTCCAGTACCTTTTAAAGCCATATGCTTAAGGTATATTAGGTTATAATTTTAGCTTTCTATGGCCAAGGCATTTGTCTATTTTCTGTTGCTAAGACAAAATAACTGAAACTGAGCATTTATGATGAAACCAGATTTATTTAGTCTACAGTTTTGCATGCTGAACATTAAAGATCAAGCTGCATCATCATCAATGGTGAGATCCCTCTTGGCTATATCACAACATATGATATTATACTGGGACTGCATGTGAGAAAGTGTGATCACATGGGTAGAAAGAAAGCAAGACAGCAGAGAAAAACTAGGTTTGCTCTCTTTATAATAACAGCGTTGTGGAAACTGAGTAGGATTCCATGAGAACTTCATTATTCCCTTCCAATGATGATTATCTTGATGATGTAATTAATCATATCCCTCTTAAATGTTCTACCATCTCTCACATTGCCACATTGGAACCAAGTTTGTAATGTATGAACACTTGGAGTGTAAATCATATCCAAATTGTAACAGACATTTGTATTTCTCCCTATACAATGTTAAGATATCAGATCATTAACTCTAGTTAATCTGTGGTATATTTTAATTCAGCATGGTTTTTTTGTTTTGTTTTGTTTCTTGAGGTAAGGTCTCACTCTAGCCCAGGCTGACCTGGAATTCACTATGTAGTCTCAGTGTAGCCTCCAACTCATGGTGATCCTCCTACCTCTGACTCCTGACTGCTGGGATTAAATGTGTGCACCACTACATCTGGTTTAACATGTTTATAAAATAAAAAATTATTACAACTTATGTTAGTTGAACAATATTTTCTTATTTTACACATTTTCTATTTTTTGTCTTCTTTTCTGCACCAATTTTAGAATCAAGTTCTTTCTACAAAAAGAAACAGAGTACCTATGTTGCATTTCCCTTAGAACCAGGGTTATAACTCAATGGCAAAACACTTGCCTAACATGTTTGAGACTCTGGCATTAGTGCCAGCACAGCAATATATAATTTTTTTCTCTTAGTGTCTTAGTCATATGTTTGCTGTTAAAACGTTGTGTCAGTGTTTTTGAGACTTAAAAAAAAACAGAGAAGGACAAATACTTATTTCCTCTTCAATAAAATAAGATTTTTACCCTGAGATGGGTAGACCACAATGAAAAAAAAAAACGAGCCGGGCGTGGTGGTACACGCCTTTAATCCCAGCACTCGGGAGGCAGAGGTAGGAGGATCGCCAAGAGTTCGAGGCCACCCTGAGATTACATAGTAAATTCCAGGTCAGCCTGAGCCAGAGTGAGACCCTACCTCGAAAAACCAAAAAAAAAAAAACAAAAACAAACAAAAAAAAAAAAAAACCACGCGCGCACACACACACACACAAAAAAAAAAAAAAAAAAACAAAAAACAATGAAAGTCAAAAAACAGGTATCTCCACCAAGGATGCCTATTCTCACAATGGAAGCCACCAGTGAAATCAGAGAAAACAGAAGAAATTGAATCCTAAAATGGAAACAAAATAAGCTATGCTACCCTGATCAAAAGAATTGTTGGATTGGAAGCTAAGGATCAAAAAACTAATGATTACATAAATGAAATTGAGCAGAATCGTCTCTTAGAGCACTCAAATTTTGTCACTATGCTTAACTTAATTGAAGAAGACTAGAGAAGCCTCAAAAGAGATATAAATGATTGAAGGTGAGTCAAAAAATAGGGGATCTCACTAACCAGCAGTTTAAGCTTAATGAAGACATGATCAAATGCAAGAATGAATTCCAGGCAGCATCAAGAAAATCAGACCTCAAACTGAAATTTTACCTCAAAAAAGAGATGGACATGATGCAAAATAACACAACAGAAAACAAAATCAAATAGAGCTTTAAAAATATCTCTAAAATGTCTCAAAATAGAGTCACTCATGTGGAAGCCAGAACCTTTGAGCTGGAAGACAAGACAGAAAAAAAATGATCAGGAGTCTGAAAACTTTGCTAAGTTCAAAAATCATGTGAATAGAATGCAAGAAACTGTGGAATAGCCTAAAATGAACAAACATCCAGATTGTGGGTATACCAGTAGGGAAAGACAACCAGACCAGTGGCATAGAGAACATATTCAACAAAATTACTGAAAAATTTCCCAATTTTGCAAAAGACAGGGCCATTCAGATACTAGAAGCTCACAGAACACCAAACAGACAGAACCAAAGAAGAAACTATCCAAGGAACATTATAGTTAAAACTCTTAATAATGAAAACAAAGAGAGAGTCTGAAAGCAGCAAGAGAGAAGCAACTCATTACATACAAAGGTAATTCCATCAGAATTACCTCACATTTCTCAATGGAAACCCTGAAAGTCAGAAAGGTCTAGAATAGAACACTTCAAAGTCTAAAAATCTATGGCTTCCAACCCAAACTACTGTATCAAGCAAAAGTAGCCCTCATAATAGATGGTGAAAGGAAAACTCTCCATGAAAAAAGTCAGCTCTATGACTATATAAACAGAAACCCACACAGAACAGTCAAACAACCAATTTCAAGAGCATACAAGAATATCACACTTACCAAAACTAGAGGAAGCTCAAAAAAGTACAAAGCCCAGGAAAGCACCAAACCCCAGAAAGCACCCCCATCATGGCATGGGTTATATCAAACCTCACAGTTATAACCTTAAATATTAAAGGTCTTACCTCAGCCATCAAAAGACACAGTTAACAGGGTGAATCAGAAAAATGGATCCTTCTATCTGCTGTCTTCAAGAAACCCATCATACCACTAATGACAGACACCTCTTCAGGGTGAAAAGGATAGAAAATGATATTCCAAGCAAATGGAAATAAAAAATAATCAGGTGGAAGCCATGAGTGGTGATGCATGCCTTTAACCCAAGCACTTGGGAAGCACAAGCAGAAGGATCACTATGAGTTAGAGGCCACCCTGAGATTACATTGTAAATGCCAGGTCAGCCTGAGCTACAGTGAGACCCTATCTTGATGAACCAAAAAAAAAAAAAAAAAAAAAAGAATCAATCAGGTGTTGCTATATTATTATCTGATAAAATAGACTTCAGACCAAAAGTAATCAAAAATTACAAAGAAGGCCACTTTTTACTCATCAAAGGAATGATCCAACATGAGCACATCACAATGACAAATATATATGCACCAAACAGAGGTACACCACAGTTAATTAAACAAAATACACTTGACAATAAAACAGAAATAAATACCAACAACATCATAGATAGGGACTTCAATACTCTGCTATCATCAATAGATCATCAAAACAGAAAATCAACTGGGAAGTAATAGAGCTCAACAACACCATAGATCAACTAGCCCTAACAGGAATCTATAGAACTTTCCACCCCAATTCTACAGAATACACATTCTTCTCAGCAGCCCATTGACCACAATAGATCATATATTAGGCCATAAAGCATGCCTTCACAAATTTGGGAAAATTGATATAACTTACTGCATCATATCAGATAACAATGCTTTGAAGCTAGAAATTAACAAGAGACATATCAGAAATTCCACCAGGTCCTGGAGACTGAACAACACACATTTAAACAATGAAGGAGTTGTGGAAGAAATTAAAAAAGAAATTGTAAAATTTCTAGAATTGAATGATCATGAAAACACAATGTACCAAAACTTATTGAATGCAATGAAGGCAGTCTTAATGGGAAAATTCATAGCACTAACTCCTTGACAAAAAGATGGAGAGATCCCAAATTAATAACCTAACCATCCACGTAAAGGCATTGGAAAAAACAAGATACAAATAATCAAGATCAGAACAGAAATTAATGAATTTGAAAATAAGAAAACAATGAAGAAAATCAATGAAATAGAGGGTTGGTTCTTTGAAAAAATAAGCAAGATTGATAAACAAAAACAAGAGAAGTCTCAAATTAACAAAATCAGAATTGAAAAGAGAGAGGTCACAGCAGACATCAATGAAATTGGAAGAATCATCAAGATATATGTCCAAAATCTCTGCTCCACAAAATTGGATAATCTGGAAGAAATGGGTGAATTCCTAGACACATACACCTACCAAAATTAACTCAGAGCAGATTAATCTCCTAAACAAATCTATCATATTTATCAAGATCCAAAACCTTCCCAAAAAGAAAAGTCCAGGACTAGCTGGCTTCTCAGCTGAGTTCTATCAAACCTTCATTGAAGAACTGAAACCAATTTTTCTCAAACTGTTTCACATAATCAGAGAACAGAGAATCCTCCTCAACTTATTTTATAAATCTATAATCACTCTAATACCAAAACCAGACAGAGATCTAACAAGAAAAGAAAATTATAGGCTTATGTCCCTCATGAATTTTTAGATACAAAGATCCTGAATAAAATCCTCACAAACTGAATTCAACAACATACCAAAAGCATTATCTACCTTGATCAAGCAGGATTCATACCAGGTATTCAGGGATGGTTCATCATACAGAAAACCATCAACATACTACACCACATAAATAAACTTAGTCTCAAAAAACACATGATAATTTCAACAAATGCAGAGAAGGCCTTTGACAAAATCCAACATCACTTCATGATCAAAACACTGTAGAGAATAGGCATGAATGGTTTATATCTCAACACAATAAAATCTAGATATAAAGCACCTAAAGCCCAAATAATATTTAAATGGGACTCAAGGAGTTCCCATTGAGAATGGTACAAGACAGGGGTGCCTACTCTCACCACTGCTCTTCAACAGAGTATAAGAAGTCCTAGCCCAAGCAATAAGACAGGAGAAAGAAAGAAAAGGGATACAAATTGGAAGGAAAGAAATCAAATTAGCCATATGTGCAAATGACATGATCCCATACAGAAGTGACCTGACTGTTTTCATCTCAAAACTTCTAAAGGTGATTAATTCCTTCAGCAAAGAGGCAGGATTCAAAGTCACTACACAAAAGTCAGTAGCTCTTCTATATGTAAAGGACAAATGAAACTAGACCCACTCATCTCACCATACACAAAAAAAATCAATTCCAAATATATTAAAAATCTCAATATAAGACTGGAAGCTTTTCAACAACTGGAAGAAAATATAGGAGGAACTTTCCACAATATAGGAATTGGGAAGGACTTCCTGAACAATACCCCAGTAGCCCAAGAAATTTAAACAATCTTTCAACCAATGGGATCTCATGAATATAAAAAGCTTTTGCACAAACATGCCATAAGAAGAGCCAATAGATTGCCCACAGAATGGGAGAAAATCTTCACCAGCTGTACCACTGACAGAGGCCTAATATCTAAAATCTACAAAGAACTTAAAAATTGAACCATAAGAATATCAAACAACCCACTGAAAAAATGGTTTAAACACTGAATAGGGAGTTCTCAGAGGAAGAAATACAAATGAATAACACACACTTAAGAAAATGTTCAACATCCTTAACCATCAGGGAAATGCCAATTAAAACAACTATGAGATTCCACCTTACTCCAGTAAGGATGGCAATCATTAAAAAAAAAAATCAGTGACAACAAATGTTGGCAAGGATGTGGAAAAAGAGAAACTCTCATTCACTGTTGGTGGGAATGCAAACTTGTAGAGCCACTGTGGAAATCAATATGAAAATTCCTGAAAAAGATGAACATAGAACTACCAACAGACCCAGTTATTCCCTTACTGGACATTTATGCTAAATACTCCATTCTTCACTACAGATATTTGCACAACCATATTTTTAGCATATTTTTTATCAATTCATAATAGATAAGACCTAACAACCCAGTTGTCCATCACTGGATGAGTGGATGACAAAGTTGTGGTACATATACACAAGTGAATTCAACTCAGCAGTAAGAAAAATGATATAACAATATTTGTAAGAAAATTTATGAACTTAGAACAGATCATAGTCAGCCAATACATCACAGAAAGACAAATGTCATATATTCTCACTCATATGTGGTTCCTAACCTGTATCAGCTTGAGTTGCTGGCATACTGGATAGGCAACTCAAGGCCCAACACTAGGGATGGAAGGGGTGAGGGTGGGAAATGGGAAGGTGGAGGGAGAAAAGTGCAAAACTTAACCCAAAATGAACTGGCACCATAGAAACTTTTCTCCTTGAAGCTTGGCTAAAAGATATAACCCTCAACAGGACTATAGGGAGAACACCTGAAAAAAAAAAAAAAGGCCCTAGAGAGAGTGGGATGAAACCTTACCTTGAAAAAAAAAAACCACTTCAGCTGTGACCTACAAGGTCCCCAAAACAAGACAGGCTTCTGTCAAAGCACTTGATTACCCTCCTGAGGTAAAAAAGTAAGACCCTATTGCTGATGACACTATATGTTGCTGGCACAGAACACAAAGAGACCTGGTTGGAATCTGGAAGAGATCTAGTTCCCAGACAGCTCGTCTAGTGTTGGAAAGTGAAAAATGAGCTACTGATGGAAAGTGGTCAACAAAGGTGTGAGCAAGGATGGGTCTAAGCTCCTCAGAAACAACCAGCCTGACAAGAAGTACATACCAGTGCAGTGATGGCACACAGCCTCGGTGAGTAACCAATAGCTTTCTGATTGGCTAAGAGATCTGCTCAATGGAAAGGAACCCATATCTGGAACTGGGAACCAGGTCTGAATCCTATGTAGACAAAGATTATGCTCTTCAATGTCAAGCTCCCACTAGTCTTTGGCTGACAGAGGGGCTACATCAATCTAATGCTCCCCCAGTTTTACCTAGGCTAACTTCACTCTCCATTTGAGAATCTGCCTTTCTTTTTCAGAAGGTAGTGAGACCCAAGGAAATAAGCTACCGCTCATGTCTCCATCAAGGCCCAGGCAAAACCAGAGAGGAAGTGAGGAGACCAGCAAGAGTGCTGCTTCCAGCTTCCACGATGAGCCTGACAAGCAGCACTAGGGTGAAGGAGAGAGATGCTGAGCATACTCAACACATACCAAAGCAGAACTCCAGAGGCTACTAAGAACTCATCACTGAAGTATACTTAAAACACACCCACTAAGGCTCAGGGAATATTGCAGAAAAGGGGGAGGAAAGACTGTAGGACTCACAGGTAGGGTTGTCATGCTTAGAGGCACTTGCTTCCCCCAATGACTGACTGCTGCTCTCACAACACATAACCACAACCCCCTGAGGAATACCAGTAACCTCGCTGAGGAGGGCCTCCTGCAGAATAGGGGTAAGGAGGAGGGAAACAATGATAACAACACATAATGTATCCATACAAAATATGTTTGTAATAAAAACGATACTGAGGATAGAATTTGAAGCTGATAAATATTTTTACAGCATATTGAAGATGATATTCCACTGTCTTAGTATTCTGGCAAGAAGTGGGCTTTAAGTCCAATTTTTGGTTATAGGTAAAATAATGGGTTTTCAACAACTTTACTATGATGTATGTTGATATGTTTTCTCTTGATTTATTCCATGCAGGATTTATAACATTTCTAGAATTTTTACCTTGGTAACACTCTTGTGCTTTAGAAAATTCTTAGACATTTTTCTTCAATTGTTTTGCCTTATTCTCTTTCTTCTCTTTTTTCTAAGTCACAAATGTCTTAATTTTTTTTTCACTACATCACCTATAACTCTTATAATGTCTGTTTTATATCCTTCTATACTTTCATTTCTTTCATGCCTCATTCTGAATAATTTCTTATCTAATTCCCTAGTTCTTTCTCAACTGTGTCAAGTCTGTGTTTGTATTAACCTACTCTCCTTTGACCCAACTGACAACCACTATCTAGTGCCTATTTCTATAATTTAGTCACTTAAAAACATTATATATGTGGTATTGCATCACATGTAAGATTTTGTATTAAGATTTTTTTCACTCAGAACAATTCTTTTAAAATTAATTCAACTTTTACATGCATAAACACTTGTACCTTCTTACTGATAAGTCAATTTAATGAACTGAGTAATATTTCACCTCATCTTTGATTCTCATTGCTCTCTCTCTCTCCTGGGAGTATAGTCTATTCACTGTTAGTTATTCCAACTCTTATTCACAGTCTTTGGAGGAAACAGCTACTCTGCCATCTTACCCAGGAAGCTCCTTCTTCATTCACAGTTTTTTTAAGTTTTTATTTTCTTGAAAGAACATATATTTTAATTTTCTGACATAAGTTCTCAAAAGTAAAAATCTAGAGCACATGGTAATTATAGTTTTATTGTTGTTGTTATTACTGTTTGTGTTGAGGATTAAATTTAGTGCTTTGTGCATGTTAGGAAAGTACCCTACTATTGATCTATATCCCTAGTCCTACATGTTTATTTTTATAAAGAAGGAAAAATATTAAACTCTTTTCTATAGGTGTTCAATTTCACATTATGGTAATCAGTATATCAGTGTTATTGTTTCTCTGCATTGCAGCCCTCATTTAAACAATACAAAGTCTTCCAATCCATGCATATAAGCTGTCTTTCAACTTTGTAAAGACTTCTTTAATTTCCTTTTAAAATTGTTTAAAATTTAAAATACTCTAGGGCCCAGATACCTAGTTATACTCAAAAAGAATTTCCTAAGAAAAAATGCAGTAATTATTTGTCTATGATCTTTCTTTTCTCTCAGCTGTGAATGCATGGAAACCTTTTCCTTTTGGGTAAAATACTAGATGTGTGTTTATGCACTGTTTGTCTCTATATACCTCTTCCAGTAGACTCCTGAAATCTCTTTTCTGAGGCCTTAAAAGGTGCTGCTTCAGTATGATGTTTTATTTTAGAGATAATAGAGCAAATGAAGTCTCAGAGATATAGAACTAGGTGAAATAGTAAATGACAGGCTGGGAAAGGAAAAGGTACTTATTATAAACTGATTTTCTTTTATGCATACTTATTATGGTTTACACAATTGTTTGTTGTGCTGGTAATGTTTCTGTTCATCACTCTTCCCCCCGCCCCAAGTCATTCTGATCTTTGAGGCAAAGACACAATTATCTCTTGCAGTATGGTTATTATTTTTTCCCAGTGTTAGGGGGACAACTTGAGAGTTGGTATTTATGCTTGGTGCAGAACCAGGAAGAGCCTGCCAAAGAGTGGGGCAAAATTGTTTTCCACCTTCTTATGTATCCCATTTCAAATCCTAGCAATTTCATTCAGACATTTGTTTTGAACATATATTCATGATATATATTAGCTGTGCTGTGTTAGACACCAGAATAAAAAATAAAAAATCTTAAAATACTTTCTGCCCTTAAGCTTTTCGTGTCATGAGAGAAGCATATGACAATGTGTATGATACTATATGTTATAACATTATTTCCTTCTTTGTTAACTAAACATGAGGCAGATTTGAAAAGCTGCTGTTATTGCTTCTGTGAAATTCTTCCTGGTATTCTCTAAAGGGGATGTTGCAGTGGGAGAGACTTCTGGCCAAAGTTTCTCAGAAATGCTGCCAAAGTGTGAAATTAGCCAAGGTTTTTATGGTGCCCTTCCAAGCTCCCTGACTACTAGCACTCAGATCTTTAGACTGTCTTAGGTTTTACAAATCCTCCTTCTACAGCGTCTCAACCACATCTGCCTTATTTAGACAGTTCCTGGTTGGAGTTTTTGTATTTAATCTTTTTCTCATCAAAATGAATCAGTGCTATTTTCCCCAATGGACACTAGAATTGGAGAGTCTAACTATCTGAAGTTAGGCACTGATTCAGAATGCACTCAATAGAGGGCAACCCACTTTGGCTCAGGTCAATTCCACTATCAAGTCACAAAGCACAAATATTTTTCTCCATATACCCAAGCTTTATAACATGCAGCTTATCCATTTCTCTTCTTTACTATCTTTCTTTGAGTCAAATTCCACAAAGGCTGTTTTTCTGCTGCTTCAAATCCAGATTCTTTAGATATTTCATTTTCCATATCATGACTGCTGTAATTTAGAAAGAACCCTAG